>NW_027137912.1:1659153-1818151 GCF_003813185.1 Lentinus tigrinus ALCF2SS1-7 | reverse complement strand
ACAACACCTGGAGACGTTTGGGTTCGGTCGTGATAAAGATCAGGTCGGAGCTCGAATTAGACAAACAAATCAAAAGCTCGATAAGCGTCGGACCTCCGGATATCGAAATTCCGCTCATTCCAAGCCTTTGCAATCTTATCGGAATTAGTTACAATTTCCATGTTTACATTTTACACCTCGCCCAAGATTGCTTCAATTGGATTCGCTTGCAATTACGTGCATTCCGACCCGGCACTTTGCAAGCACAGGAATTAACGGAAGCGTTTGGAGATTTTGCTGATGCATGATCGTGTCTTGCCCTGTAACTGTAACGACCACTTCCTCCATTCCAACACCACACCGGTGCTCATAATCGCGTTCTTGCTGCTGATTCCGGACTCTGCGCTGCTGGATTGCTTTGCCTTGAACGTTACTGGTTGACCATCCCTACTATCCCACCCTTCCCAGTACTACAGCTAAGTTGACAAGGATGAAGAAAAAGGTGCGGCCCTAGCTGTTCTGCTGCTCATTTATTCTCATGCAAACGACACGACATGCAGGTCTTGTTGATGGGAGCTTCCGGGAGCGGGAAGACTTCTATGCGGTCTCTCATTTTGTGAGCAATGTCCCCCCCCCTCGCGCCCGATGGTCACAGTTACGACGTCCTTTCAGCTCGAACAACCCAGCGTCCCTCACCTCTCGCCTTGGTGCGACAATTGACGTCGAGCAAAACCACGTCCGCTTCCTCGGTGATCTCATACTCAACCTCTGGGACTGCGGTGGACAAGATGCCTTCATGGATTCATACCTCTCCATCCAGCAGTCGACTATCTTCCAGCATGTCGGCGTTATGATCTACGTCTTCGAAGTCGAGACGCGCAACATGGAGAAGGACCTCAACTACTACAAGGAGTGCCTCAGTGCGTTGCAGCGGTACAGCCCGAACGCGGCGGTCTTTCTACTGGTACACAAGATGGACTTGGCGCGGGGACCAAAGGCGGAGACACTCGCACGCAAGACGAAGGAGTTAAGGGAGGCCAGCGAGGGCTCAGAGGTCACTGTGTTTGGTACGAGTATCTATGACGAGTCCTTATACAATGTGAGTCTTCCTCGGGGAGGTTTGTCCATTCTACCGTTCACTAACCGCGCTCTATGTGCGCGCTGTCATTCAGGCGTGGTCGCGGATAGTGCATATACTTATCCCAAATGCCTCGGTTCTGTCCCGTCACCTCGCCAAGCTCGCCGCAGTATGCAGCGCAACCGAGGTCGTCCTCTTCGAGCGCACGACCTTTCTCGTGATTGCCACATCCACTCCCCCTCCCCCGCCAACCACCGCGTCAAATATCCCCTCTGGTCCTTCGTCAGCACGAACAAACGGTCATCTGTCTGCGACGAGTCATTCAGACCATGAAACAGAAGTGGATTCGGATCCGCACAAGATGGCCCCGACGCGCTACGAGCGCACGTCGGAGCTCATCAAGGCGTTCAAGTACTCCTGTGCGCGCGTGCGCGAGGAGTTCCACGCGCTGGAGATGGAACTGCCAGAGTTCACTGCAGTATTGGACGAGTTGACGAGGAATACGTATGTGCTCATCGTAGTGCACGACCCAACAATAGGTGCGACATACCTGTTTTGTCCTTCGGGTGCTCACCTCTGATATTCGGACAATGTTGCGCAGAGACTGCCGCGCTCAGGATGAACATCCGTCTAGCGCGACCGAAATTCGAAGAGCTGCAAGGTGACAGCCTTCTTGGATAGTCAGTCGTATGGCCCGAGTCTGTTATTCCCTTGCTTTGCTGTGTTCTTCGCATTGTTTATACCTAATTAGACATTCTAGTAGTGTAGAGCCTCCTACTTCGCTTGCTTAGCACAGATCCTAGCATCACCAATATGCCTATGCACAGTATCTGGAAGTCGATAGTATGACCATATGAGTCCCGTTGGTCGTCTTCATGTACACTACCCAACGCTCCGGCTGTCTCTGTTACTGAGACGTTATAGATGCACATCGTCATATCGCATCCAATGTCCGGACAAACTTCATCTTGATCCAGGATTGTTGCAGGGGCGGCCTTCTTGGCTGCTGCCATCCGTCGATCTTCCAGAACAACCTCCCTATCTCTCGAGGAGTCTTTCCGTCGATTGTCACATTCGGCAAAAACCACCTGGTCTCAGGCCGAACCGTGACCCTCGCATTCCGCGCGAGGATCTCCTTCGCAACATCCCACGGCATATGCTCCAGGTCGAAGTCGATGAAGAACCGGTTATCATACAGCAGCGAGTAACCCCCGCGGCCACGAGGATTGTTCATTGCGTGAACTAGTGCGTCCGTCACGTCGACAAGTGTCGACAGGTCGGCCATGGACTTGGTCTTTTGATACGGCTCCGCACGGCTGAGTAGCCAGCCATCCGCCTCGCCCTTCTCGGGAGCGGAGAAGCGAACTGCGCGCCGTCCGGGATTCCTGGGAATGGCGACTGGGTTGGCGGCGACACCAGCCCCGGCAGTGAATGGCCGTCGTTCGAGCAGCGAAGTGAAGAAAGGTGGCCAGAGTTGGTTCGCGATTCGTTGGTAGGTATCGCGATCTCCGTGGCCTTCGGCCCAGAGGGAGCCCCAAGGTCCTGGGCTAACGAAGCGCAGGCATCGACGAATCAGCTCGGTGCGGACCGTCTTGTCTGTGGCTTCTGCGAGAGCCGAGCTTGCGAGGAGGAGGGTGGAGGGCGGAGAGGGGAGACGTGCGCGGTTCAGGATCTCGGTGACTGGGGGCAAGAGTGAGTGAATGTATGTAAGGCCTCGCGGCAGGGCGAACGGACCTTGTGTCTCGACTTCTTCAAGTCGTATGCCGAGTCGTCGAACAGCTTCTCGGGGCTGTTCGGCAGGTGCAACATCGGGCACAATTGCGCGGAGTTTGTAGACATAAGGTGTAATATCTACCGTCGGTGCTTGTGAGGTAGCTTCGGACACGTATGGCGCCTCCTATCAGTTGAGGTCAGTTTATCATGTCAATTTTGTCACTTTCAATTGATATGTGCATGCCTTTTTGGAGAGTTCTTTGCGGATGGCGTTGCGCAATGTTAGCGCTGGTTGGAAGTTGGTGGGATCGTTGACGTAGTCAAGACCGTTTGCTTCGCAAGTAGCCAGCAATCTGTCCTGTAAAAAGTTATGTACCGACTTCTCAAAAAGATAATACGGAGAGGCTTACCTTGGGAACATGCAGCAATGGTCGTACGATCCAGGATCGCATGCCATTCGCGCCGAACGAATATAGCTTGCTGTCTCTCTGGCCCATTCCCCATCTGCGGACAGGGCGCATCCCAGCAAGGCCTCGAGGACTGCTACCCTGTGACATGCGCATAACTACTGTCTCCACCTGGTCATCTGCGTGGTGAGCAAATGCGATCACATTTGACTTGATCCATTGCATAGCGCCAAAGAGCCTGTTGTACCGGGCCTCGCGTGCCACCTTTTCTCCGGCGGTCCCGTCTCCGGGCTGAGAGGGGAAGGGCGGATGGCCCCACTGAATCTTCTCTACAACTGACGGAGCCCCACATAACCTGGCGTTGTTTGCCGCTGTCGCCTCCATGGAGCGTGCAGCTGGTTGCAGGTCATGGTTCACGTGAATGGAGATGATCTCACGGAATAGTCCTGTGTTGTTGAGCCAGCTCAGAGAGGGGGCCCGTTCCTGAAGGCCTGAACGACTATTGAGAATATGTTCGCGGCGTCAGGAGGTGCTACAAACATACCTGAACGGTCCCGGACGGTGGCGGTGAGTAAGAAGAGTAACGCTGTGGAGTCGGGACCACCAGAATTGGCTACCGCTATGGGAACAAGTCTTCAGTTACGCAATCGAGAGAAGATGACGGAACGCACATAGTTTCGTTGGCCAACCGACGGGTGGTATACACCGCTGAAGAAGATGAAAGAACTCCGCTGGAGTAATCGGTGCAACAGGTCGCATCGTATCGGCCACCGCAATAGTTCCCAGCACAATTTACTGCGAGATGGTTGTCATAACATCAACCTCCGTGCTTGTTGCGACCGTGAGCTGGCAGTTGGATAAACGTGCAATGTTCGGCGAAGAACATACCTGGAGCTGTCTCGAGCAGTGCGGCAGTCGCGGCACCGCCAGCACGTGCGCTTGTATAGGCGGTATCCAGTACACGGGCGGCAAACGCCGAGCGCAGGGGGAGGGGCGTGGAGGTGCAGTCGCTGTACCCTCTTCCGATCTTTCTTCTCTACTTCTTCCGTCTTGACTCTTTTCTTGCCAGCTATGTCGTCGGGGAACCCCATGTCGCCCCCGCCTGACCCCGTCTCGACCGCCAACGCGGGCGGCGTCCGCAGGCATCACACAATCTCAGCTTCATCGCGCACCGCTCGCCCCACATCCAAAATCGCCATCGGAGAACTCGACGATGCCCAGGCAGAGCAGCTCTGGAACGATGACGAGCTTGTAGACCAGGACTGGGTAGGAGGCATTGGTGCTGTTGGCGAGAAGTCCTCGCTTCACAGGCAGGCATCACTGCCGACTAGATACCATCGCGGTAAGTAGCCTACGATTAGACTTCTCAGTGCCTGCCCTCGATCGGAGGCGCATTACGCCCGTGGAGGACTTGGCTTCTGATTGCGTATGCAGCGTTCGGTGGACCAGGGGGCAGGCAGGCCGGCTCGCACACTCCCCGCACACTCAATAGTCTATCCGCCATCGCTGGGCACGAGGGCGACGAGGAGGAATGGGAGCGTGAGATGCGCGGGTTTCGCAACGAGGACGAGGTATGATGCCGGTCTCTGCAGCACGCGATCGTCTCTCAATTCCCTTGCAGCACCCAGGCATGTCTGTGTCCGACCACGGCCACGGCGTTGCGGATTCGTCAGCTTCTGCATCACCGCTTTCTCCCCACTACGCCGGTGGGCTTCCCCATGTTCCGTCTCCGCCTCCGGGATCTGGGGGCGCTGGTGGGGTTCGGCGGCACCAGTCGCTCAATTACCCACAAGGCACCCCTGGGGTGCGGCGGCTTGCGAGTGGCTTGAAACGTGCAGGAACCTTGCAGGTAGGCGGGAAGGCCGCACCAGGCGTCCCTTACTCCGGTGCGCAGAGCCCAAGCCCGACGAATGCCGACGAGGAGTACGATAACGAGAGCACACACGCCGATGAGGAGTCCTACTTCGCTGCTGGTCAGTACCCGGGAAGTCCTATCGGTCGCTCTTCGCCGTGGAGCACGCCAGGAGGCGAATGGCGAACCCAGATTGGCGGCAATGGCAACACGTACAACGCTGGAAGTAATGCTGGTATTGACGACGTCTCGAGGGCCCTCTCCGCTCTCGAGATCAACCAGCAGTACGGTAATGTACAGCAGGGTCAATCTGTGCATCCGCCGAGATTCAATCCTTCCTATCCTCCCCCCGTCCAGACACCTGGAATGCGCGGCGGCAATGGGAACGGCTCGCGCAAGCTCCAGCTCGTTACCGACCTCGACGGCCGCAGCAATCAGGCTGTTCAAAGCGCATCCGCTTACGTCCCTCCTATCGGCCAGCAAGCCACTGACCACCAGCAACAGCAACAGCAGGGCCACCCTCACCAACGCGACCGTGCATTCACGGCCTCCGGCGGGACGCCATGGGACAACAAGGAGCGTCTACTGGTTGGCCGCGCGTCCAACCCCAGCCTCCAGCAACTTTATCAACAAGGCAATATGACAGAGAACGTGCCCAAAGTGCCTTCAATTCCTCAGCAGTTCCTGAACCAAGGTCAAGCGCCACGTCTTGGCGTGTCAGGCTCCCCTGCCGGCGTGGCCGGCCAGAGTGGCCAACCTCAAGGTGCGCAAGGACAGGGGGGCCAGAACGGCGGCATCGACAATTTCATCGGCTCCCCTATCGACGTCCCCACGCTGATTGCGACGAAAGGATACAACCCTGTCGACTTCGACACGCGGCCTACCTTCGTGAGTATCCATGTCGTACTCCTCATACCCATGGATACTGAGTTCTATTCTAGGCCCGATACTTCGTCATCAAATCTTATACTGAAGACGACGTTCACAAGTCGCTCAAGTATGAGATCTGGAGCTCCACCGACCCTGGCAACAAGCGGCTAGACAAGGCGTTCAAGGAGACCGCAGGGCGAGGACCCATCTACCTCTTCTTCAGTGTCAACGCTAGGTAAAGTTCTGTCCATCGCAACCGTTGGGACTTCTCTGACCGCAGTGTCATTGCGTAGCGGTCACTTCTGCGGTATGGCTGAGATGTTGACGCCGGTGTGTTCTATGATTTGCATCCAAAGTGAGAAATGAGTAGATGCTGATTACCGTATCAGGTTGACTACACGCGAAGTAGTACCGTATGGGCATCCGACAAGTGGAAGGGCGTCTTCAAGGTGCGATGGATCTTCGTGCGAGACATTCCTAATGCCAGTCTCCGTCACATCCGCCTCAAGTACGTCCATTTATCGTTGCTTTGGTGACAGTCATGCTGATTGTATGACAGCAACACACAAGAACGCAAGCCGGTCACAAACTCCCGTGATACGCAGGAGCTCCTGCCAGATGCTGGCCAGGAGATGTTGCGCATCTTCCATACTCACCCTGCTCGCACGTCGCTTCTCCAAGACTTCGCCTTCTATGAGGTCAGTATCCGCGAATTTGATATCATTTGCCTGCTCACAACCTCTCAGTTGCAAGCCATGCAAAAGGCACAAGCCGCAGCGCTCACTCAAGGCGCAGCCTCGCCGTCGCAGACGCCGGTTGGTGTTCAGACCCCCAGCAACCAGTCGCAGGGTATGTCTCCTACGTCGACCGGTCAGCATCCCTTCGCCATGTCGAACCCGACGGCACTCGCCTACGCTGCTCAACAAATGGGCGGGATGCCTATGAACATGAACATGGGTATGGGTATGGGTATGGGTATGAACCCGATGCTGCAGATGCAGATGAACATGGGTACGCCCTTTGCAAACCCTAGTGCGATGCAGAGCGTCATGCGAAACCCGAGTCCAGGCCCTATGCCCCAGCAGAACTTCATGAACCTTGGCGGCATGCAAGGGTTCTAAAGCGCCGAACGGCATCCCCCACCGTTATCCGTAACCGTCAAGCAACTACCTCGCGCCTCCTACTCCCATCTCCCGGCTACCCCAAACAAGAAGCATAAGAAGAACGCATCCTGCTACTATCTTGAATAGACAAACGAACCGTCAGCCACGGACGGATGGAAACCGGTACATTGTGCACTAATGTCCTTATATGCCCTTCCCTTGCTCTTCGTCCGTATGTTGTCTTTGTTTCTGCCACCCTTCCCCTCGTGCACCCCTCTCTCTGTATTAGTACGTACCACCACAGTGCTCGCTCGCCTCTTGTCTATAGTTACCATAATCATTGCCACGTTTCTGCGCTGTCTAGCTCTCCTACGGTACCCCACTCCAAGATTACCCAGTATACGGTCACCTTTGACCTCCCTGTCTCGCCTCCGAGCTAGCTTGCTGCGTCCCACATTCCCTGACTACTTATTATCTCGTGCTTTTGATATCTTTTCTCCTTGTCCCCTCCCATGCCTTCTTCCCTCGCGTTCGTTTGTTCTCTTGTTTCGCCGTTGCACCTTTTTCGCACTACGTTACGTTATTTGCACTGCACCGACAGCACCACAACACGGGACGATGAATCTGAACGGACGTGGACTATCGAATGTGTTCGCATGTATTTGTGATCCCCATACATACGCACTGTAGTTTTTGGTTCGTTTCGTGATATCGTATCAATGTGTCTGTGTAGCAGGATGCTTCCATGCCCTAGTTTGTGCTCTGCGTGTCCTTCAAGACTTTCAAGCGGGAAAGCCAGGTGTAGAGGTTCCGGTCCGATCTTCCATGGGATCCTCGGCCATCGTTTTCAAACCACACCGTGACACTGCACGGCTCAGCGACTCTCCGATCGCGGTCGGTCACAGCATATGTATATACCTGCCAGATCGCGCCACGCTCAAGTTGCAATTTCTCCCCTTGCACGTTGACATCGGACTTGCGATTGACCGGTTGACCGCAACCAACGATGTCGACGCCGACGGTGGTCGCAAAAGTGTACATCGTCCGCCACGGCGAGACGGACTTCAATCGGCAGGGGATCGTGCAGGGCCAGATCGACACGCCGCTGAACGATGCGGGCGTCGAGCAGGCGCAGCTCGCCGCGCTTGCACTTCAGGATACGCCCTTTGACGTTGCATACAGCAGCGACTTACAGCGGGCGCGCAGGGTGAGTGGGTCTCACGTTTACATATGATCAATCGAGTACTGATGCTGAGTACCCTGTGTGTAGACTGCAGAGATCATCCTGGAGATGCATCCCGGGGTGAAGCTCGAGACAACACCGGCTCTCCGAGAACGAGTACGTCGCCGTCTTGCAATTGCCTCCATATACCGATCGTACTCATGGACTTGCTGGTAGTATATGGGCGATTGGCAGGGAGGAAGCATAGCCGGTCGCGGCGACCCGCCCGCGAACATCGAGCATATCTCCGACTTCACGGCACGCAGCATGAAGTGGTGGAACGAGTGCGTCCTGCGGCACGCCCAGCGCAAGGCTTCCGAGCTCCAGCATAAGGCCAAGGCCACACGCGCGCCGCACGCACAGAACGGCCACGCGAATGGGTCGGCGCGGCCGAACGGGGACGGCTTGCCTGAAACGGCGGCCGAAGCGGACTTGTACGAGTTTGAACCTGCGCACATCCTGGCGGTGTCGCATGGAGGCCTGATCGGGACGCTCGTCACGAACCTGGTCGGGAGCAGGAAGCTGCGGGCGGGCGAGGGCGTGGCCATTGGGCGGTGTTTCAATGCGTCAATTTCGGTGGTGGACCTGTATGAGGATGGGAAGGGGGTGCTGGTGAGCTATGCGGATACTACGCACTTGAACGTGGATCTGGTGCAGGAGAACGCAGACGTTGCACGAGGGTGAGTTAGATCTGGGAAATTGAGATATCTGGTCCATAGATGGAATTGGGGTATAGTTCATACATGCGAACGTCCGGACACCGTCATAACTATGTAGAGAGCAGGATAGAACAGGATAGAGCGAACAATGGTTCGGCATAGGCTGGTATCTCCAAGATCATTTACGGGTATGCGACCCCGGCTTCCTTCATGAGGTCTTCCACCTCAATGTCTAAGTGGGGATAGCATCAGTGTATGCGTTCAATTTTCCGACGCCGTAACCACATACGATCTTCCGTGTGCCTCATGCGCCAAGCATATGTGCAGGTCTCGCCTAAGAGATGTGATGAACAACGTAGCTCACAGCTCCGCGCAGCAGAAAGACGTACCAGGACCGAAGACGAAGTCCCCGCCAAGCTGGGAGATGTTACCCTGCTTTCCAACGTGTTGCGGGTTCTTCAGGGGTCCTTGCTACATCAAGGATTGTCCGTGAGCCAACCTTCGATCACGCGGGTGAGGCGATGCACGACGAACCCAGATACTCTTCATGACGTTCCCGATGTAGCTCCTGCCAAGGTAGCTGCGCTTCTCTTCTCCGGCAGGCGTGGTGTCCAGGTTTTGGGTCAAGCCAAAGGCGTTGTACAGCCCGCGCGAGGGATCGGCGTAAACGGGTCCCTTGAAGTCGGTTGTCTCTGTCCGATCGAAGCGGTAGAGCGATATAGCCTCGAAGGAATCTACGGAATAGCTCACCGCAGTAATTCTTGAGGAGCTTCCAGTCACCGCACCCTATTATCACGAGGCGAGCATTGGCCGCCTCAAGAGCGTCCTTGCGAACAGAGGCGAGCTGCATGACATATTGCTGTTGGTCCACACGGTTAGTAGCTACCAGACTCCCACAGGAAGTAGTGGTACTTGGCAGCTCTGTGCGAGGGA
The DNA here is from genome assembly GCF_003813185.1 of Lentinus tigrinus ALCF2SS1-7. Lineage (NCBI taxonomy): Eukaryota > Fungi > Basidiomycota > Agaricomycetes > Polyporales > Polyporaceae > Lentinus > Lentinus tigrinus. Next base: position 1,808,335 of record NW_027137912.1, on the reverse strand, counting down.
ACGGGAGACGGTTAATTCATGTATCTTGGAGTTCGGTGGTGGGCGATTTTAGAACGCACCCCGCAAAAGAAGTGACCTTCGATAGCAGATTCAGGGAAACGAGGCGGAAAGCGGGTAAGCGTTCACAGCAAGCGCCACAAGGGAGTTACAGCCTCACGGATGAAGACGAGTATGGTTTTCTGGGCGTTGATGATGCTTCCAAAGGAGACTTCGTTCCCGGCGTCGTCGAAGACATTGAGCGCGGCAGCCTTGGCGATGAGCTCGGGCGACGGGAGGGCGGTGTGCTCGGTGGCCATGGTGGGAGCGACGCGATCGAGACGCGCTCGTCGCGTTCCGTCGGTGACGTCCATGGTGCTTACATAAGGCAAAGGCTGTTGGCGTCCTCGGTCTGGAAACAATATCATTTCTTTTACTTAGACTCTGACTGTTCTTAAGGGTGCGACAAGCTCCCGTTGCACTTCCACCGCCCGCTGCTCTTTCTTCTCCCCCCGCCATGTCGACCGTGACCGACCGAACGCCTCTCCTTGAAAACGGACACGGCGCGCAGCCACCGAAGCCTTTCTTCGCCCGTCTCGCGGACTCCCTCAGCGTCCAAGGCCAGCCGTCCTGGCTCGCGTCCTACAAGTTCTTCCTCTTTGGCTCCTATCTCAACATCCTCCTCGTCTTCGTCCCCCTCAGCTTCCTCTCTCACTTTCTCGACTGGGATGCTGCGCTCAGGTTCTCCTTCAGCTTCATTGCGATCATGCCCCTGGCTGCTGTACGTCACGTCAAGTGTGGTTCTGCTGTGCTGTTCACAGTTCTAACCCGACGCGTCCATGTCCGCAGCTGCTGGGTACCGCAACCGACCAGCTCTCCTTGAAGCTTGGTCAGACGCTCTCGGGACTGCTTAACGCGTCGTTCGGGAACGCGGTCGAGATTATTGTCGGCGTCGCCGCTCTTATGCAAGGTTCGCAGCGTCACAGATGAGTACTTGTCATAGCTCCTTGCTCACTCTGTCCCCAGGCCAGCTCCGTATTGTGCAAACTTCTGTGCGTGAACCTTCATGTGTCATTGTGCGGTGATGCTCATATGACACAGCTCCTTGGTTCGATTCTGTCCAACATCCTGCTCGTTCTGGGATGTTCGTTCCTCGCAGGTATGTGGCGCGCCACCGCTCCGTACTCTTGCGGGTCTGAACATCTGAAAACCAGGTGGCATCAAGTTCCCCGAGAGCAACTTCCAAGTAACTGCGGCGCAAGCGTGAGTGCCTCGCGCCCTAGCTCCCTGCACTGCCTGTATGCTAACGCTTTCCGATGGAACTTCTAGCTCAAGCTCGGTGCGTCTCTATGCATTGCTTCCGGGCTGGCCTCGGGGTTTGGCCACCCATGACGCGTGTATGGCTCATGCTTGCTGACACTCTTCGCAGCTCATGACCCTTGCATGCATAAGTACGTCGCACTGCCTTGAACCTCCGGCTTCACACCGGAAGCTGACTGTCGAACTATTCCCTCTGTATCGCCTTATCTCCCTATATGCGCGACCCTCGTGCGGCATTTCGTGGAATTGTGGTAACATCGTACAGCCTTGGTCATCCCTGCCGCATACCACAGCGCCAAGTCGCATTCCGGACTAGGAGGAGACGATGGCGTGGACACCGTCATTAACGGTACCATCAAGGCGGCCGTCGACGCCAAGATTGACCTCGGCCTTGACAACCTTGACGCAGACTCCATTCATGGCCTGAAGATCATCTCGCGCGGAACTGCCATCCTCTTGTTGCTTGTGTATATCGCCTACCTCGTCTTCCAGGTGCGTGCGGCTTGCGCCCATGTGGTTGAGAAGCCGTTCTAACTGCGCATGCAGCTCAAGACACACGCATTCCTATACACTGCTGAGGTGCAGGCCGAAGAGGAAGCCGAAGAGCCGAAGATGAACATCTTGGCTGCTGGCTCTGGGTATGCGCAGTGTTCGTATCCTTCCGGAGTAATAGCACTAAGCGTCCATACGTCATAGGCTGCTGCTGGCTACCGTCATAACGTCTTTCTGCGCGGACTATCGTAAGTATCTCCTCCGGGTCATCTATTAGCTATAACTGAACATCAACTTGTAGTCGTCGCGTCAATCGAGGAGACCGCGGACCGGTACTCAATTCCCAAGCCTTTCATCGGTCTGATCCTCCTACCGATCGTGGTCAGTATATGCTGTTCAACATGTTTGGGCTGTGTACCTTCGAGTATTGACACGATACTGTGTATACACAGGCGAACGCTGCTGAGCACGTCACCTCGGTGTGGATGGCGATGAAGAACAAGATGGAGCTCACTATTGGCATTTGCGTCGGTAGCTCAATCGTAAGTCTTCTTACGACCGGCCGGCTGTACGTGCCATGTGCTCAACGAACCTTTCTAGCAAATTGCTGCGTTTGTTGTACCATTGCTCGTTATCGTTGGCTGGATCACAGGCCATGATCTTACCCTATTCTTCGCTGACTTCGAGGTACGCGCACGCATCCTCTTTTCCTTGTGAGCAGTCTGACCAATTTGATCCGCACAGACCATCGTGCTCTTCGTGTCTGTGCTCCTTGTGAACTTCCTTATTCAGTACGTGTCTTAGCTTTGTCTAGCCCTATGTAGTATGCTGACGCAACGCATATAGGGACGGCAAGTCAAACTATATGGAGGGCCTTATGTTGATCACCCTCTACCTTGTCATCGCTCTAGCCTGTGCGTCTGACCTCATTGCAATCTGTTTCTTCCACGTGCTGACTCGTTGTCGACAGTCTGGGTATCGTAAGATCCCGTATACGCTGTTGACATGCGCCTGCACACCACGCTGCGACACCCATCACTCCCGCACGCGCAGCTACTCAATGACGTTACCCCCTGCTCTCAAATATATCCGACCGTCTTGCTCCATGTACGCGCTTAAGCGCATTCCCCACCCGAATCTCTCCTTCTGGACGCTCTTGTTCCTCGCTTCGTGCTCTACTAACCATTCTGTGCAATCCACATACTGTACGCACCCCGGGTGGCCAGAGAGGGGCGACGATCTGTGCTCGCCGGCCCCCTCCTTGCTGCTCGGCCTAGTTGGTCTCGGCATTCGCTTCTACCAGGTTTTTCTATTCAAGCGTCGAATACACGGTGTATTGTCGTCGATTGATCGCGTCTCAGTATCCAGTACGGAGTGCTCGTCCTATCGTATCCGCTTCCTGTGTTCGCTCGTATATGCATGCCGTGGTAGCCCATATCAATATCGAAGCGATCGAAGCGTACAACAGTACCATTCAAGACGGCGCCTGGACTAACCAAGTGCCCACCCAGTTAGAACACTAAATTGTACACGACATTGTGATATCACGACAGTCCGTCTCTATCCCTACCAAGAAGTCGAATGTACCCGGAAGTGAGTAGAAGCATGGAACCCAAGGGAAGAGGATGAATGAGGTGGAGAGAAAGAAAAATCAACGCTACATTGTTTGATGTTCGAATGCTCGCAGTCCTACAGTAAGAAACGTGCACGGTTATAGTCCATCTCCGTCATGCTTGCACAGTATAACAATCCCCACTCGCCCGCCCCCATCCAATCTAAGCTCGAAGCAATTTGGCGCGGACGCCGCCGTCTAGACGTCGTCCACGAGCATGTCAACATGTCTTCCACCAGCCAATACATCCATCCAACGAGACCTCCACCCCGAACACGAGACCTGACCATAATACACCTGTAGAAACACGAACACACTCCCATATTTCACCCGCCGCAGAACCGAGGAGCCAATGCTGAGAGACTAGTATGATGCATGATGCGAATGCGAGTGCCGGAAAAGATGCTGCATTTTGGGATGCGACAGCGGAAAGGGCGTGGCGGCGAACGAGACCGATCACAGGAGAGCGGAGACCTCTTTCGAGACGTCTCTGATGCGCGCTTCTGTGAACGTCGTGGGCAGTGTCGAGAGTACCTGCCGAGTGGTCGCCTGCTGCTCGGCGGAGAGCGGACATGACTGCTCCTTGGCGGCGAAGACCTGTCGCGTCACGGATAGGATCCGTCAGTCAGCGCGGAGGAGGGCGAAGAGCAGGCAAGCGGGACTCACGATGTCACCGAGGGCAACGAGGGCACGGTACGCCGCCTCAGCTTCTGTCTTCTCAGACTGCAGGATCTGCGTAGGGTGCGTCAACGAGTGGCCTCTGTCTGTTACGCAGACACATGTGCGCACCTCGAGTACCAGGCCGACCAGACGATCCCTGACGGCTGGTGTCAATTGTTCCTTGAGTCCGGAGCAAGACACGCTGCACATGCGGTGAGTGAATTGTCCACCGTCCAGAACCATAAGAGAAAGCAGCTTACTTGAAGAGTATAGTCGCTAATGACACGCGGAGAGAGTTGGTGAGAACGGGATACGGAGTGCCACCGAGGGTGTCGAGGACCTGTGCACGATACGGAAACGGAGACGATAGAAGATCAGCGAGAAAATTAATTGACATGGCGAAGCATGAGAAGCAAGACGCACCTCCTGCACCCACGCGCCGTCGCTCAACGTTGTCCCATCCTGGAACACGTTCGCGAGCGATCGGAAGAGGAAGAGAAGGTTCGTTTCACGTGACTTCGGGAGCGGTGTCGACCACGGCTCGTTCCAGCCGGCACCCTTGAAGAGAGCGGCGAAGAATCGCGCACGAAGTGGGGGATCGACGTATGCTGTGGGACAGAATGCAAGAACAAGACGACTCAAATCCATGACTGCAAACCAGAGGCAGCCATGTTAGTGACAAGGCTGATCATGACGAGAACATGACGCACGAGGGAAGAGTTGTGACTGGGGCCACCGCTCGAGGAGTTGAATAATAGCATCGATGTGGCTGCCGGTGAGCTTCTTGGAAGGAGGATCGAGCGGGTGCGATACGGCTTGCGTGAGGTAGGTGAACGTCTCCTCTATTGAGTTCAGCTCCTGCGGGTACATCGCAAGGTATCCGGTGGACTGTATGCGTGCACATGATGTCAGTACTGCCAAGCGGATGCAATAGGCCGAGGATCGCCACGTACAATCTCGTTACGCAGAGCTTGGTCAAACTGATACAGTTTGGCCTGCATGGCAGAAACATGTGCTTGACGGAACGACAGTGGTGTTTGCTGGATAACCGTCAGACACGCGGTCATCGTTTGCAAGCAGAGACGCGTACCACAGGAATTACATTTCCAAGCGTCGGTTTGGGTTGCGGCGGAGACGTCGCAGGCGAAGTGACGTTGTTTGAGTATCGCGACGCTCCGGTCCAAGGGTCGCCACCAGTTGTCACCGGCGGCGTAGCAGGTGGGGGTGGCGAGGTTGCTGGCGATGCGCGGTAACGAGATGCACCTTGACCCAATGTCAGTGTATATCAGCTGCAACACTAAGGATTTGTCTGACCTGTAAAAGGGTCTGAGAAGTCGGTGGTGGCTGCAGCTGGCGCAGGGGCAGCCTGATATCTTGAGGCACCTAGAAAACGACTTGTTCAATACAGTGTCCCAATACAAGAGACTGCACTACGGACCTGTGTAAGGGTCGGACATCTGAGCGCCGGTCCCGATTGTCGCACCGGCGGTGTTTTTCTCGATGAACCGCACCACTTCGTCCAGGTAGCTCAGAGGCAGGTCGTTGTTCTGGAGGAACCTCTGGGCAGCATTGTATGGATTCTCTGGTGTACGGAGTGAGTATTCATCAGTTTGTCCTACATGAGCAAGTCAGCTGACCGTTGGCATTGTAAGGGAGCTTCAGCGGCGGGACGCCTTCTTGCACGTCGACGTCAAAGACGTAGTCATACTCCCTGCCCTGGTACAACTGTTTCCTGCCGGAACCAACAGCATCCACGACATCGCCGATCTTCTGCCAGGTCCCTGAACCACTGTCCCACTGTGTCCGCCGATCTTTCTTTAGCCACCGACCTGTGCCTATGGCCTGAGGGGCGCGATGGCGTACCTGGTGTGCCTCTACGTTGTCATTGCGCTTGATCATCTTGACCTCACCAGGCTTCTTCCCTGAATACTCGTCAGCATGCGACGCTGCACCCACCTGCACCGTCTCGCCGGCGCACCTGGTTGTGACAACGCTTCTGGTCCTGGGAGATCGGATTTCTTGACGTCTCCAACCTGGTCCTTAGGGAGCGCTTGCGCGGCGACGGCATCATCGAAGGCCTTGAGCTCCTCGACGGATGCCCATCGCTCTTCCGCCGCACTGAAAACGCGAACAACCTTGTCACTGCATCCGGTGACAATGTCGCCGTTTGGCATCGTTGAGACGCTCCAGACCGAGACCGCTGGATGGACGATGGACTGGGCGCACTCGCCATCTATGACGGGCGCCGCGCATAATCAATCAATGCCACGGAAAAGGCTTGGAAGGGCAAATATGCTAACCTCGCCAGATGCGGACCGTACGGTCTTCGCTGGAAGATACGATGTCGCCGTTAGGGAGGACCGAGAGGCTGTAGACAAAGTTCGTGTGTCCTGAAAGCGTATAGACGCAGTCGCCTTCCATGGTCCAGATGCGGATTTCGCTACCGGAGACGGGTCTAGACCTTTCCCTGAGAGCCACAGCGGTGGGACGTACCTATCGTTTGAACACGATGCGAAGCCGATGTCGGTGATCAAGGCGAGCCCCCGTACTGCTTGCGTGTGACCCGGGTAGGTACGGACGTTCTTGTGCTGCTTCCACAGCTTAATGGTATTGTCCGCCGAGCCTGCGTCGTTCTTCCGTCAAGGTTACATAGGTGGGAAGTTAGGGGAGTTACTGACCTGTCAGGAACTGACCTCCGTCGATGGCCAGCACGGCCCATACGGCGAGCTGGTGGCCCACGAGATCGTAGAGTAGCTGGAAGTCCTTCCACACCTTTGCGGTACTTTGGGAGATGTCAACGGCTGCAGCACGCCACCGAAAGGGAGGACTCACTTGTCCCAAGAACCAGAGATGATGGTGCCATCTTCTGCAGTGTGCAGCGCGCATACGTTGTTCTTGTGGCCGAGGAGAGAGAAGCTGGGCTCTCCCTTCGGACATGGTAGTGCGTAGATGTTGATTACCGAGTCTTGACCTCCCGTAACGGCGTAGCCTAGGTTCCAGCTGAGCACGGCAGGAGGGCACATGGGAAAATGATTGGGCAGGAGCGATACTCACCTTGGGGTGCACCCGGGGCTGGTGGTAGGTACGCCACCGAGTTGACGTAGTTCTGGCTGGCTTTCAGAACAGACTCCTGCGAGAATGAGGTCCCTGCCGACCGAGACCATGCGATCGCCGTGGAATCGCGAGAGGCGGAAAGGATGAGATCGTTAGTCGGGGACGCGACGGCTTTGACCTAGGATTGGTGAGCATTGGAGTAAGTAGCGGTAGCGGGATTGGCGACGCACATCGTTGGCGTGCGCGGACAACGAGGCGGACAGTTTGTACGGCATGGCGGGGGCGGGTGGGTGTCGTGAACAGATCGTGAAGGAGCGAGAGAGAGTCCGGGCGTGGTTCGGAGCAACGGACTTGACACAGAGCGCGAAGAAGGAATTGAGGCGCAGCGAACCCAGCAAGCCTCGAACTTTCGATAACCGACCATGCTCAGCCCAAACTTGGGCGACGCGTCTCCCTCCCTGCGCCAATCGGCCTCATCCCGTCTCTAGAGTCAGTGTCAGTGTATCACTGTATGTATAGTCCCGCGATGCTCTGCTCGCCTCTGCCTCCCTCGCCTCCTCCTTCGCCATCCACGCGCGACCCCGTCCTCGACCGCGCGCACACCCGCAGCGGCGCGCAGCCACAGACACCAGAGGGAGATCTGCGCGTTCGCTCCTCGCTATATCCGGTCGCGTCAAGTGCTCACGACGCACGTCGCCTCACGCGGTCACCCAGATTCGCAGACGGTGATTAAATCCATGTATTCAGATCCATCGACAACAGTAATTAAAATGTACACCACACTAACGAGCCCCAGATACGTGGACAACCGCACCCAGGGAGATACGGAGGTGCATACTATGCCATTGCACCAGTTACTTCATCTCCTGCGAGTGCCTCACGATGCAGTTCGTCGACCGTGGGGCTGCGAGGCGCGACGACTTGCCAAATCATGAGGGGATAAAGAGCGGCCAGAGTCCCCGCCCGCAGTTTTGTACCCTCCTCCTTCAGGGCAGGGCGTTCCCACGCTCGAGGCGAAGATCCCCCGCCCGATCCAAGTATCCAAGTGGAGCTTCAATCTTGTAGATGCGACCCGACATTCCGGAAAACATCGCGATAACCAACGTTAACATCTCCGCCACTCGGATCCCTGCGCGTCCGCGTCCACTCTTGCGCCAGCATCTCTGCACCCACTTGCGCTGCTACCCGATAACCACGAGGCCAGCGCATGGGGGTCTCAGTATCCCATCATGCTCTTTGGCACAGTCTGATGTGACATCCCCACACTCGCACCAGTGTGCTCCACAACCCCATTCTCGACTCCGACTCGAGTGACGAGTCACCTCGTCCTGGTACCGTCTTTTTCCCTAACCCGACCGTCTCTCCACCAGGATGCGCACCAATCAGACGTCTAATGATGCACGCGACCACATGCAATCGAGGCCCCATTTCCTCAACCACGGTCCACGGTAACCGTCCCGACAAATCGATTTACTCCCACCACGGTCTGTCGGTGTCTCATAACTTACGACGCCCCATGCCCGGCAACTGAGCTTCGTTGACGCACACCTCCGTCCGCTCGATCGTCCTAACGAGCATGGTGCCTGGCCAGTGATCAACGTTCAACGCTAACAACCTGAAGGACTAAGTAATGTGCTCGATCACTAATCACGACCCTACACATCTGCATCCGCGAGAGGTGATAGTGCTGTGCTCCTCTACACCATTATATCACACGTACGTTGAGCGCATCGGCGGGCCTTTCTAGCACGCGTAATTACGGCCTTACGGCATCCGCGGGGGCCAAGGCTGGGCTGCTATTCAACTCTCCAACACTTATGTCGCCGTGCCTCACACAGACCAAGTCGACCCTCGTGGACACAGTGGAGCGGTCGCAACGCTTCCTGCCGACGCTGAATGCCAAGACGCCGGAACTTCATCAGCAATGGACCCCACTCGCAGCCTCGAACCGGCGGATGTATAGGCGTTTTTCGTGACTTCCTATCCACTCCACTCGCCATGAGACACACACCGTTCATATTGAAGACGAAGCAGGGCGCCTGCGCCTAGACTAACGCCTCCACCCCGCTAACCCCGGTATTCTCGACGTCTTGGGGACGTAATACAATACAGTATGTTCAGGATCATGACTGGGCGAGGAGCAGCTCGCTGCCCGCATGCGTACCGTAATTAGGCCCGTTCGCTTCCACCGTCTACTTTCCCTAAGAAATCGATTAGGTTGCGACACATGTCCATCCTCGAACGTTGCTCATGAACCAGAAGCCTCGCACGCCATACATGCAGCGCCCTAGTAGCCTGAGACTAACAGAGCTAGACCCCTGGCGAGACGGTGGCGAGCCTCTCAACACAGCCGCCAGCTCCACTCGCGCACTTAGTACGGCGTAATCAAGGGACTTCCTCGCATACTCAACAGAGGTGAATACGCACAATGAGGGTACGTCTCCTGCTAGTGCACTGCGCTAATAACTAGCGGGTACCGACAGTTTCGGTGGGAGGATATCGATGCTTTCTCAGGTCAAGGCACAGCGGGCCATCCCGGGGCATTCACATCTCCGGTATCCTCTCCCTATTGGCCTGCCGTACTTCGACTCATGTGCACCTGTGCCTGTAGGCACCATAGGCCCAGGCTACCGTGGCCTTAAGGGTCGCGACCCGGCGGGTTGATGGAACGGTGCGGATCATCACGCTGACAAGATAATGGTCTGAAGTAGAGTACCGTGTAAATACATCAATCGGTATAAGAAGTACAACGCAGAGCGAAAAGAGCACAATCGACAGCAGACAGCAAGCTCGAGCAAGAAAGATTCCCAGTCCAGAACTGCATCAGGGCAACAGGAAACCAGTCCGAAGAAGCGACGACAAAGTTATGCGCAAGATCGATTCGCCATCTTGAGCACCGCAGTGAGGAGAGACGCAGTCTCAGGTTTAGTCTCCGAGGTCGACAGGTGGTCCAAGGGACATCTTGACCTTCTTTGCCTTCACAGGACGCTCTTCCGAATGGTTGCCCTTCCGCTTGAGTGCTTCGGTGCGAACCTCCGAAACTAGGACCTGTGTCTCCTCCTGTGTCTGAGAGCATAACGGTAAGATCTGGGTCCTCTCTAGGTCGGGGTCGGTAACGTTCTTGTCCGGACCAGTGGGAAGGATATCCGCTGTGTTCCTACCAAATCCAATATGGTCAGTAAGGCACGAGTAGCAGTGAGAGGTCACTACTCTGCAGCCGCTTGATGGGCATCGTTCCTCTTCCTGCGGCTCTTCCGCTCAGGTTTCTAGGAATGCGCCCAGTCAGTACATAGCATCCATACGTAGGACGCAACTAACCAGATCAGACAGTGCTAGCAGTCTCTTCTCGATTTCTGGATCAGGGTTGAAGTAGTCCTTGTACGCATCCTCGTTCTTGATTGCTTGAACGAAGACATAGACAGGCTTCTGCAGGTTTTTGCGGCGCTGTGAGGCCTTTGTCTTGGCATTGGCTCTACCTCCCTTGCCCCTGCGCTTGGATGACAGAGACGTCGTCTCCATGAAGCCTGAGTCGTCGGCTTCTCTAACCTCCTGCGCAATGAACCCTGCGTGCCCGTTTCGGTACTGTTAGCAGCTAGAGCTCAACCAGTAAGACTGACCTTCCGCTTCGAGTCGCTTGAAGACTTGACCAGCAACAATTGTGTCGCACCCTATAGGACGCGATCGGGTTAGGGACGAGCAAACGTGCGTGTGCAACTGACTAACCAATCAACTTGGAGAATGCCGACAAGCCATCAGGCCCATGAGTCTCGAAAACTTTGATGCCTCGCCTGCGTATCGCGTGAGCAAGGCGACGATCCCTCGGTATCAATAGAAGGATCACCTTTGAATGGCGAGGGTCTTGAACCTCGCGATCATACGTGGATACAAATCGTGTACCACGATAAGATCCCAATTCCGGTCAGCCTTGACCCGACAATCAAAGCAGACAAACTTGTCTGGAATTCGAGGGTCTTGAGTGCAGTGGTAGCCCATGCACCTAGGGAGGGTTCGAATGGTCAGGTCAATAGGTTCCTTGATCAATGTCCGCTGGTAGAGTACCACAAATGAAACCATCTTTGACAGCCGCCGTCGCAAACACACATGTCACAATCCTCGACCTAGACCTTATCGTGAGACTGGAGAAGCATTGAACAGGATGCGCCTTACCTGAACCCCGCATTCGCAGTCTGGCTTCGCATTGTCCCCATCTTGGTCCATAGGCGTGTCCTCTGCTGCGTGTAAGTTCGCCCCAGAGAACGACTCGATGGGGTCTTCGGCGCTCGAGTACTCGGGCACCTGTTGCGTTTCCATATCTAACAAATGAGGAAAATTGGTGTCATGACGTACTGGCGATACGACAGCGCCTACCGAGCATCATGTTATCGTCTGCCTCAACCGATACATCTGCCATCGCTATATTCTTCATCTCTTGGGACTCAGCGGTCTCTGGGTCATTTGAAGACGACGATAAAGACACAGGAGTATCTGAGGGAGGCAAGGGAGGCGTGGTCCCAATGGTATTGCGTCGCGTGTTACCTCTCGGTCCCGGCGTTGGCGTTGGCGATCGAGCAGGCGAAGTCGGAGCAGATGTCAACGGTGAGGGTAAAACTTGAGTTTCTTCAAGCTCCTGCGTGGGGGAAACTTCGTGCCCTGGGCGAGTGCTCTTGGCCTACTTCTGCCGTTAGAGCAGCTTTGATGGAGAAGCGACATGAAGACTCACAAGCTGACCGATGCATGCAGGCACTCTTTCGGGCCTGCCCGCATAGTGTGCTTGTGTGTAATCGCCTGATGGGTTGCATCGTTCCTCGAGAGGTATGGGTATGACCTTCCCATCTTCACTCCGCATGCCGATGGGAACGACTTGTTCGAGGGTAAGGTTCTGTACCTTGAGCACTGCAAAAGAATGCTGAGGGTGAGCATGCACAATGTCATGCTTGAATGCTCGAGGACGACCTACCAGTATTATCCATATCAAGTTCCGTTTGGGATTTCTCGCAGAGCATGCCGTCGTCTCCATCCCATACTACTCGGCGCTCCGCTGCATCCTGGCGTTGCGCCTCCACCTGCTGAGCGCGCTGAGCAGCTTCTTCCGAAGGGGTTAGAGGGGGCGCCGCGAACATGGAACGATCGGTGGTTCCCAGGAACGGCGCGTTGTTGTCTTCGCCGGAGGGCAAATAACCGGAAACCGACGTGACCTTGACGTCGACGCCGTGGTAACCTGTATGCACGAAGCCAACGCTGCAACGTTCGGGCAGCTCCCCTTGGTTATGAGTCGTCATGAACCATTTGTCCTTGTTCGTGTCGCCAGCGCGGAAATGTGGAGGCTCGTAGTCGTCGGGGGTGTTGTCATAATAGAAGAGTTTGAAGGTCGCGAAGCGTCGTTCTAGAAAGCGCTGATGAACTAGCGGGGAGAGTATAGCGATTTATCTACCCACTTGGGAGCGCGTCCATCTGGGTTGTGGCTTGTATGAGGTTCTTGATGAGAGTCTAGACGCAATAAGTCCCAGCCGGCTATAACTGGAGCTTCTCCCACTAACCTTCAAACTCCGTTTGACTTCTCCCAGAGTCGGGACCTTTCCCCTCTTCGTCGCTTCAGCAACAGGGTCCTGGGCCTTCCTCAGACCGGAACCGGAAAGAGACAGATTGGACATCTCGTCTCCCAAAGTCATAACAGGGACCACCTCCGTCGCGCCAGGAACCTTGCAATACTGTCTAGCAGTGATATGATCGTTCAATGGCGGGATCGGGTGGAGAGACTTACACTGAAGTTGAAAGTGTACGCCTCGATTATACTACCACGACTTGTGAGCGAGCGTTCCGCAGTTGGAAACACACGCACGTACTTGTTCGGGTCTTGATCATCCTAGTACATTCACCGCATTGAGACACGCATTAAGCAGACGGCAATATGGACTCACAAGGTATATGGCGAAAATGAAGCTACGCAGGTACTGCTTCGACAAGGCATCGAATATCCCATTTTCCTACGTCCAAACATTATACGAGCTTCCGTAGAGAGTCATGCGACGACTCACAAGGTAATCCAGCAATTTGTCCGCCTCCTCCGTGAACCCACGAGTGACGGTCATGATCTTGAAGCCACTGACGTTCTTGCGGACATCAGAAGAAGAGCTAAGTGAGCTATCTGATCGAGACGGCTGCGAAGATAGCGATTCCGGGCTAGCTGAAGTGAGGTAACCTGGGTGTATGCGGGCTGGTTTGCATTTCTGAGCGCATATAGTCAAGGATGCGATTTACTTTCGGAAAAGTTGTCGGAAGGCAATAAGTTCCTATTTGTGCCATTGAGCACATATCTACAGTGAGAAACATTCAATCGTACCTGAGATATGTGATGCAGCCCAGACCCGCTCGCAGGAGCGTTTGTATTGATTGCAGGCTCTGCTGAGAAGTAATGACAGCCTATTCAATTGCCGGGATCTCTTGAGTATATCGTCGATGCCCTTGGAAAACAATCAAATCATGCCTGGTTTTGTTCCGTTCGAAGTGCCTGAGCTTGCATGGCGAAAGCCTCGACGGCGCGAAAGTAGGACAAGGGTGGAGGTAGGGGAAGAAGGGGCGATCAAGCGGAGATCGAAACGCGTCGCGTTCATGACGCGTTCCGCTCACATGCTCGCGGGGCGCTAATCGGCGCTTCGTTGCCTACCGTCATGGCCATCTTCGGTCTCTGGGTATGTTGCTCTGATCTCTCGGTGCGACCCGATCTCGGAATAACATGAGTTATCTAGGTTATAAACAAAGCTGGTGGTCTCGTTTATGAACGCAGTTTTGGAGGCACGCAGCTCATATATACAGCTCGAGCATCTTGGATGCTGACGCGTTCCAACAGATGGACTTCCGCATCTAACCTCTAACGAATATCTGGTGCTGGCCGGAACGCTGCACGGTATACACGCTATTACCAGTCGTCTCTCCCCGACGGGATCGAGCTCGGGTGCTCACGTCATATCTGGGGAGACATTCAAGATGAACATCCTCCTGACCGCGACAGGTACGCTTCCGCTTCTGGACCGCTAGCTCTTTCTCACCAGTCCCCACAGGGACCAAGTTTGTCTTGTTGACGTCGCTCGTCGAGCCCACGGCGGACTCTGTTCTTCAGAAGGTGTACGAGATCTACGCCGACGCGGTTATGAAGAATCCATTCCATACACCCGAGATGCCGATTCGCAGTGAAGGATTCGACACTCGGATAGGTGCACTTCTGGGCTGACGGCCTTTTCCTTTACTCGAGACTTTGTTTTCGATTCGTTGTTGTTGTCATATTTATTCGCAGCTGGTACGGTGCTGGAGAGTTGCTGTGCGTCTGCGGCACCTATGCGCCCAATAAGGCAAGTATCATTGACAGGCTTCTTTCGAAGCGTATCTGGGCTGCCGCCACAAACGCGACGCGTCCGAGGCAACTCGGCGCTGGAAAACGACTCTGAACTCGACCACCATCTCTTCCACCACGTTAAACACCGTCGTCGTCGTCAGAACGCGCCATCATGCCGAAGAAAGCAGCAAACGCATCCCGTAAGTCCCTCTGATGATATGCCACTGGACGCCGGCAGGTCTGAGCGGGTGTATGCACTCCATGTAGGTCAACCTCAGGCGGCCATCCCAGCTCACATGAGGTCGCATCTTTCCCGAGCTCCCTCATTGACACGCATGTCACACAAGCCAGACCCAGACGACGACGGCACAGTCTTTGGTGAGGACGACGATGACGCTGAAGACGACGGAGAAGATGACAAGCGAGTGCAGCATTCGCACGTATCGGATTATGCTGACCGACGTATATATGCAGCATGGCGGAGATGTTCACCATGTTACAAGAGCTCCAAAGTGAGTTCATCGTCATGCTCGTATGCTTTCAGCTCATAAATGCCCTGGCAGAACGCAAGGCCAGCAAGTCGTCCGCACGTTCTGCAGCATTTCAGAGTGACAAGGCTGCCCTGTTTGCTGCGGCACGTAAGCGTGCGGAGGGAGCTGTTCGCAATGGCACCATGTCCATGTCAGTGTGTCGCGTATTGGACGTCTGTGCGTCGCTGAATAACTGTATCAGTGAGAAGGCCCGCGCTACTGTAGCGGAGCTGAGAGCACAGGAAGTTCCCCATGAGGCAACACTCAGCAAGCTCCAAGCGCTATGGCAAAGCCACGACGTATGTTCATGCCGTGAACCACCCTGAGAGAGGTATTTAACTCGTTGCGGTCGCAGGAAACTCTTCAGGGGCTCTTCGGACACCTCACTGGAGTAATAGAAGACTTGTCTCATCGTCGTGCCGCACAGATCAACGAATCGAGCTCTATGCGTGAGTCTTCTATGGATATATGCGTATGTATTGATCAGTTGA
The DNA here is from genome assembly GCF_003813185.1 of Lentinus tigrinus ALCF2SS1-7. NCBI lineage: Eukaryota > Fungi > Basidiomycota > Agaricomycetes > Polyporales > Polyporaceae > Lentinus > Lentinus tigrinus. Next base: position 1,792,870 of record NW_027137912.1, on the reverse strand, counting down.
TGCTGTTGAAGTGGAGTCCCAGCCAGCAGCGCGCGAGAAGTCACGCAAAAAGCTATGCGCCTTTGCTCATTCCCGTATCTCAGAGAATATGGAGAGCCAGAAGGTATGTTTCCTCACTAGTCATGCATGACACACTGTCCTGACCTTCCGCTTGCTAGGTTGCTGCGGACGCATCCGCCTTGATGAAGCACTACAAGGCATTGCTTCTCTCCTAGTGACACCCCTAGCAATGCTTCTGAAGCTGATTGTGACGTCCACTATTATTCTCTACTGCTTAATAACAAATATGCTTTCTTGTGCTCTCCCACTATCCATCCGCGCGGACGTTTCATGGTTTCGCAACGAGCTGTACTTATAAGCCGCGCCACAGAAACTCAGCTCGTAAAGTGTCGGTAGTGTGGCGAAGTCCGCATTCGAACACCAAAGACTACGTGTGCTCGTTTCCTTCCAGCCTTCTTTTGCGATGCGTCACCGTTCGCCACAGTGCTCGGGCATCGCGTGGGGTAGCTCGACAATTATAATGTCTACTGAAGGTCGAGTAGCTCGGCGTTCGTACTCCGGGACCACTACTTCGCATGGTCATCAGGCTGACGGACTATGCTGACCATGCGAACTTGAACCGCACCTCGTCCCTTCTCGACTGGTCAACCGTGATTTCTCTATTTTTTCACTGCCTTCGGCCGACTAGAGTACTCGGAGTACAGAGTGGATGAGACACATTCAACCGTGACATTCATATTAATTCGGCCGAGGACGCTATGCGTGCTCTGCGGCTCGACGCCGCCCCCGCTCGACCACTCTAGCTAGGGTGGCGGATATAAGGCATTCATGGTCAAGTCCAAAGGTCACCCACAAGCCCCTCACAGACACCCTGATCACGACTCGAAACACCATGGCCCAGGTACAGCCTCCCGAAAGCGTCCCTAAACTTTTCCAACCGGTCCGCGTGGGTGAGATAGAGCTCGCTCACCATGTGGTCTTTGCCCCTTGCACTCGATTGCGCGCGACCAAGGATAATGTACACACCAGTCTCGGTGTCACGTACTACGAGCAGCGTGCATCGGTTCCCGGTACGCTGCTCATCAGCGAGGCTGCTCTCATGGAGCCACAGCTGCCACATGCCCCTGGCATCTTCACTGAGGAGCAGATCGCTGGATGGGAGAAGGTATGAACATCGTGCACAGTACTGGGTGAGTTCGTGCTGACAACCGATGTTCCAGATTGTGGACGCCGTCCATGCTAAGGGGTCGTACATATACGTCCAGCTCTGGGATGGAGGACGGGCGATACCCCGGGCCAAAGAGGCTGGCCTTACGCTGTACAGTGCGTCACCCATCCCTGTCAAGGGCCAAGAAGATGCCCCAGTGCACGAGATGACAATAGACGGTAAGCTTCATCGATAGACTCTCGTTGACGAGCACACTACTTACTGTCATGGTGTGCAGACATCAAACGCTGCATTGCGCTCTTCACCAAGTCGGCCAGTGATGCAGTCGAACGCGCCGGGTTCGACGGGGTTGAGCTGCATGGCGCGAACGGATACCTCATCGACCAGTTCATACAGGACTTGTCGAATCATCGCACAGACGAGTACGGCGGCTCCATCGAGAACCGTGCCAGGTTCCCGCTCGAACTGGTCAAGTCCGTCAGCAAGGCTATCGGCATCAAGAAGACAGCCTTACGGTTGAGCCCTTGGGCGACTGGTAACGGTGAGCGTACTTCCATCACGCAGCCAGAACGGGTGATCTGATCTTTCCTCGTACAGACATGGGCATGGAGGACCCCCGCCCCACCTTCTCGTACTTGGTCAAGCGTCTGGCGGAGGACTTCCCCGAGCTGGCATACCTGCATGTCATCGAACCGGGCGTCAGTAACTACTGGAATATTCCAATTGGACCGGGGAATGTGAGTCTTCGCTGTTCGAGCGCGGCTTATTGAGGAGCAGCACTGACGCACCAATCAGTCAAACGACTTCATCCGCGATATATGGCTCCCGCGTACCCTGATCTCCGCTGGAAGGTACTACCGCAAGGAAGCTCTCGAGAGGGCCGAGCAGACCGGAGAGCTCATCGCATTCGGCCGTCTGTTCATCAGCAACGTGAGTCTAACAGACCGGGTGATGATTGACAGATATAGGCTGATGAAAGCACACATACTTACAGCCCGATCTGCCTCTCCGCCTTCGCAAGAACTTGCATCTGGAGAAATGGGACCACGATACGTACTACACTCCGGAGGATCCCCACGGATTCATAGACTATCCGTTTGCGGATGATAATACACCACTGGCAGACGAGGAGTAGAGCGCAGTGCACCATTGCAGTGCTCTGGCATGCAAGGGCAGATTCAACTCGGCCCTTTGTATAACGGTATCCAATACAAATACATTCGCTCACGCTCCAATCAGTACCATAGTCTTCGTTCGACTATGGAGGAGACTACTGAAATGACATCAGCGCTATCCAAACTCTGCTGGTATGATGCTTACCAACTCATCCTCCGAGCGTGCCACCCTGATGTCCTCACCCTCCCCTTGTGACGATTCGTGAGGCTTGAGGTTGAGGTACTCAGACATGAAGACACGAAGAATGAGATTCCATCTTCGCATGGTAGGAATATCAAGCGCAGATGCATCATCCTAATTGTCGTGATCAGACAGTAGTAATGTCAGTGTTTCGGGACTGGTTCCCACCTTCAATGTGTGCCAAACCCGCGGGAATGGACTAGCTATGACGTGCAACACGTCCACTCCAAGCCGCAAAAAAGGTATATGGTCGTCCTCGATTCCACCGAAGTTGTACTGAGGTCCGTCGCGCGGGACGAAAAAGGGGGTGAATTGCTCTTCCGTCTTGACCCCATCTTTTCCATAGTCGAAGGCTCCGCTATCCGCAAGCCGTTTCTCGGCGGAAGCAATCTTGTCGAACAGCCAAGCGGTGTCGACGAAGGAGGAGCGGATTTGTGGGTGAGGGGCACCCAGGAGATCCAACAGGATGAGATGTTCTATGGTCCCGAGTTCGGTTTCAGATGCAGGAAGAAGTCTACGCTTCTCGTGTGGCTGGATATACGTCGTGGACCACTTCTGTGCGAGATGCCTACAATTGTAAGATACGCCTGATGTCGGGCCGCAGAGACTCACCTTGCACCATATATTGAATCTGTAGCCGTCCAATCCTTGAACGCTTCCTCTCCGTCGAAGAACACCAACTGCAGGGTGGTCTCGGCGAGATCCTCGTCATCCTCCTCTCCCTCCTCTAGACGAGCTTGCCTCTCATTTAGCAGAGGGTCAAGCGCTTCCGCGAGATCCAGCATGAACGCGCATGGAGCAGCAGAGTCTGTCGCGCCGAGGAACTACTACCGGACACGTCAGCATGCACACCTGGGTATTGGACGCGTTCGACATGCCTGGTTCTGCGGGTATGTAGCAAAGAACTTGCTATCGAAGTGTGCAGAGAGAACAACGCGTCTGGAAGCCTTTGGGTCCTTCGTTGCGATGATGTTCGTGAAACGCCTGATGCCATAAGGTGTAGTGTCGTTGAAAGTGTCTTCTTCAACGTGCCAGTTCAGCTTTTTCATGGCGTTCGCAATGTAGTCCTTGACCATCGTGTTATTTTCCGTATCAGGAGGCCTAGGTATGAGGATTTTCGACAGGTGTGAATTAGGATTGTGGGGGTCCACGTTGCGGACGGGGTCAGGAGAAGCGACTAATGAAGCAATAGCTTTAGATGACAGCGGGGTGAAGTCGCGGGGACCAAGCTTGTAGCCATCGCAAGTAAGAGAAAACACAACCAGGCCAAGCAAGCTGAAGCTCCAGATACGAGAAAAGCGCCATAGTGAAGGCCGTCCAGGTCCAGCGCAGGACATCGTGGTGGGACGGGAGAGCGCAACGGGCGCTTCGTCGGACAACTCACACGTTACAGCTCGAGAAGCGGTTGCGCTCCGAAGTATACGCGCACCTCCCTCGGAATTCAAAATATGATCACGACTACGAGCACAGAATCATGTGTTACTCCGAAGATAGCACGGGATACTGCAATGTTGTGGGTATCTAAGGAAGTCCACCAAGCCTCGAAAGTGTGTCCAGAACAACCCCAAGCGCCACAAGACTGAAGCTCCTCGCACCGAACACCGCCTTGTTTCTCATACCAAAGTCCCAGGCAAGCCACGCCTGCGACAGCCCATACAGCAGCTCACCCTGCTCCGGATTGAGTACATCCACGGGTCGATACAACCTGTGCTTGGTCTCCCGGACAAGCTCCGACGCGTGCATCCGCATACGGTGCATCCGATCGTTCCTCCACCGATGTTGCGAACAATTCGCGAGAATAGTACCAATCGCGACCTCCTCCTCCTGGAGTCGAATGTCGGGTGCATCGGAGAGAGCATGCGTGACGCAGATGTACCGCAACTCCTGCTCGTAACGAAGGAACACCGTCCTCATGTCGGCGACGTTCCTGTCATCGTTAAGGAAGTAGTGCAATTGTCGTTCAACGTGGGGCTTAAGAGTGGTAGATATCACATCAGAGAGCGGCTGCTCCCGCTTCGGAAGCTCCTGTGTGACTTGGGGGCCCTCCGGATCAGGGAAGGACTCTGCAGGTGCCTTCGGCTTGTTGATGGTGATGGCACGAAAGAGGTCGCCTAAAGCGCGACTAGACAGGTAGTAGTCGGTGTCGCGAGGGTCATTGTCTTCCGCCTAAGGATCGGTGTTCAGTCATAAGATATCTACCCGAGAATTCATTCGCGCGTACCATCTTCCAATCAGGCTTTGAACGAATGAGCAAACGAGGAGAATCGTGAGCATCCACCGGGATGCCGTTCTTGGGATAATCGACGGCCTGGCTGCATAATTGGGCGAGCTCAATACAGCGGGGATCATTCGTGCCATCCTGATGAAGCGTTGAGTACCAGGTAGCATCACGACTTATTTTGACTTACGCTTGATTGATCTTGTAGGCATCCTGGTCAGCTCGTTGTACGGCAAACTGTTGCAGACCCACTCACCCGCTATCATGAGGTGCCTATCCGATAGCAAACCCTAGAAGATAGAATAGGTCAGCTCACGTCGTAGATCGCCTGCACGAGCGGCTTACCAAGACATCAGAGTTGATGTACTCTACGATGAAGTCACAGATGTCGTCGACAGTACTGTCTTGGCCGTCTGGGCGTGCCCGAGTCCCAACCGGTGTATAGTCCCCAGGAGCAGCGTATTCGGTGGGCAATAGGGGATGGTATTTGATGATGGAGTAGAGATCACTGGATGGGTCGCAGTTTGATATATGTCCAGAGTGTCAGACGATGCGTACGCACCCATCTAGGTCGCCTCCACTTAACATGGAAGCTAAGGAACGGTCGCCTGGTACTGCTGCTCAATACAATGGGTCGGACAGGCACGCAAGCGTTTCACGCACCAACCGACGGTAAAACGACAACATTTTTGAGATCACGGAAGGCGCAAATTTTGTCTGCCGGAGGTTCGCCAATGGCATTGACAAGTTGAACTGGCATAGAATAAGAACATGAGAGACAAGCTCGCGAATTTGTAGTAAGGTGCATTACTCACCATCGCCCGGATGGACTACAGGGCTCCGGGAGATGATCACAGGTCCTGTGACTCTATGTTAGCGCCTAAAATGCAGATTTGCTTTCTCTCGCTCACCCTTGAGGTATGTCGGATGTTCGTCGCCCTCTTCCTGAATGCATGCTGCAACAGAACCCGTAAGCATTTTGAGTATGTAGGCGGACAATGCGAGGCCTTACCAAAGATTTCTGCCTTCTCCAAGGTGTATACGTTCTCAGCTCCCTCCAGTTCGTACGCCGGGCCTTCGTCAGCAAGTCCAACAAGCAGATAACTATCAGGGATCGGTATCCTGGCGCTATGCTTCATGTCGCGCAGCACGTGGTTCTGCGCGTAGCCAATCAAGCTGTACAAGAAGGTGTCTTTGAGGCTTCCTAAGGCCTTCTCCTCACACATACCCATCCCGGCTGCGCCAAGACCCTTGAGAATCCACGGGAGGCCGAAGCTGATTCCAATGTTGTGGGTCTTTAGCAACGCGACAGTCTGTTCAATAGTGTCGATTGCAGTCACGACATTGGTGACTGCGCGGTCTTGTAACTTGACGAAGACTTCTTTCTCGACACCACGATCCTCGAGTATCATGACGAGCGCTCTGGAAACACTGCGTAAACACAAATGCACAAAGAGTTTGCTCTGTAGACTTACCTGTTCAAATAACAAGTACCAGGTTTGTCAAACCATCGAGCGATCTCAATCTCTGCACTGTCTGTGTCCAGCGCCTCGAATTTGTCCATGGAGGGGCGGAGACGCATCTTTATCCCTTCGAGCCTCGGATCTATACCAACCATGCCCTTGAAGCCTAATCACGTTGTAGCGAAGCGGAGGCTGCAGTACGGGGAAGAAAGCATACCTAAGAAACGAATTTGATACTTTTGTAGATCAGGACCAATGCAGGTACATCAACGAAGAGTACTCACCGCCCACGGCTGTATCTGGAGGCGCTTCAAATCTTCCTTCGCATTGCACAACGCCTCCCAGATCATGTCTCCGAGCTTCGGCGAGATCGTGCCCACACCGTCCGTGAACAGGTACGGTTCAGTGCCAAGGTCCTCGATCTTCTCCCATTGGTCAGGGGTGATGGACACAGAGGGGTCCGTTGCCGTGAACGCTTGTGCGAGTCGCGCCGCGTACTTAGAAGGATACTTGATGACCTTGGTAAAGTCTCCCAGACTATCGCGGATACTTTGCGGGGTGACCCAACCTCGGATTGGATGCTGGAACGGGCTCATGAACCACACAGCATGCTCTCGCAAGGCGGATGACGAATAGGCAAGGAAGTAGAAGTCGCGACCTCCCAACTCGAAACCCTTCTTCAGGATGCCGCCCACACGTTCCGTCAGAAGCGTAGTGCCGTCTACCTTGACGTAGAGGTCAGTTCACACACACTAGCGCAACAGGGTGGATGCACTCACCTCTCGCGCCCATCGGTATTGCAAACGATCCTCATCCCGGAAGTCAACCCGAAGAAAGTGGTCTTCGTAGCCTGCGAATTGACGAATGACGCGATTGCTCTGGCTAACATAGGGTCCCTCGAGAACCATGCGCGTCGGCGTGAATGTGACATGATAGCACTTGAACTTGCCCATATCTCGATCCTTGGGTTGCGCGTCATCGTATAATCCCTTCTGCTTCTTCGCACTGCTCTTGTACGACTTCTCCCGCTTTCCGCCATATCCGCCTTCAAGTAGAACACGATGGAAACACTCCATGTTGGTGTCCTTGGGGTCCCGCGTGCGAAGGGTCTCAGAGAAATGACGCAGGATGTCTGCGGCGTCTGCAGGGTAAGATCTGGACAGTTTCTCTATTTGCTGACGGAAATGGACGAGCAGGTCCTCGGTGTGCATGAGCCCACTACGAACAAGCGCCTCCAACTGAAACGCCACTGGCCAGCTGAACTGTCGCATCCAAGTTTGAAAGACGTAGAGTTGCTTCGGAGAGAAGAAGCCCTTGTCAAACGCCTCCACGTTCGCCCATATGGGACGTTTGAGATCAGCAATTTGACACAATTCGGCAAACTTTCGGATGTCAGCTTCTGTATGGAGGACGATGCGGAGATGATGAGCGTATGGGGCCACAACGGCATGTGCCTCGTTGAGACTATCGAGTCTCTGGCGGAACTTGCGTTGATCCTTCCAATCAACACCACTAAGCGTGCGATTAAACCGCTCACGCTCGAGCATGGGTGGGGTAAGGAGCTCGAAGCATACGACTGCATTATATGTCAGTAAGTGGGGCGGACGCTCTAACCAGACGCTCACATGGATTGCCGAAGTCCAAGCCTATCGCCACCTTGCGGAGATTGTCGAACTTGATTGCGACGGTAGAGCCTATCTCCTCCGTCATTCGATCGCCAAGCTGAAGAGGAATGTGAGTACATCATCACACGTCTCCTAGCATAAAAAGTGGGTGAACGTGCCTGAATGCGTATAACCTTGTGATCGTAGTCGAACCAAAGTAAACCGGCACCCTTGTCCCTGTGACTGACTTGATACTCGTTTGAGAAGATACGGCCTGCTGTCATTGGTGCCTCAGGGCGGCGGTAGAAGATCCCGAACTGAAGTTTGTCGACATGCAGGCCGAGGTCGAGTCTGCGAAGCTTCTCCTCTCGCTTCTCCTCCACATCAGGCTCAAGGTATGGCGTTTTCTCGAGCTGTTCCTTCAAGCCCCTGCCAGGTCGGTTCTTGGTCCGGAATAATCGCGCTCTGCGGCCGTTGACGAGGACAGGATGATGTTCCTCATATACCCACTTCAACAACTTATCACCGACTTTACGATGCGGCAGAATGAGGCTGCCAGTGCCATTGTTCTGAACTCCTTGTCCAGGATTGAGAGTGACCTTGAAGTTGCTGTAAGGGGTGTGCACAATGAGCGCGGACGTATGAGCCACTGACCAACGATTCGATACTCACATAGGTCTGGCCTTAGGATCGGACGCGTCGTAGAAGCCCTCTCCATGAAGGATAGCACCGAAGATACGCTTCACATCCCACTGAGTCGCCTCCCGAGACACGTCGGCCAACTCGATCTCCATGGGTTACTCACGGCGTGCGGCCTGTGGCGAGATGAAAGATAGCTGACAACAAGGGTTGAACAAACGCTGTGGCCCAGCTTGATGTAAAGTAGTTCGTGGCGGGTGTGGCTCAGGTCAAGGCAAAAATCCAGCGTGCAGGAACAACATGGTCATTGCGGAGACGAGAACATAGTCGTGCTGCGGTGGCTGCCCACCACGTTGGTCGGACTCATTGCCGCAACTTACCAGCGCGTCTAAGACTAGTCGCTAGCGCCCGGCATTTGCGAGGTACATAAACTAAACATGCGGAAGGAAACTCAATATTTACAGATATGCGTGAAGATAACAAGCGGATTAACGTGCGAGAACGCAACACAGTGTTACTTGTAAGGTATGCCGTTTTGGAGCTGCGGAGGAACTTAGTAAGAAGTAACCATACGTCTTCTTGTTGGAGCCACGCACCCTCTGGAACTCATCGTACGCTGTGCTGCGCACATTCTCGTGTGCGTTCCTAACAATCGACACCATGAAGTCGGCCGCTTGACGTTCATTCAGTGACAGCGCGAAGCGTTCCTTAAGCCGCCGTATCGTGGGCTCGCCCTTGAAGGACGGGAGACAGGTGTCGAGCATAAGTTGTACAGTGCTAACAAGTTGGTCGGCGTGTGGACGGATCGCCAGGAACGCCTTCACTGTGAGCTGCTGGAACAGTTGATAGCCTTGAGAGTACCGACCACCCATCAAGACAACCATCTCGTGGGTGAGCTTGAATGAGTTCGGCTCGAATTTGACACCCTGTTACCATGCATGAGTACCACGACACGCCGAGATTACATGTCGCTACTCACTCCAGGACGTAGAGACGACGATGCACATATTAGCCAGGCACATGAGCGAGGAGAACAGATGACTTATCTATATCGAACAGGAACCCAAAATCTAGCAAGTGTTGTGATTAGTAACAACCATCGCGCGGGGCCGTTGCAGCATACCGATGTGGACAATGTGGCCTTCTCCGTCAATCATGATGTTTCCGTTGTGGCGGTCCTTGACTTGCAAAATGTAGCAGACGACGGAGTATGCAGCCATAGACTGAATGAAGTTGAGGCGGGCCTTCTGGAACTCCACGGTATCTTCACCACCGTACTTTGCAACGAAGAAGTCGAGGAGGTCGTTGACTTTCGCTCTTCCCATCTCGTCACGAGAGGTAGCATTAGGCACAACGTCGATGACACCACACTGATGAAAGGTCAGCAACGAGCCAGACGGGGGCTTGTCGTTGGCACTTACTCCAGGCGCTGTCGCGGTTACGCGGTACGGGAACACATAAAGTGTCAGTCCAACACTTGTGAAGATGTTCTTGAACATCGCGATGACCTGAAGAGCGAGGACATCCTGCCGACAGTCGTCTCCGACCTTGAAGATAGCTTGCTGCCAGATGTCGTACTCCTCTACCTCTTCCTTCCCTTGACCATCCGCTTCAAGAACGTTGTCAGAGCTCCCGCGCTCAACGAGCCGTTCCTTGCGGACCTTGAAGGTGGCCATAAACGGTGCCTACGGGCCGCAACATATCAACACGGTGAAGTTTTGATATATGCAATGAAAGCGGTACTTTGGCATGACTCTGAAGCGGCCTTCCCGACTTCTTGTCGATATCGATGACCTTGCCATCTGGGTTACTAGGGAGATAAACGCCGACTTCAACGACAATCTTCGCCATCTCTTCGTCGATCTTTGCCTGGAAGACGGATCAGCAGATGGAATGCGGCTTATTGCAAGAATGACGACGCGCTTTCTTCTCTGGCTTGGTCTTCTTGATATATGGCTTCAGCTTGCCTGAGATGGAGGTGACTTCGTTGAAGAACCCGAACTCGCGATCGTAGAATTCCCGAGCTTCCCCAGAAAGGGACTCGACGACCATCTCCGTCATGCGGTCCAGTTCAGGTTTCATCGGGTCCTCCTATGAGGGACACAATTGAACCAAGGCGTACCAAGTAACAATTCAAGTACTCACCACCTCGCCTGCGTCGTCTCGATAGCAATTAGCCTTCATGTTCCAGATAATCTGGTGGCAGAAGAGCTGAGAGATCTTTGCCGTCTCAAAGACGAAGCGCGCAACATAACCTTAAGGACCTGTCAGCCAAACCCGATGTCATGAAGCTAGAACCGTACCAAGGTCGTCATAACGCAGGGCCTGCACTACTTGCGGGACGAAGAAGAATGTGAGTTCCACAGGATGCTGCTCCAGTACCCTTTGGGCATATTGGAGAAGCTGGGGATGGTTGTTGTAGCGACGTTCGAAGAATGTAATCGCGATCACAGGTGTGACGGGAGCCCATAGCAGTAGATACTGAGGATCACATGGTGAATCCAAGGGCCACGGCAGGAATGTGGGCGACTCACTCTGAGGTCACGCTGAACGCCTTGATCCAGCCTGCCGCTTAGGAGGAAGCGAAGTCCCTCTGGAACGTCCAAAACCTCTTGCGTGGCCGAACGAACGAGACTGCCTACAGTGTTCTCCACGACGGGATAATTGAAGCGCTCTGCGAAATAGACCGCGATTGCGGGTTCAATGTCCCAAGCCTTGCGGATTGCACTCATCCAAGTACTCTGTAGAGATGTCTCAGCACCCAATAGCTCCTGGAAAGCCCATCGCCTCACATCTAACATGGTCTTTTCCAAAGCGCATATATGATCAGTTCCGCGCTTGGGGTCATTAGCCGGATTCGTCCAGACGGTCAAACGGAAAACCTCGTTCTCCACCAACAGTCGCAAGGGCAAACTGGTATTCTTCAATGCCGCCACATAATCTATCGAAGACTTCAGTAACAATTGTGAGATCATGTAGCGGCACCTACGAGAAGACTGCGAGGGCGCATGAGCCGGGGCTAGGCTAGATACGGGCACAAACCCTCTAACAGAGTCCGCCTGCAGGTACGACAAGAACTCTGACAGGAGTTTGATGTCCGCATCAATTTGAACTCGATTCGAGCCATAGGACCACCTGATCCGAACGGTCAGTCATGCGAGTGTCGCACACCATGAGCTGCACTCACTGAGGCCGCACTGCGAACCACGAGTACGCCGCATGGTATAAGCTCTCCCTGAGCTGGTGCTCACAGAAAACGTCCAGATACGAGCTCTTCAGCGCTTCAAACCCAAAGAGGAGGAACGAGAAGCGAGCTTCGCGAGCCAAGGGGTGCGTACTACGAAGAAGTAGTATCAGGTATGCAGGCTATATGCGCTGATAATTGAGACCTACCAGATGGACTTGTGCGCTCTAGCGGAAGATAGGGCTAGCCGTTGGAACAGAAGCATTAGCCCGGGCCGGCGATACCTCGCAGCTTGCAACCTGCTGAACAGCAATTGCAAGATGAGCGTATGTGGGGCAAGAAGCCTCGACACTGCTCTCGCGGCACGGTCAATAGTCGCCTTATCCGTCGGGCTGTACTGTACTTCGTGCAGGAACGGATCGACATAGCTTGGCCCCACAGTTAGCATATTTTCACCTTTCATGCTTTTCTAAGTGCTCACTTCTGGCTCGGTGAGAACATGCCCTTCCCAAGCTTGATGCTAGTGTCCCATGCGGCAGCGATCTCGGACATGAGCGTCATTTCGTACTGGGGTTTCTCCGCAATAACCCAAGACCAGGACTCGATACCGGCGGATATGGCTGATTGTGCGAACGCCTCGAATGGAAGCGCTACTAGGTAGTGCGCAAGGTCATAATCCCACTGCGAGACCAGTTAATCGTACAGGCCGGGACAAACTCGGATATGCACTAACCTGCTGAATGAAGATCAACGTGGATGCCACGCGGAAGAGCAATCGCTTAAGGTCAGCGATCGTCAGCTTGCTCTGCTTCTCCCGGATGTCTACAATAGCCTCGGAGATGCGCTTCTTGAGTTGGGTGATCTCGCGCTCTGGCACGAACTTCAAGGGGTCATCGAGACCATCCAACCCTAGAACATATACGTGAGCATGTCTCCTTGCTGATACTGACTACGTCACTCACCACTAGCACGTCCAAACCTGAATCCTGCAGCTTCACCAGCGAAGTAACCTTTCGATGCCAGTTGGCTGGTCAAGGTCTTAGCTCTATCGGGCTTGAAGATTGACATCGACGAGAGCGACGCTGTATGGAACGCAGTTAGTCTCCATATTTGACGGACAATATCAGCTATTCGAGCGCACCCAGCTTGCGGTCGAGGGGTCCTATTGCCTTGGCCCATTGCACTGCGATCGACGCCCCAAGTTCCGTGGACTCGGTGACTGTGCTGCCTTGTAAGACCAGGTACTTCTGCATATATTGTGAGCATAACAAGGGAACTTGTACTTTGACACTACTCACTTGCAACGTTGCATGCAATTCCATAGGCGCCCTGCTCAATGCGAGTTCGAACCAAGTACCAGATTCCCGCTGGAGCTGGGACAACATTTGGTTGCGTGCTTGATAGTTGTCCGAGAGCTGTAGAGTGACGTTGGCACGATCTGAATGGTAAACATACGTGGGGTTGTCCTGAGGGGGCATCAGTACACATCACCATTAATTACCCTTCAAGAAGTGTACCTCGTCCAGAAACTCATGATCGGTTGCTTGTCGCAAGAGGGTCAAGACTTCCAAAATGGCGGTAACGAGCGGCGGATCGCACATAAGGGATGGAAAGGATGTAATCAGCCTGTTCAGGTATCTCGCCGCAATCTCCCGTGCCTTTGGAATCCTGTGCGTGCTCGCCACCAGCAAGGCACGAAGCTCCATAGACAGTCCACTAGGTAATGCTTGCTGCGATGCTTGGCCGTTCAGATCGGAAATCGCTCCACGAATGACCTTCTCCGCGACCGACTCCATGCACCCGAGCAAGCTAGCGACCTTATTGATACCCTTGTTGACGAAGTACGACACCAAGGAGGATGGTCGACCAGCCGCAGCGCGCATACTCTCCACGTCATGCATCGCAAGCAGGAAGAGCACTTGGCCGGGAAGAAGGTAGCGCACTTCGCTCGCTCGGAGGGGGATGTGCTTTGTAAGGAGAGCGCGAGGCTTCGCGATGACCGTCTCCACATATTCCTGACGGATTACTGTGTTGTACTCCAGGTCGCTGACAATGGTATCATGCGCCTCCTCGAGCACAACCGGAGGAGTGCGTGCAGCGATACGAGCAAGGGCGGGCTGACGCCATTCCATCGCGGTATGCGAGCGGTCAGCAGGAACGGTGAACCCGAAGAGGGCACAGAGGAACCACATGTTGCGGAACAGTGTGACAACGTTGTACGAGACATCCGGGCCTATCTCGAAGTCTTCGTGGCTGAGAAGAGCGTCGATGGGGAGAAGAAGGGAAGCGAGTTGTTCCGACATCTCCTCGAGCTGTGATGTTGCTTGAGGATTCTGCCTCACAGGAACGAAGGACTTGCGTACCTTCGCATGATGGTTGGAGATTGCTGCATTCTGGATAGCAACTCCTTTGTCGGCGAATAGTGTGAGTAGCTCGACCAAATAGATCTGATATAGCTCAGGCCGTCCTCTCAGCTCCTTCGCGAGTCTTGTCTGCGCGGCAAGGACCTATCCAGCCTACGTGAGTACTCGTTCTGAAAAAGGAAGGAGGACACTTGCCATGTTATTGGAGAAACGTGTATCGTCGAGGTTCGCGGACCGGTTGATGGCCGAGAATGCGCGGATTATGTCGACGAAAGAACTTTGGGGCGCAGTAAGAGCCAGGTCCACCAGGTTGTAGGCTATTGCCGCTTCGACTGTGGGCTCTGCCGACCGCATTCGTTGCAGCAGCATAGATATGGTCAGTCGAGTAACCTGTCCATGACGATCAGGACCAAGAGACCATTGCGTAGGTGGTAAGGCATACCTCCTCAGATTTGCTCTCTAGTCCAAGCCGCGTGGCGACTGAGATCGTACTGATACCAATAGTGCGCTTCTCATCCTCTGAGAGTCCCCTCAAACCAGTCTCCACGGAATGAAGAGTCGACAGATCAGAGACGTCACCAAGATTCATGATCATCACACTGGATGTCTCAAATATGTCCTTGCTCGTGGCCGCGATGTAGTTGAGCAGCGAGTACATATAGGACATGATGAGGTCGTCTCCGGGAGCCAGCTGTATATGGTAAGCGTAAACATCACCATTGCAATTTCAATAAGATTGTCACTGACGTCAATGCACAAAGACAGCGTCTTCGCCGCAGCAAGAAGTGGGGACGGGGTATGCGATGTGGTAGCAAACTCGAACTCGAAGATCGACAGTGGAGACGTAACAAAGCGCCGCAAATGATTTGCCATGTCCGCAGCGATATCTGGGAAGCTGGGAACTAGTCAATGAGATGCAGACAAGGAAGGTACGCTCATGCTACATACCTCCGAACGAGGATCGATGTCGACTTCAGCGCCGCCTCTTGGATCATGCTGTCCAAGATAGGCGATTCGGCACTCAGGAGGGATCTTAGACGGTCATAGAGGCTGTCTTCAAGCTCGCCCAGGGCAGCACAACACACCGCAGCGAGTTTCTGCATGACAAATCGTCAGCTAGTGAATGTGCGCTCGTCTCGTGGCGATTTACCAAGCTCTCCGACATGGTCTCCCATGCATAGCTGTCATCAGCTGGGTCAGAATCTAACTCTTGAATTTGGATGAGTAGCGTTGTGAAAGTCTGCATTGCGTTCTTCATCGTTGACAACAATGCGGCCTTCTGGTTGATATCCGTAAGGCCCAATCCTGGCTCCTGATACTTCAATAGCTTTTGCCAAGCGACGTTGGCAGCCTCCGCCTCCTGAGGAGCAGACACTATATCCCCTGCGGAGTGCTCTCGCCCCAATGCCTGTGCCAAAATGGTCCACTGTGCCTCGACCACGCAGCAAACAATGAAGTATCCTGTGAGCGGTCGTCCTCGGGATACATAGCGAGATAGAAGCGTCTGGATAAACTGGAGCTTCTCGATGTCTTCTCCTGTGCTCGAGAGCGCGTCGACCGGTAGCCTGTTGAGACGCTCAACGACGTCGGGGGCAAAGAGCACATTGAGTTGCTCCGCGAGCTGCGCCCATTCTTCCGGAGCCCAATCAAACGGTATAGAGCTGATCGTTCTGTAGAGGCCATGGAAGGCAGGAGCGTACTGTGACAGGACATCGAAGGCTGCGAGCAATCTGAGAGATGCCGCCACGTCAATGGTGATCGTACTCACGATCTGCCGTCTTGAATCTTTCAACAATATCCGTCACCAGCACCACGATCGCTTTGAATGCTCCCCCTCTGTGCTCGGGGTGAGTGCTCGCGATTTTGAGCAAGGCAGTCACAGTTGTAGAGACCAATTGGTCGGGCATGGCCCATTCTTGAAGGATAGCTCAACAAGCGGAAGACAACTTGCCACAAGTGAAGACATACCTTCCCAGGAGAGGCACTGGTCGAAGTCAATATAGGGAACGTCCCGTAAGATATCGATCAGAACAGGAACCGTGGCATTGACATGCGAGTTCGGGAGGTTGACAGCGAGCTCAGCGAAACCAATGTTGCATTGTACTCGAGAATTGGGCTTTGGATGTGAGTTTTGAGTGAAGTTGCACTACCAATACTATTAACAGATGTGCATACCATGAAAACCCTCTCCTGCTTAGGCTCCTGCTCATCATCGCTAGGTACGTGCTCTTCGGGCGTGGGCTCCGCAAGCACTCTTGTTTCCACCCTAGAGGTTATAAGGTCAATGGCGGAAAGAACACCTTCAACTTTAGGAGCCTCGGTCTTCGTTTCCCCAATGTTTAAGGCAAGGTCGGACAAGATGAGTTGCCGTATATTGAGTTCGAGGCTACAGATAGGATGTCAGTTGATGCTTCGTTGCTGCATGCGGAGAGAACTGCTCACCAGTCCATGCTGTCCCTCCGAAAAGGCGGTAATCGTCGTAAGGTAAGATGATTGGTTGTACCCCGTAAGGTTCAAGGCGGTAGAATGGGATGAAGGTAGCAGTAAGGACGTAGTAGAGGAAGCGAGTAAGTTACACTAATACTATTAGTATTAAGCTGCGTCATGGGCGCTTACACGCCACACGTGAGCGCGAGGGCCACCGTCGTCGCGTCGGCCAGGCGCAGAGTGGCCTTGTTTCTCGTTCTTCGCGACGAGCTTGCATCTCACTCTTGCCTCTCACCATCATATCCGCTGCACACTACTTCTCGTTCGTTGAACTCTCTGTGGATTTTATTATGACGCCGACTCTGCGCGTGGAACGTACGAACAACAGCAGTACGCGGGCTCGGAGGGCAAGGACAACAGACAGCGGCTTTCAATCCACAACAAATTCCAGGCGCTCGACGCCGAGACGAACTCCTGTGGTATCTTCTTCCCGGTATACTGCACGTGGTGACTCTGTTCATGCATTACTCGCAACATCTGACAAGTTGAACATAGCTTGATCGTGCAAATATACCTAACCACGAAGATTGCCGAACTGGGAATCAAACATTCTACGCTGAAATCTCCAAAGGCAAACGTCCAATTGCTGATCTCCGCGATCTTGAGTGTATATCGACTTTGGGTGAGTCTACCCTCTTACTTTGCTTACCCTGAGCTCACAAACTCATTATCACCAGGCACTGGTGCATGGGGTGCGGTATACCTCGTCAAGGTCAAGAGACGCTTTGGGAAACCAACCGGCAAAGCTGGCGCATTGCTGGCGTTGAAAGGTGTTGAGAAGAGAGCTTACAGGGATCTCGAGAGAGTATGTCATTCGCGTAACTTCTTTTATAGTCAACTCATAGTTCTTACAGAACGACCAACGAGAGGACCGCTGGGAAGCAGCGGAAGGGAAGAACTACGAACGTCGTGCCCTTGCGTCTCTCCCCTGGAATCCATTCATCGTCGGCCTTCTTGATGCATACACTGACCCGCGAAACCTCTATCTCTTACTCGAGCTCGCCCCGCGCGGTTGTCTTTATGACATTCTCGGGGAACCACTTCCTCCCGATGCAGCGAAGTTCTACTTCGCGAATCTAGTCCTGGCTCTCGAATTCCTTCATAGCCATGGCCTTGTTCACCGAGACATCAAGAACGAGAACATCCTCATTGGTGCGGATGGCTACGCCATGATCACGGACTTCGGTTTCTCGCAGTTCGTGCCTGAGAGCGAGGAATGGGCTCGACTGGGGACGATTGCGTTCGTGAGTCCAGAGATCGCCACGTGCACTACAAACACCACGGAGGCCAAGCTCGCTTCCGACTGGTGGAGCGCGGCGTGCTCACTATTCGAGATGCTGACGACCGATATGGTGAGTTACCACGGATCTATGTATCTCTATGCAGCGTCTGACCGTGGACGTAGCCATTCCATCCCAAAGGGAACCAAGGATATAAGGAGCTCGTCGAAGAACACCGGCAGCGGAATATTCCTTGGCCCGACTCATTCGACGACCAAGCTCGAGACCTCATTAGCAGAATGCTGAACCCTGAGCTGTCCTCGCGATATGGTGCCAGAACTATTCCCGCGGGGAACGGATCCCAGATCAATCAAGAGGTGCGGAGCCACGAGTTCATGAGAAGTGTCCGTTGGGACCGGATTGAGGCTAGGATTGAACGCGTATGTCCTTCGTGTAGCTGTCCACCGTCCATGCACATTAACCAGAACATGTGATGCTAGGCTCCAAAGTGGCCAGACTCCGTACCGCTGCTGACCGCGGGTTGGGACGACCGTTCACTGCCGGAACAGAAGAAGGTGCCCGGCTTGCAGTTAAAGAGACGATTCCCTGGACCCCAGTCTGAAGTCTCGGGCGACTTCCGCGCAGATAGACCGAGCAAGCGACAGCGTACTGGCGTTCTTACCGAGACCGCCGCCATCTAGTCCCTGAAGTTGGACGTCCCTCCCATGTTGTCTCGTCTTGCCATCATATTCCTCCACTGTATCGATATCCATCCTCATTCATCGATGTACCCACCCATTTCGAAGAATCTATACCCTGGAAAGGTATCCTGCATCTTGTGTCTGGTAGCGCCCGGGTAGCTCACACGAGACCTACCTAATCGTCTGAATTTGCAGCGATCCGCACGCCTTCAAGTTCATGCGTCCGCGACCTGAGCGGCGATCACCACAGGCGCGGCCTCATGGTGGTTCTCGGTTCAGAGCACCCAGCAGACAAGACGACCCATGCGTGGCAGTAAGCGATGACTCCATGGCTCTAGCCCGAGCAAGGCAGAACAATAGCAAGCACATGAGGACGGCTGTGGCGTGTCGGACGCAATATACTCGAAGTCACCGGAGGACTATAAACCAGTGATGCACTGTGTCGGCGGCCCGGCGAGCTTCCGGAGCAAAGGTTTCGCGTAGGACAAATGTTCTCTGTTTCCTACGTTCATCTCCGTAAATTCACGCATTACAGTATGCTTTTGGCATTTGATCGTTTCGCCGAAGCTCTGGGCTTGCTGCGCCCGCAAGTCCACCCGTACTGATCGCGAGCCATCCCCGCAGTCGTGATGCTGCATTGTTTTGTTCAGTGCCGGCGGGATGTGCGAGTACCTGGGCGTCCGACTTGTGCGCGCGATGGTCCACGATGGACCACCAGATCGAAGATACAAGATGCATACGCGACACGTTGTGTTTTGAAGAACCATGGTGCAGTATGTATGCATGCCGACCCATAGTCCAGACTGGCTGAAACTAGCGTGTCGCGACGCGGGCAGGAGGCTGAAGAACAAGACGCGAGATCGCACGAGACAATAAGACCACGATCGGGGAGTGCGATCGTCTCGGTCATACGGCTGCAAGTACCGCACGGGTAGGTACGACGGCTGTAGGCGTTGGAGGGCTCCGGCATCTACGTATGTATCTCAGGCATCTCCGACGCCACCTATGTAGAGCATCTGCGCAATCCGTGCCTCGCGATCATAGAGGAAACACGTACCATGAGCGCTGGGGTGAGCCTGCCGTCGAGCCGGCAACATTAATGTTCGACAGGATATGTTCAAGAACGATGGGATCAAAAAAAGTGACCAAGAAACGACTGTTCGGGTTGAACTCAAGAATATCACTGAAGCAGTAGGGTAGAGTAGTCAGCATTCTGGCATTCTGGCACGCGGCACCTCTACTCGATCGCCCTCCTCATCATCTCCCCTCCTCTCCCTATCCGTGCGAGCGAGGTCCGGTCAACATATACCATCCTTAACCCCTGAGTAATCCAGTGTGGTAGCGTAGGGCGGCCTTCGAGGCGGAAATGCCGCATTACGACGGAAGGTGAGGCTCTTTAGGGCCTACCCTGGCCGGGTAATATGATGCGAGTCTTGACGTTCGGCGTGTGCAGGGAAGAGGGGAGGGGACTAGAGGCGGGCGGTGGCCGGCCGGCGGTACGTGTAAGACGAAGGAATGTCTATACGAGGGAGTGGGCTGGGCGCGCAGTTGAGCGATATTTGACACAGTGGTAAACAAGATCTGGGTATCGTCTAAGTCAGCCAGAACCGTGTGGCGGAATCAGGAGGAGATGATGGCTCACCTTCTTCGTGTAGACTTACATGCATCCGACAATAGGGTTTACAATAACATTAGGGGGTAGGGGGAACCAGAAGCAAGTTGATAGTGAGAAGCATTAGGGGTGCGATATCCGGAATTGTGCACGGACGACAATGAGGGTTGTGTGTGAAAGGAACGGAGGTCATGAGGGTGGTCGTGAAGGGAGATTCTGGGGAGCTAATGCTTTACTTGCTGCTGTTGCGACGAACAACAGATGGCCCTGGTTCGGCGGCGCGGTGGCTGATCACTGGATCGGAGGTAGAGTGACCTAGTCGGCGCGTTGTGCGTTGTCGACCGCGAGGAGGATCCCGGGCCCGCGCTTTGACCTTGGCCTTCATGATGCTCATGGAGTCGACCTCGTCATCAGCCAGACACATGCCTTCCTCGTCTGGATCCGCGAGGGTGGCGTCGTCCTCGCTCATGAACTCATCGGAGTCACTGTCGTCATCGAAGTCCGAATCGTACTCGTCGCTGTAGTAGGCATGTGCCTGTCGCCAGTACCGACCAAGAAAGAGCTTGATGTCCGCACCCATCTGGAGATACTCGACATTGCGCGCGAGACCATCCCAGGTCAGGTCGCCATTGTCAAGAGCCTCTTCCATGAAGGCGGTGGAACCAAAGTAGATGTAGTGGACGAGGTGATGGAAGGACACGGGGTCGGGAACAGGAAGATGGACGACGGGGTGCGTGCAAGTGGAAGACGGGAGGATGTATGGAAACCGTAGCGGGGATACGGAGGACTGACGTGAGACTGGGAAAGGTGGTGCTGACATCAGAGTTGCAGGAGGCCCATCCACAGCGAGGTCAAAGAGGGATGCACCGCTCAACAAACCACGAATGAGTGCCGAGTGTGCACAGAGGTAATCCATGTGCAGCTACTCTATGGTCAGCGCATGCTCGGACCAGCACAAGAACCACCGAACTCACCTTCATGATCATCCGTCGCGGCCGTACAGGCTTCCGCGAAGAGCTCCGGGCAGCCGGCATATCCTCGAGTCCATACGAATCGGTAGACATCTCGGCCCTGATCCCCATGCTGCGGAACGCATCGCACATGCCAGAGGGGGCTGGCATCTTCTCGGAAGTCTCGTTATCCAAAGACACAACTGTTGAACGGCGGAGTCAGATGTTGCATGGAGTAACGAAGCCCAAGGATCAGGACATACCAATCGTGCAGTCGGACGTCTCGGGCCTGCTCCAGTAGTGCGGGGCCAGGCGGCGGAGCTGGTCAATGATATATTCCAGAGGAACGTCGGCGAGGGCGGGAGGAGGAAATGGGCGGGGAACAAAGGGGACCTGGTGCATTGCACGGCGGGGCGCCAAAGAAGGATATGTGAGGGACGGGGCACCAGGGTTCCGGGCAAGGAGGGGGAGACGAGCAGAAGCGGAAAGGCTTATAGGTGTGGGGGTGGACGTGCTATTGTCTACCGGAGACATGTTTTCGGGAAAGGTATGTTGTGTAAGTGGGACGGGTAGGGGCTCCACCTGGTTTAGGCAGCCTTGCGCCGGAGGTGAGGCGGACTAGGAGGATCTCACTGGGATCACTGGTCAATTGTTTCGACTCGGGGCTTCGCCCAAGAAAAGAATGAAAACGGAAAGCGAGCGTTCCGCGAGACAAAGAAAACAAGTCAGAAGTGCCAGAACGAAGAAACCCGCAAGAACAGAGGCGGGAAGAGACCTGAACGATTACAAGGGTGATGGGCTAGTGATTTATATGACTTTAGGCGGCGATGCCGTCTGCCTCGCAACACGCTCGACGACGACAACGACAAGACGACAGAAGGATGTTGGAAAGAGGACGGATCTTCTCGAATCACATCTGCGCTCAGTCTGCTTCTTTCGCGCTCCGCCGCAATCTCTGCCTCCGTCGCGTACCTCCGCGCCTGGGCGCTCTCCCAGCGTTGCCTTGTTCCCGAGCTCTTATTGTCTTTCGCTTCCTGTTCGAGATCCTCGTGTCCAACGCATGTCGCTGCAAGGGATTACCCTCCAACTGTCCACTTCTGCCACTTCCTGTTCATCATGATCTGGTGACTCCCCGGCGTCCAGATGGCACCTGTGGCACCTGTACGCACAAGAACTACAGATCAGAATCCGGGATATGATTCCCTCCCAAGTCGGCGCATCGTTCCAAGTCATGCGGGGTCACCGGCCATGCCGTCATCTGGCCTCTTTTAGTTTGCTACGAATCCTGAGGCTTGATGTCCGGCCGCCCACGCATTCCAACAGATGGATCGCCCACCTTGATCGAATGCGCCTGATCTCAGCCTCAGCGGCAGATAGCCTCGTGCGCCCTCTGATCTCCCCGACTTCATTTCGGGCTCGGTTCCTCAACGGTTGTCCACGTACTAACCGTGTTAGTGCTACGATGCAATGATACAAGACGCTCACCGAGGCGCAGCATGCTAAGATCGGGGCCGGCGAGGCGGGTTCCAGGTTGGCGACCATTAGCGCGGCGTACTCGGGCCATGCAGAACCACCGGTCGCTCTTGTAGCCTCCACGGCTCGGGCGCAATCCTGAGACCATCGAAAAGCTGCTCCTCAGTGTGAAGATGCAACTTGCGCACTGGGATAGTCAATGTGAGGGTACCCGGGGATACCCACTCACGTAACGCGACCTCTCAAGGTCTTCCTAGCTATCACTGATATGGCGTTCTCTTTGTCTTCGTCGCGCAGGTGAGCACCCGCGGACTCGTGAGTGCGGTCGGTATGATCCGAGTTAAAGCAATGTCGTTTGCCACCGAGGCGCACCAGGTAGGATCCTGGACAAAGGGACTATCGCATAAGGCAGTCAGCGAGAGTTCTTCGAGGAGGGAGAGAGGAGCCCAAAACAACGGAGACCCTCGTCTTCCCAACAGCCGGACATTGCGCCAATCGCCGTGATGACAGGACAAACGATGGAATATTCACCGAGCGTGCCTCGCAAGTAGCCTTGCAACTTGAGAAGAGACGTCTCAGCATAAGCACAGCTCCGGGCACGACCTGCCACAACAAATAGTGGTACTAGAGGATGGATACTCTCTTCGTTCAGTCCCGCAGTTGTGACCTGATTTGATCATACGTACCTCACTCAGCCATGAGTCGTGAGAGGTTATGGGAAATTCCAGGAATGTAGGACCACATCCACGGAAGTTGGAATCACATCCGAGATTCATGATCATCTGCGGTCGGGTCAACGCCATAGGATGAGTTGTTAAGCGACGGCCAGACCTGCGTCATGCGAACACATCGTTACAAGGAATAATTCCCTACCAAGCGCGTCGCGTAGAGAAAACAATAAAGGATCACCTTCCCGGGATCAAGATGTTGCTACGCGGACAAGTTCGGTGTAACTCACCCATTCCGCTGACCACCGGCGGCATAAGCACAGCGTGCGAGTGCGAGTGCCAATTATGCTGCTTCCCTTGAGCCGGCGGAAAGGGGGCGGGGCAATTCAATGCAGTCCAAGCTAGTCCAAGACACAGCGTGTGTATCCGCCGTCCTTCGCAAGGCCGTATAAGGCACCTTTACGCGCACATGTGGTTGGAGGCGGCCCACCTCCATTCTTTGATTAGTAGATGCGGTGTTGCGGCCGTGTGATATTGTGCAGAGGCACAGCAGACCATAAGGTGCCCGAGTAACAAGGCGTTCGATTCACCGCACTACGAGAGCAGAGGAAGTAACCCGATTATTAGAGCACACAACCGAGTCAATATGCGACGGTATCACGTACGAGCAGCTCGAGGCGTCCTGGATATATGCATCCGGCCTCCGGCATGCGTGTTACTGTTGCGTAATTCTACGCGCATTCTGTAAAGGCGGCGTGAAAGACTATGACCGCAGTTGGGTTCACTCCCAATCGGACGCAACCTTGAGTCTCATGAGTCTACCGGCACGGATTGTCCCTGTTTGCGCCTCTGTGCACGTCAATACAACGAAAACTCACTACGCATGACTTCCTCGTGTGTGACATTGAGCGATAGTTCATGCCACAGTCACGGTCTCCGCCACTTGGCCTCGAGGCCGCGGAGGGGCTAGGCTGCAATCTGTTAGTATAACGTACAGATATTAGTGAAGCAGTCAGGCTACGTACACGCACGCGATCCACCGCGTTTTGATCAGGCTAGTGTTTCAACGTTCAACGTTCAGGTCAAGTATCATATGTACCCGGACTGCGTGCGGAGCACTAGGAGGACCGGGTTTGACGCCCAAAGTCGCGTCGCGTCGCGTCTTGATTGGGACCACTAACTTACCTTGTTCACAACGTCCACCCTTCGCTTTTGCCACTGAGCTCTGGCAAGGCCGATGTGACTGTTCCCTCCCCTTTTAACTGCGTTATGGCCACTTCCTTGTCAAGCAGCTCTGTTTTCGAGACGAACCCGTATGAAGGCCATCCCAATCTGACCGAGTTGGAGGCGGAGGTGCTGTGGCAATATGCCAAACTATCCCAGAACATTAAGGAGGTGTGTACATACCGGTGAAGATGTTTGTATGCCATCTAATGTGCGTGCCAACTGATGTAGCTCATCACCGAGACACGACGCGTGAGTGAGGCTCCTGATGAGAAGATGCTGAAGCAATTGCGTGCACTGGAAGTGAAGATGGGGCTGGTCCTGACTCTGGTACGTGCATCCAATTGCTTGGCGACAGCATGGCTGATATGCCGCCTCAATCGTAGTTCAAGGCATCCGTCTGGGCTGTCATCAACGAGCAACCCTTGGCAGATATGTCAGGAGCATACACGGACCCGATCGCGGACGATACCATCAGACAATGAGAATCTTTGAACATATGGGGCGCAGACGTGTATACAGGAAAGTCTGTTTGTATCGTCCAAAACATTTCAACATTCCAACGTACAGTATACATTGTTGTATCTTTCATCGCACATGCAACTTGTTCATCTTCCCAGCCAATCCAGCAGCGGTGACAGGGGTGATGGCGTTCACATCCCAGATGACCAACTTCCCATCCACGCCAGACGTGCTGACCTTTGTGATGTTGCCTGGGACGCCCTCGTACGGTCGCACGCTTGTGATCGTGTTCTGATGCACGGTGAAGAGTTCCGACTCCGTCGCGGACGAAGCAGTGGGAGAGCCGGGGACGTTGGAGATACCACGCTCGGCCGCGTTACGGAAGGTGTTAAAGGCCGCGCTGTTGAGCCGTCCAACGGGCGACGGAGCGCCAAAGCCAGAGCGAGCTCCACCGGACGATTTGTTCGACTGGGGGTCGTCCAGGCTGCCAATCAGCTCCCAGCCACCCTGGTTGCCCGCAAACACGAACGGCTGGCAGTCGTGTCCAGCGGCAACAACCGATTCCTCCGTAGTGAAGGTCACGGTCACCAATGGAAGGATGGACAACTTGATGGAATAGATCGCCGGACCGCCGGGATAGACGATGTTGATGGAGCTATCATGACCTACATGCATAGATGAAGGACAGTTGAGGAGGACAGTGACACAACACTTACTGACAAAGGCAAGAACGTCTCCTGAAGGAGAGAACGCGACGCCGTGAACCCATCCGCCAGAAGTACTTGCGTATTCGCCACAAATCGTGTTGAACGGGAGCTTCTCTCCCCACACTGAGGGAGCAGGTCTTGGAAGGTTCAGCAATCATGATTTAAGTTCATCAAGAGTATGGTGAGTACCTCTTGTCCACATCCTTGATGTAAGCGGAGAATACACGAGCCTTCATATCGGCACTGCCAGCAGCGAGCAGGACGTTGTTCGGGTGCCAGTCTACTGACAGTACAGTCGAGCGAATGGGCTTCTTGAGCAGCCGCGAGACCCACCAATCGCCCTCAGGATCGAAGGAACAGATGGCGATCGCACTGGGAGATGTGAGGGCGAGCCCCACAAACATGACTATCAGACGTACCGGGCACCACTCGCAACAGCAAACTTGTCCTCGTTGGGGCTCCAGCGGACGAATGTCGCGGCACGGTTGATGCGCAGCAGGACCAAAGTCGGCTTCCACACCATGTGTCCGGTCTGCGGGTCGGGGCTTTGCTGCCAGACATACGCGTTTCTATCTTGCGCCGACGTCACAATGCGGTTAGACTTTGGGGCCCAATCGATGGAAGTAATCGGCTTGTCATGCTAAGGCCGAGACGTCAGGGAAAACCAGAGTCAGTAGGGCGGACGGGAGCATACCTCCGTCAAAGTGTCGATATGGTTCCAATCGTTACCCTGACGAGCATAGATGCGGACCTCGTTGGATTTTAAGCTCACAGCAACCTCTACATGTGTGCTCAACAATCGTGCTTGACGGAATCAGGCATTGGACAAACGTACGAGTGCGGTCTGCATTGAATGCATGGCAGGTTACCGGACTCTGCTGACTGAGAGAAAATACTTCGGGAGGCGCCATGTCGTCTGAGGCGGTGAGGCTGTTATTACAGAAATAAGAGGGATGCAGAGGACTCTGGACAGTCTACTCTGCAGAGACTGGGGAGGTGGAGGGCAAGAGCGAGGATCGACCCCAAGCTGTGCGAGCGGTCGGCGCTTGCATTCGGACCGTGAACGACCACGGTGACCCTACCGTTTACAGCCGTTTTCACACCACTTGTCGTTTCGGCGCTTCGCCGCGCGGGACGCCACCATCGCGCTCTGCCCTCGACCGCCTCCACTTGAAACTTCGAACGACGATATCTCGCTCCCCGCTCAACATTTTGTCTTGATTCCTTTTGCTACTTTACCTGCTTGACTATGTGCATCGAATAGTGCTAACTGTGCCTGGTTTCGTTTGCTCTGACCCAACCATTCTGCACGACTTCGCCTTCAGCCACCGCTGATGTTAAGCGAGATTATCTCGACAACTTATGCACAAACTGGCCTCAATATTTTACTGGTGAGCTTCTGCCGACCCTCCGGAGCCAACGTAAGTTGTCTTTTGTCCACTACGTCACCGCTACCATATCGTTCGCACACCCGCGCGCCGCTCCCTTGGGACTCGTTGCTGAAATAGCCATTGGAGGGCAGAGCGACGTCTGGAATAGTGGAAGAGGACATGGGGGAGGTGAATGGAGCTTGCGAGAGAGGAAAAAGCCTGTGGGGTACTGGTACGGTTTCTCGTGTTCTACCTCATCCCCACTATGACTGTCTACCGGCTTTTCCATACACCAACTCATGCTCAGACGTCTTCCTATACCACATCACATCACATCAAGTCATATGCAATCGATTCACGCATGTAGAGCTTCCCAGTATGCTCGCCGCTGTCCAAGATCTGCCACCCATACGCCTTGTCGCTCGTCGTCTGCTTCCATTACCATGCCTTATTTCCATGGATTGTACAACTCTGTCACGAAGTGCTGTTATATGCATGATTTACGTCCAGACACAACCCTTTCTCAACAGCGTATCTACTTCTTCTCAAGGTCGAGACTGGGCGCCTGTCTATGTCCGGCATGCCAGGGTGTTGCGCAGTGGTGAGATCGCGTCAAGGACGTCGCTTTGTATGTTGACCAGGTATACATGACATAGCATGTACTGTGTAGAGATATGAAATGGATAAAAGCAAGATTCAGAGTATAAGAGTGCAACAACTGTCGCTCACCAGCGACCCTACACTAGAAGCGCATTCCAAGACCTCCGTCCACACCCATCATCCTGTTGTCCTCCCATGTGTTCTACAATCTTCTTCATACCATTTAACAACACTTTGAGGTGATATCCAGCAGTGTGTATCACAGGCTGGGGGCGTGAAGGGTGCGAGGTGCGAGATGATACGGTAGCGATGACGTACCAGGCACAAGACAGCTCGCAACAAACTCAGTATGTCTGAGAGGGGTCTCCAGTGAAAATTCGAGGTCGGTTTGTGCATGAAGTTGCGAGATATTGCTCGTCGACATCGGCGGTGGCTGAAGATGAAGTCGCGCCAAGATGCTGTGTCGTACAGGGCGGATTCGTACAATGAGTATTCCGTTCGATGCGCATAGTCAAGTAGGTAAAGTAGCAAAAGGAATCGAGACAAAATGTTGAGCGGGGAGCGAGATATCGTCGTTCAAAGTTTCAAGTGGAGGCGGTCGAGGGCAGAGCGCGATGGTGGCGTCCCGCGCGGCGAAGCGCCGAAACGACAAGTGGTGTGAAAACGGCTGTACTTGCAGCCTCCGAAGTCTCGTCTCGTCCGTCAACTCGTTCCCTCTCTGCTCGCACGCTCTGAATTTACCGATAGGTCAATTGCATGTGCGTATTTTGACAAGGTAAGCTGTCATTCTTTTGTATGATATGAATCGGGTCCGTACACTAACGCCTCTAGATCTCAGTTAACAAGCTACGAGAGGCATGCACTACTCGAGTACCTTTCTTATTTGATTGTGCAACACCGATAGCCAACGCGTACTTTGCGTCGCAAACACCCCCATCATCCCTCGAGTCACGCCTGTCAATGTTACTGCGGTAAGAGTCATCATAAGCTTGCTATATTGCTTCCATCCCATCGTCATGTTATCTCATCCACCATGGACGACTTTCACTGTGTTCGCTTTGAAACACCAGCCGAATTCTTCGAAGCCACAAAGTCCTACGATGATAGTTTCATGAACTGGGGCATCGGCTCCTTGAATGACTTCTTGCGGAAAGCCAACGGATGCGTAGACCACGGCACCCTCCTTCTGGGGATATTTCGGGCGGAAGCGCTTCTGTGAGTTATCTTGAATCTGTAGCTATCGCCTCAGTTACTCACAGTACGATCAGACTCACGCTGACGAAGGAGAATCCCCACGCTCCTTGGAAGCTCTGTGTTCCTTGTTGCGCACAAGATCACTTGGATGCGGAGATCCAAGTAATCGTCATCACTCTCCTCTGCTCTTCCCTCCTCGCTCAGATCGGTCCATCCGCGATTGACCAGGTCAGCGGACCTGAGGGATTAGTGACTGCATTCCTCACTGCCTGGATCGCCCTGCTGGGAAGCAGAGGAAGACGCCTTCATCTCGTCGCACCCATATTTTCCTGGGCTGTCAGCTACGCGACTCGAGCATCGCTGCCACCACTTTGCAGTGGGACGTCTGCCGGAGGTTTCGTCACTCTTGCCGCCGAACCGGATGCAGTCACGATTGCTCCCCTTCATGTCAATTTCGTGATGACCAGCCCTTGGCCGGGGACAATCACCCGCGATGAGGCTGTTGCCTTCCTTGCACGGACCATCTCCGCGAGGTTGACATGGGTGTACCGCAAGGACGACGAGGTTGCTGGCTATGCTATCCTCGGACGAGTGACGCCCCGTACTATTTCGCTGCGGAATATGTACGTTGCTCCTCAGCATCGTCGTCAGGGTATCGCCGAAGCGATGGTTCGAGCAATCACTCGGTACTACCTAGGGGTGTTGCCCTCTGGCGCGGAGCACGTCGAGGGTTCGCCTTCTGTAGGCATCAAAGAGGAAGTGAATCTCCTCGTCGAGGATCCCGGGGCAGAAAGGATGTACCAGCGGGCAGGGTTCTTGTTCCCTGACAGGACGGGTGAAGTCTTGTCTGGCGGTCACGATCCAACTACCGGACGGAAGGCGTGGTATCATGCCGTCTGGCGGGACATAGAGCCGGAACCTTCGCATTAAGCGCGACCTTGATCATGAACAGCTGTGAGTAGCTCTTCTATTTTTCTTTCAATGCCCGCTCAACATCCAGGAATAGGTACGGCGAATGCTGCACCCGACGCAACTTCCATGCAGGGAGTTGGCTTCCCGGCGAGCGCAGGCTCAGAGTCAAGAATCCTGGTTCCTGGAAGCACTTCGCACAAGCGTATACATAGCAACTGATATACCCTTGTCTTTCGTTCGTATGGTTGAGTCATATCTGAGGCTCGCATCATATGCGAACTTTCCTACCCCTACTCGCTGACAGTACTTCGAGTAACGGAAGAGCCAGCATGCGCAGGAAATCTTGTCATCGGTGCCGCCTACTGCGAGATGGTTACGGAGACACCTTGACATCGGTGGCAGACGTACAATATCAGCGATCAATGTGCACTTCCGAGAGCGCCGTCACGGACCGCCCGCAATGGCTCCGAAGTGGTTCTGTTGAGATGAGTTGTGGTTCTGTGGCAATAGGCCCTGAACTCACCTTCAAGCTTAAAGCTCTGTTACTAGTATTTAAGGGCGAGACTCCTACATACTTTGCGAATGGCGAGTGAGACTTACTCTCACTCTACTTATCATGCGAGTATAAGGTGCTTAGCGCTAGGCTTAAACCCGACCTTGATCAAGTATTAGAAGCTGATTAATAAGTGCATCAAAGACCGTGATTGGCCGTTAGACAGCTCGCTAAGGCTTGATTGGGGAAGGTTCCGGACTCTGTTTTCCCTCCTACCCCCTCCTCCCTCGACATACCGGACGTCGTCGACGCTCTCGTCGCTGCCGACGCCTTCCACCATGGCGCCGTCGCAGCCGTCGAATGCGGCCTCTACCTCGGTGCAAGTCGGTGAGTCTTCCGTTGCGCACGGTCATCTCATTCGTGTCCAATGCCGTGTCTCCAGCCCTCCGTATCCGTCCTACCACCCAACACGACCTCACTTCCATTCCGACTCGCTTTCAACGTAATGTAATCAATGCCGTCTCGAACACCACTGTCAGCGTGGATGCCACTCCTTCCTCTGGACCCGGTGCACCTGCCGCACCCGTATCTTCCTCGGCCAACAACGCCAAAAAGCAGATGTTCACCTTTGACCAAGTCCACCCCCCAGCTACCACCCAGCATTCCATGTTCGTCTCCACTGCGCAGCCCCTCATTTCGCGTTTCGTCGAAGGGTTCAACTGTACTATCTTGGCCTATGGCCAGACCAGTAGCGGGAAGACGTTCACCATGACCGGTATTGACCTGGATGCGGACCCCATGGATCCCAGCAACGGCATGGGCATCATCCCAAGGGCTGTCTCTACCATTTTCGCTCGCTGTCGGGAAGTGAAGGAAGAACGTGGCGGCTCGTGGAACTACAGCATTAAGGGTTCATATATTGAAATCTACAACGAAGACCTAATCGACCTGCTCGCCGATGGTTCCAAAGGAGACGTACAGATTCGCGAAGACAAGCAGGGTCACATCCTATGGGAGGGCCTACGTGAGGTGAATGTCAAAAGCGCAAACGAGGTCATGAAGTGAGTACCGTCATCCATGTCACCTTATCACCAGCCCTGCAGAGGACGCATTCCCATCCGCAGCGTTCTCGCTGCGTGTAACTACTACGACGATGCTGACCTTGCCCTACTCTTCAGCTTGATTCGTCAGGGCGCCTCCATCAGGCGTACGAACGAGACCGACATGAACGCACAGTCCTCGCGCTCGCATGCCATCTTCTCTCTGACGCTGACGCAGAAGAAATTCACGGGAAGTGGACTGCCCCCGCGCTCGTCTTCACCTCTGCCCCCAGGTGGGCGTTCACCTTCGCGCATCGCGCGGCCGGGTTCCGTCATTGGTCCTGCTGGTGGAAGTCGGGTCTCCTCTCCGACGTTCGGTCGTCCGGCAACCCCAAGTTTCCAGTCCGCCATCGCCCGTGGCACCCGCCCGGCGAGTTCCCTCGGCTTTCTGTCGCCCGATATGAGTCGGAATGGGGCTGCTAAGGATACGAATGACGATCGCGGCGGAGAATGGATCACGGTAACCTCAAAGTTCCACTTCGTCGATTTGGCCGGTTCCGAACGGGTGAGTAGGTTTTACAAACCCATTGGTTGTCACCTCTGACATGTCTGCAGCTGAAACGCACAGCGGCCGCTGGTGAGCGTATCAAGGAAGGTATCTCAATCAACAGCGGTCTTCTCGCGCTTGGCAATGTCATCTCTGCGCTCGGGGACCCCGCTCGGGCGAAGTCGCACACAGCATCCTATATCCCGTACCGCGACTCGAAGCTCACACGACTCCTACAAGATTCGCTTGGTGGCAACGCGCATACCCTCATGATTGCCTGTGTCAGTCCCGCGGAGTGGAATGCCAACGAGACGATCAATACACTTAAGTACGCTAACCGTGCGAGGAACATCAAGAACCGCGCCGTCGTGAATGAGAAGGAGGAGGGCTGGGATGACGTTGAGTGGTTGCAAGGGATGGTAACGAGGTTGCGAAAGGAGTTGAAGACCATCAAGGAGGGCGGCGGAGGTGGAGGATCGGTTACGGCAACGTCTTCGGAGGGTTCGGATCAAGCGCCGAAGAAGGTCCTTGCACAAATGACCGAGCTCCAGAACAACTATGAGGACTTGCGCGAGAAGTTCGTCGAGCGCACGGAAGAGCTCACGCGTCTTCGTAACGAGCTCGCCGACAAGCAGCGGAACTCTACCGGTGGTCGCTTGGGCGGAACCGCGAAGTACGAAGAGATTGTTGGGCCGGTCATCGAGGAGTACGAGAAGACCATCAGCGCAATGGAAGCCGAGCTCAAGCTGAATCGTGCTGCTCTGCGTCATACGAACGACCTATACGACGAGAAGGAGAACGAGTACAGCGTGCTTGCGGAGCGTCATGCCACTACGGAGATGTACGTGGAGGAACTAAAGGCTCGTGTCGCGAAGCTCTCGGAGCGCGAGTCGTCAACAGAAGTATGTGGGTGTCATGTTCATAGCTGATATTGCTGCTCACCGTTCGACAGGCATACATCCACGACCTAGAAGAGAAGGTGCGCCAGTATGATGAGACGCAGGTATCGTCGAGCGGCTCCATCACCGATCTCCGACGAGAGCTCGCCAAGTACAAGGATACGGAGTCGCATTCCTCTGCGTACATCGCCGATCTTGAGGCGCGGCTTGCGAGGTCTGACGAGTCGGTTCTTATCCTTCGAGAAACCGTCGAGAAGCTGGAACGGGAATGTGAGAAGCGCCGCGATCAGGTTCAGGCTCTGGAGTCACGCCTTGAGACCTTGAAGCACGATGGCGACGGCTGGCGGACAGATCTTGAGCAGAGAGAGGCCAAGGTTCGCGCCCTTGAGTTGAAGATGGAGGAGTGGGAGGCGAAGCGGCAGGCAGCGAACGAGGATCGCGAGCGGTTAGGCGAGCTAGCTAGCGAGGTCGAGAAGGCGAAGAAGCAACTCGAGGCATCTTCCCCCACCAAGACTAACGGCGCGACTACGAATGGAACCACAACGAATGGAGCCAACTCCGAGGTCTCCTCCATTCATGAAACCGACAACACCCTCGAAAGTCAGCTGGTTGCACTTCAGCAGACGCACACTGCAACCCTCCAGGACTTGTCATCGGTCACAGCCAAGTACCGGGATGCGCTTCGTGAGATCGCTGATCTCGCTGCTCAGCTGCAAGAAGCCAAGGTCAATGCCCCTGTCCCTCCTTCCGAATCTCCCGAGCGTTCTGGAGAGGTCTCACCTCGCCGCAGAATGAACAGGTCAAGGGACCAGGAACCCTCCTCTGCATCAGGCAAGCGCCTTTTTTTCCGCCACGCGGCCTCGTCGGAATCTCTGCATTCCAGGTATGCATCTACTAATGGTGTAGACGTGCCACCTAATCACACGGCAGTCAGATCGCTCTCGCAATCTGTTTCGCTATCGCAGGAGCTATCCTCGGCCAGGTCGCGCAAAGCTTCTATATCCAGCCACGGGACAAGTAGTTCCATCTCGTACTCTCCAGGACACTCGCGCCCCAATCTCTCCATTTCTCTACCCTCTGTCACGGTATCGCCTACAGAACGTTCTGTGGCCAGTTTTGAGGAGGAGATCATGCGCCTCCAGGATGTCATCAAAGAGCGCGAAGCAGAGATTTCGGCCCTAGAAGCGACGGTTAGAGAGAAGAACCGCCAAGAAGCCAATGATGTCTTGACCATCTCTTCCGAATCCAAACGCAACGGTTCCGA
Organism: Lentinus tigrinus ALCF2SS1-7; assembly: GCF_003813185.1. Taxonomy (NCBI): domain Eukaryota; kingdom Fungi; phylum Basidiomycota; class Agaricomycetes; order Polyporales; family Polyporaceae; genus Lentinus; species Lentinus tigrinus. The sequence continues at coordinate 1,759,052 of NW_027137912.1, read as the reverse complement.
GCCAAACGGCGACGCCCTCCTCCACCTTTCCCCGAAGACCATGACCCATTTCAGTGAGATCCGTAAGAGCCTGGACCTTCATCACGCCAATCACTACACCGTTTCCGATGTCGATGAGTCGCTGGAGAGACTCAACGAGCTTATGCGGTAGGTCGACTCGTCGCCTGAAGATATTGTTGGTGCTGATCATGAACATCGCTATAGATCTATGGCTCAGAAAGAATCAAGCCATAAGGAGATCGTTGACGATCTCACCACTCAGCTCAGCCAGGTGCGCAAGCAACACGACGAACTACAGGTGCTTTCCCGTGATCAGGTGTGTATTGCTTCTACAATGCTGGAGTCCAAAACCTCATACTCTTTAAAGGCCATCAACATGAGCATGGAGCTTGAAGCTCTGCGCAAGAAACACGAGGAGGTTCTGTCAAGCCGCGCTCAGGATCTCGAGGAGATGGAGGCACTTCAAGCCCGTCAAGCCGAGCTCAGTCAGTCCCTCGAGGACTCTCAGCGCCACAACGCGGAGCTTCAGACCTCCCTTGATGATCTCAAGAAGCGCGAGGCCGAGCTCGTCGAATCGTTGAAGCAGGTCGAGGCGACTCATGCATCAGAAGTCCAGCAGCTCAAGACAGCGCACGAGGAGGCCCTTCACGCGAAGGGGGCCGAGCTTGAGGGCCTTGTGTCGAAGTTGAAGGACGAACACGAGGCGTCTCTTGTAGAGCTCCGTGCCCAGGTCGCGGAAGCGTCTTCTGCTCTGGAGAAGGCGCAGCGCGAGCACGAGGAGGCATTCGGCAAGCTGAAGGCCGAGCATGAGCATGAGTCACGTCGTCGCCTTGACGAGGCGACCGAGCTCCTCGAGCGCACTCGTTCTGAACATGAAGCTGTTCTCGCGAGGACTGCTTCCGACCATGAAGGAGCGCTCAACGTCCTCAAAGCTGACCACGCAGCGGTTCTCGGCAAGCTGGAGTCCGATCACCAGGAGGAGCTGAGACGTCGCGCCCAGGAGTCGAAGGAAGCCGCAGAGAAAGCGCAAGCCGAACATGCTGAGGCCCTTTCCAAAGCTGTCGCAGAGCACCAAGACGCTATGAAGTCCCTCGAAGAACAGAATGCTGCCCACCTGTCGCGCATTGAGGAGGAGTACTATGAGGGTCTCACCAAACTCCGTCATGACCACGCACAGGCTCTCGAGAAGCAAGCCGCCGAGGCCGCGACTGCGATGGAGCGGTTGAAGGATGAACATACTCGCGAGCTCCGTATGACCGAGATCGCGCAGCAGGGATCGCTCTCCGAGTCCGAGACCGCTCGGGACATTGCCCTCAAGTCGCTGCAAGAGGAACACGCATCCGCTGTCAAGAATAAGGAGCAGCAGTTTGCGGAGGACATTCAACGGTTGAAGGATGAGCACGCTCAGGTCCTTGCTACCAAGCTTGATCAGCACCGCGAGTCCGTTCAGCGGCTCAAGGCGGACCACGCGTCCCACCTCGCCAACAAGGACCAGGAGTTCAACGACCGCGTCGAGCAGTTGCAGGCCGAGCACGCGCGCGCCCTTTTGGACAAGGAGAAGGCGCATCAATCGGCCCTCGAGAAGCTTGCGGAGGAGCATTCCGGCGCTATTGCGAAGCTGAAGGAAGAGTTGACACAGGAGATCGCCCGGTTGACTGCGGCGTTGGAGGAGAGCAAGGCTGGTCGCTCTGACTCCGAGGCGAGCTTGCGGAAGGAGATGGAGGAGGCGGTCAGGATGGTCAAGGAGCAGCAAGTTGCTGTGCTCGCCGAAGTTGAACGCGCTCATGCCGAAGAACTCGAGCGTCTCTCCGAGTCTCACAAGTCTGCGCTCACTTCCTCTGAGAGTGGACTCGAAGGCTTGAGGACGTCCCTCGTCAAGGAGCACACGGAAGAGGTCGCTCGTATCAAGGCAGAACACCAGGCCGCGCTTGCGGAGGCACAGAACGCTCTCATTGCCGCTCAGGAGCAGCACCGTTCGGAGCTCGAAGCATCAAGCGCTCGGACGGAGCAGCTTCTCGCTTCTGAGAAGGAACAACTCCAGGCGACCTTGGCGGAGGTGACGAAGACACACACCGAAGAGCGGGAGACCCTTCTTCGGGACCACAACCTTCTCCTCGACGACCTCCGGAAGAAGCATGCTGAAGAGCTCGAGAGCTTGACGAAGGAGCAGAATGTTCTTCTTGACGAGCTCGAGACTCACAAGGCTGCTTCCGATGAGTGGGCACATGCACGTGAGGAGATGCGTCAGGCGCACGAATCTGCGATCCAGCAGAAGACCCAGACCGTCACCGTTCTCCAGAGCGAGCTTTCTACCGTACATGGCGAGCGGGACGAACTCGCTGCCGAAGTTGAGAAGCTTCGCGCTGAGTTGTCCCGTACGCGCGAAGAGACGAGCGCGCTCGTCAAGGAGGAATCCAAACGCCAATCCCTTGTTGACGAGTTGGAGCGGCATCGTTCAGTCATCGCGGATATGCAGGAGAACCTCCAGCGCACAAAGGACGAGATGGACAACCTGATGGCAGAGAAGAACCGTCAGGACGCACTCCTCAGAGACCTCCAGCAGCAACTCGGGAGCCCCACGCCGAGTCCGCGCCCGCCCATGGACCGCAATGTCTCATATACCCGCGCGACAGGCATCATGTCGCCTGGTAAGCTCCCTCCTCCCACGCCCCCGCCTACTGTCCCTATTCCTCCCGCACCGCGCGGCTTCCACGAACAGACCAGCTCCTCCTCGTCAGCTGCCATCTCATCACGGAGTATCAGTGTCGATAGCGAGACCCCATCCACGCCTGCGACATCCGTTAACCACTCACTGGCCGGCGGGCTGCCATCACCTCTAGCTGGGCCTAGAGAGCCTGATCCGAAGACGGCCGCCCAACTCGCGCAACAGGCCAAGACCATTGACGAGCAGGAGGCGATGATCAAGACGCTGAACAAGCAGCTGACCCACTGCGAGTCGGACCTGCAGGCTCACATGGACATGGTCGCTACGCTCGAGGCGTCGCTTGGTGACTCGGAGAAAAATCGTGAGTTCTTCCGTTCATTCTGTGCTGCGTATTTCAAGATCTCCACTCCGGTTGGCCACGCCGAGACGGCCGGCAACTGCACTAAGTGGTCGTCTGGTGCTGGTCTGTTCTGGGCTGTGGGGTCGTGGTGACCCAGTCCCCGGGTGTACCGCGGCATGTCCCGTTCTCCGTGATGGAGACTTCTCTGGAACACAGCTCGGCGATTTGCGTTACAGATGAGACTGACTTTACACTTCTCACAGTCCGGAAGGCGCGGATGCAGGCGACGGAGCTGGCGCGCGAGCGCGACAACCTGAACTCGCAGATCGTCAACCTCCGTACGGAGCTCGCTGAGGCCAAGACGGAGGTCGTGAACGTGCGGCGGTCCATTGTCGAGGAGAAGCAGTCGCTCGAGTCAAAGCTGGACGAAGAGCGGCGCGCGAAGGAGCGTGCACGCGCGCAGCTGGACAGCCGGATGGAAGAGCTGCAGCGGCGCAAGTCCAAGTTCGCGTGTCTATGATCGGTGTCTCTCCTTGTGTGTCTGTCTGTCCTTTTCTTCTTGCATGCGTCACGTTCGTGGTTGGCCGGAACCGGATCTCTTTCTCGTTTGTCTTCACTCACCACTAGTATCCTCCCTCATCCTGATGCGCGTTCCCCATCCTCTCATCATCTCATCTCAGACATCTGTTCCCCCACGCTCCCTCATGATGGCCCGTCCTTCCCTTAGGCAGCAGCCTGTACAATATCATCCCTCCCCGGCGGAGAGGGCCGGGTGCGCGTTGAGTGCGCGCCGGCCGACTTCCGTTTCGACACCTCCGCCACGGTATTCGCTGTTCGATCGCATCTGTTCCTGTTCCACCTCGAGTGCGTTCCGCGTGTTCCTCTCTTCGTTTGTCGCGTTCCACGTTGCGTTTCTACTTCTACAGAGCTATATACTTTAGAGATGTTTATTACTTAGGTTCTTGCTACTACTGTTTTGTGTTGTTGCTCGGCGTCGAACGGATACCCCACACTCGTTCCACATATGACCACCCCGCTGTCCCGTGTCTTGTCTCGTCTCTCGTATGTCTTACCAGTAGCGTTGATTACATCGACGGTTCATATGCTCTGCTTGGAGTGCGTGGTGTGACTATCCCACGAGTAGGTCGAAGTGCCCCCTCAATTGGCTTCCGAGTCCTCAAGTTACCGTATCCATCGTACAGCGTGTAGCCTGAAAGCCCGGAAAGTCATACAAACTATCAATAGCATCCACACGCCTGACTAACTATATCCGTGCGTACCCCCGTATGGTACAAGCTTCAAAGCCAGCGGAAGCTTCATAGGTTCCTCGACAATTTGACCTGCGAGTTGCCTGCTAGAATAGTGGGCGTCTCTCCGTGCCTACCTCGATCACAGACCTCGGTTTCGACCGATGGTTTCGACCGACCAGACTTGTAGCGATCGGGTCTCGCACACCGATCATGAAATTCGAAACATGGACAGGTTGATCCTGCAGCGGAACCGAGGTTCCGGACCCGGGGGACGTTAATCCATTGGCTGCGAGGGGCAGGGAGGGGCTCGACTGCGTTCGACTTCGGCACATCGTGTGCATGGATGGTGTGCGGTGGATCGTTCGGGGCTCTGGGATGCAAGTATACGCGCACGGGGTCCAATACGACTGCATCGTGATACAGTGTCGTGAGACAGCCGGGTCAGAGGACGGGCTATCGATTGACCCTGCATAGCTGTGGCGAAGACCTAGCCCGAGCATTCTTGAAGTCCGGTGAGTATGCTTCGTGAACGGAGGCTGGCGAGGTGGGTTGCGCCTGGGATGGGCAGCGGGAGACAATTTGTCGGCCGTTGGTTAGGGTGGGGAGTCTGGGCCGGAGGCGAGTGATGCCCCGCAAAAGTTGGGAGAGGGAGGTCGGACCGGGTTGCCGAGTGGGGAGGGGGCGCGCGGGGGCGCAGCCAATCGCGGGGGGCGCAGAGATTATGTACATGGCCTGCGACTGGCCTGCGAGCACCCACGGCAGCTCCCTCCCAGTCTCCGCCAGAGTCTGGCCATCGCGCCAGGCTCTCCAACCCCTCCAGCGTGCTCTCTCCCGCCCCTTATAACCCACCCCACACTCCCCTTTCCCTCCCAGAACCTACCACCATCCCCCCCGTCCCGCCATGGCCCCTGCTGTCCTCGCACGCACCCTCCCCCTCGCGTCCCGCGCCGTCCTCTCCACCCCTCGCGCCCTCACCGTACAGACTCGCCTCAACTCCACCGATGCCGCCGCCAAGCTCAGTGCTGTCGCGGCCAAGGCGCGCGTAGTCAAGACCCTCCCTGACTTCTCCATGTCCAACAAGGTCCGCAGTCCTTCTCGGGCCCTTCCTGTTCCCCGCTCACCTCGCACCCCCTCTCCCCGCTAGGTCTGCCTCGTCACTGGTGCCGCACGCGGACTTGGCAACGAGTTCTGCCGCGCTTTCGTCCAGTCCGGCTGCACGTCCCTTGCCATTGTCGACCTCAAGGAAGAGGAGGCGGAGCACGCAGCGGAGGAGCTTGTTAAGGCAGCATGCGGTCAGTATCATAGCTTCCCCTCACTCTTCCGTCCCCCTTCTCCCTCCGCTCTCCCCGGCTGTCCCGAACATTGCTGATAAGGTGTGAAGTTGACAGTGAGATGGAACCCAGCGACTACCGCATAATGGGCATTGGCTGTGACGTCTCCTCGGAGCTCTCGGTGCAGCAAGCCTTCAGACGCGTCATGGACACCTATGGCCGCATAGACTCGGTCGTTGCGTCTGCTGGTGCGTCATCGTCCTCTTGAACCTTTCCTCCGCTCCGTCGCTCATTCTCTCGCTCCAGGCATTGTCGAGAACTACTCCGCATTTGAGTGAGTGCGCTTCTACTTCATGCCGATACCCCAGTGCCTGATAGTTTTTGCTCTTCAGCTACCCCTTCGATCGCATAAAGCGACTCTATGATATCAATGTCCACGGCGCATTCTTCACCGCGCGCGAAGCCGCAAGAAACATGATCCCGCAAGGTGGAGGAAGCATCGTACTCGTGGCGAGTATGAGCGCCAACGTCAGTGACCGGTTCCGATCACCATGTGGAGTTCTGTGGTTGACAGTTACCCCGCATTATAGATCGTCAACATCCCGCAGCCGCAGACCCCTTACAACGCCGCAAAAGCTGGTACGTAGCATTGTTTCACTGCGATCTTTGAGCGCACCGCCGAGGATACCCTGCTGACGGTCGTACGACATCCAGCGGTCAAGCACATGGCTGCAAGTTTGGGAGTCGAATGGGCCAAGAAGGGCGTTCGTGTCAACACGCTCAGGTATGGATGACGTCATTGTCTTGGTTCCGGTTTTTTACTCACCAGTGTCTAACCAGTCCAGGATACATGCTCACGAAGCTCACGCGAACCATTCTCGCACACGACACCGAGCTCAAGGTAAAGTTTTGATCAGTGTCGCTCGTGTCTGGTCATCTGCTGATACAGTGACATTTTCCGCAGAAAACTTGGGAAAGCCTTACGCCCATGGGTCGGGTGAGTGCCTTGACTTACTTTTTATATCCCCCCGTCACTCACTTACTTCACAGATGGGCGAGCCAGAAGATCTTGCGGGCGCAATTGTCTTCTTGGCTAGTGATGCTTCACGATTCATGACGGGAGCTGAGATCCGCGTCGACGGCGGTTACTGCATCATCTAAGCCCACAGCATCGTCAAAACTTCGGGTTTTTCGCTCTCCACTGGTTTGGTCGCCTTCGAAATGGACTTACGGCGCGAATGATGTTTAGAACTTTTCCACATAGATGTAACCTACATGCTTTGATTATTCCTCGGGGACAGTGTCGCTCTGCTAACTCGCTCTCTTGTCTTACTTCGATTCCCCGTTCTCACCTGTTTGTTACCCTCACGCTACAAACAAAACATATTGTACCCTAATCGTATTACCAAAATATCCATCACACGCTCTGTTTCCTCACTGAATGTGATATGTGCCCCAAGGAGGATGATCGACGACTCATAGAATATACGTGATAGTATGGCCAGTGGTACGTAGGTATACACCATAAATTATGGATCCCAGCCAGAAAAAAGGACATCATGAGATGGCCGAGCTGTCCACACAATCCCGCGGGGCAATCCCTCTGTATGCGTCGACAATCTCCCTGTCCAGCTTCTCCCACTTCGACAACCTGCCGATACTCTTGACATCCAAGTCAATCACAGTCACTGTTCCAGCGGGTTCCGTGCCTTCCGAGCGAGGACGCATGCGCAAGATGATAGAGCAGTCCTTGAACGACGCCGAGAGCAAATACGCAGCCAGTCGATAGCGCAGCTCGTCCTCAGTCGGGACGGCGTCGCCAGACTCGCCATCCCCAGCCTGCCTCACGAGGTACTCGTCCACGAACCGCGTCCACGCGTCCATGTCCGGGTCCGTCTCGCCCTTCCCGAGCTTGTGCGCGTCGTCTGGGCGGAGCCCCGCCCAGAGCGCCGCCAGCCCTTCGACGTCGAGCGCGTCGAGGGTGCGCTGGAGCGTTGCGAGCGTGCGGAGGACGGGCGTGTGCAAGAGGAGCGGGAGGAGCGCAGCGGTGAACGCGTCACGCGCTTCGTTGAGCGTGTGCGCGGGCGGAGGGGTGTTCTCGGGCGAGGCGGCGGGGAAGAGCTGCTCGGCAAGCGGGGCGAGGGACATCACCTACAGCAACACAGCCCGTAAAATGGGAAGGTAAGAGGTAATTTCGGCATACGTACGTGCATGCATGCGAGGGTAGAGAAAGCACGCACCTCTGCAGTCGGCTTGAGCATCTTGCCCCCGACGAACACGCGCAGGTTGTTCACCGCGCCCCCGCTCCCAATCCAGACGTCCCACAGCGTGTGCAGCGCGCGCGCGACGCGCCCGGCGTCGCCCGAGAAGAGGTCGAGCGGGCAGTAGCCGAGCGAGACGTCCTCGCCCTGCGTGCTCTTGAGGTGCGCGTGCATGCAGAAGCGGCACGTCCGCGTCTTGATCTCGCGCGTCTCGGACGAGAGGTGCTTCGGCGACGGGAGGAAGCCCCATTTGGGCTGTGGTGGGATGCGATGTGGGGCTCAAGGACTTGGCTATGGGGGCAGGCAAGCATGGCGCACCTTGATCTCGACGGCCCACCCCTGTCCCCCGACGAGGTCCGTGGCGAGCACGGCCTTCCTCCTGCCTGTGTCGATCCTATCCTTCGCTCTCCTGTCCAAGGGCCGATGGGGCTCTGTCAGGTCCGCGAGCTCTTGTAGCCAAGTGCGCTCGACGCGCACCGCGTCGAGCCTCGGAAGGTGTTCCTTGGGCACAAGTCGCTCGATCACAGTACGCTGGAACACGATCGTAGGGTCATCCGGCTCCTCAACCTCGCTTTCGAGCTGTGGCTGGCTGTACTTGTCCGGGTCCTCGTGTGCTGGAACGGGGCCTTTGCGGAGTCGGAGCGCAGTGCCGTCGAATTGCGGGTGTGCGGGGCCGGAGTAGGAGAAGACGATGGTCGAGCCGCCCTCGGAGATATACTTCCACTCGTGCGGGGAAGTGTCGACAATGTGGGGGGTCTCGGTGGTCATCGTGGCTTCGCTTGAATGGGGTCTTAGGAGGTGGCTAACAGGCTGCTTGGCGACAAGAGAGAAGAGCGGGGTGCGTACAGGTACAGTATCTCATGATCGATCGAGGACTAGGGACGGGCTGTGCTGAGCGTCTTGAACCCGTCGTGGACCAGGAGCGCTCAATCTGTCTCACAGAGAATGGATCGGGAGAAGGCAGACATCCATAGACCAAGGAAAGGAAGATCGTATCTTACAAGCGTGCAGAAATAGCATCGTCTGAACCTCAGAACACAACTGAACTGCTATTTTGCCCCGTGTCGCCCTCGCCCTCGTCGCCGGTCTTGCGTGCCTTCTTCGCCCACCTCAGCCCGCACGCATTGCAGAGGGTTTTCGGACCCATAGGACCCTGGCGAGCGCAATAAGTACCCGCTTCGCGGTATGCAAAGAACTACGGCTCACCTTTCTCCACTCTGGCGAATCGGTTCTACCACAAGTGACGCACACATGCTGCTCGGCCGCCAGCCTCTTGACCTGAAGGGTGCTCAGCGTATGCTCTCGCTACAGCAACGCGTCACGAGAACGTACCTTCTTCCGAGGTCCATCGTCCTCCACGTCTTGTGTTGCACCCACGTCATAGCTTGTCCGTGTGGCGTCAGCGGCGGCGAAGTTGTCGGAGGTGGTAAAGAAGCTATCGCTCGGGCCTTCAACTGCCTGACTCTGCGCCCGGAGTTGCGCCACGCGCTGCTGTAGTCGTTCGTTCTCCATCTTCAGCTCCAGGAACGTATTCAGCCTACAGCCGGACACAACCACGCGTCAGAACTCCGCGTACGGATGGGCAGGCAGACAGACGTACATGGCTGTATTTCGGCTGGGGTAAGGCTGCGCCATGGCGAAGTAACATTTGAACTCGTCTGTATCTGGCAGATGGTGTGGTCTTCCTCGGATCTCAAAAAGCACTTCCTTCGGCGCCGACGTGTAGTCCCGGGACACGTAGAACTCGTTCTTGCACTGCAGCCGCACATACGCAAGCATCTCCGTCTTGGAACGTATACTCTCTGTAAACGCAGCGCGGAAGTTGCCCCGGTCGTCGGCTGCACGATAAACGCTTCAGAAAGCCACTCCTTGCAGCACACGCCGCGCGACGCACCATTCATGAGGTCTACCAGGTCCCCGTCCACAAGCTCGTCATCCCTCCAGCCCAGCAGCTCCGTAACCGCGTTCCCGCAGTACCACACCTGACACGTCTCCGAGAGGACCAGGATGACGGTGTCGTTGAGCTCGGTGATGAGCAGATCTGCCCACCGCTTGCGCTTTGTGAACTCGAAGACGGGGATCTCCTTGACTGGGCTGAGTGGCTGCTGGACTGGGACGGATGCTGGCTCGGCCATGTCGCTCTGTGCGTGCTGTGGATGCGATGGCTGCGGGCGTAGAGAGCAAGAGGCGAGTGAGCAGGCACCATGGCGGCCCCTGCAGCGGAAGATGGAAGTTTGGACTCCCAATGTGGAGGTCCTGTCACCCTGCCTCCGATCCCTCCCCTAGCGCCATTTCCTTTCCAGGTATACGCAGGCCATCGAAACTCTATTCTCAACAACCGGCAAAGGCCGACGCTCAAAGTCCACCATACGCAGCCACTGCAGAACAAAGCATGTTGGGCGCAGATATCATGGCCAGTAGCATACAGCGTAATACAAACAGCGCAGCATGGATAGCAGCGAGACCAGCAAAAACAGTTACACAACCCTCCGCACAGCCTACTCCGACACAGAGAACCCCTCGAAAAACTCGCTGAAGTCACAAATTTGCTCGTGCGGGGAAACCCCTCCCGCAGGCATGTTGCCCTCGTCCGGCGGCGAACCAGGGTCCGAGTACCCACTCGCCGTGCTTGCCACGCTCTGTGTCCGCGCCATCTGCATCATGTCGAGGACCGCGGTGGCGCCAGCGCCGCATGTCTTGTACCCGGCCGGAGGCATGCGGGCAAAGTACTCCATTTGAATCGGCTCGCCCATCGGTGTGCCTACGTAGGAAGACACGGCTGACTGGGCGCGTGTGAGGGGAGGCGTGGTCGAGTAATGCCCCGGCCCTGTCTCTATGGAGAGCGCGTTGAGGCGTTGCTCCAGCCCCGTGCTCTGGACGGGAGGACGAGTGATGGACACGACCGGCCGGGGCGGCTGCGATGTCGTTTCTTGAGAATCCGTGTAAGACCTCGTGTGGATGTGCGCCGGGTTCCTGCAGCCAATCGTGTAGTCAGTATTCAACGCTGCCGTCACGCCAGAACACGGGCAGTCTGTTAACGAGAAGCAGATTGATGGCTTACTGCGAGTAATGGCCGGATGCTGTGTAGTGCGCTGGATGACTCTGAGAACGTTGCTGCATGACGGGTGGTTGCAAGTAGTTGTAGTATGGCGATGAGTTCTGAGGTGACGGTAGGCCGGTATACTCGGCCTGTTGTGCGGCGTAGGCCGGAGGCTGGAGGCTAGAAGCATGCGAGTAGAAGTAGCTGGCGGGAGGCTGAGATGGACCAGGAAGCGAGAAACCTTGCGCGTGAGCACGATGATCTTGGCGGACAGCAGCGTAGTCGACCATGTGGGTGGGGCCTTGAGCAGGAGCAGACAGAGAGCGTGTTGCCAGGAACTGAGGGTAGTACGGAGGCGAGATTTCCAGCGACAAAGGGCCAATAGCAGCGCCACTGTTCGGGGCAAGCACAGAGTTGTCCGTTGGGGAGGCGTCCATCGAGTCTCCGTGATCTTCCTGCAACTTCAAATTCTGTAGGGACACCAAGGGCAGGGACCGCTCCGTCTTCGACACTTTGGTGCCGCGGTTCTCCGGAGCGTAGACACAATCGATACTCCGATTGATACAACGTTTGCATTTGGGTTTTGTGCCGGTACACTGTCCCGTCGAGTTGAAAGAGATGTAGTACGCTCGTGGCAAGGATCGACAGTAACGCACCTTGATCTTCCTCTTCCTGCACGCTTCGCACGCCTGTGCCACCCTCTGCCGCGGCCGGTACATTGGCGCAACGAACAACGCGCGTCTCCGGATCTCCAGCAGTACCTGCTCTGAAGGATTGACGTAGACGAATGGATCCTTGCGTCCAGAGGCGGGTTTGGCGGCTGACTTCGAGTGACCAGATGGCTCCGACACAGAGACGGTGGGCTTGAGCTGCTGAGGGGGTACGGGTTGCTGAACCTCAGCAATATGCATAGCCTGAGCGTGCTGATGGGCCGCAGTATAGAGGTCGTCCTGGATCGTGTGGCTCGTGGGGAACGGATACCGAACCTGGGCTACGCCTTGCATGGCAGATTCGGCCAGGTGTTGCAAATAGCCGCCTTGAGCTTGGAGCTGCATCAGGGCGTGCGGGTTCACCGGCGTCCATCCAAGCTGGGGCGTATAGACAAACTGCGGGACGAAGGTTTCTCCAGACGTGGATGAGGATGCTGGTTTCTCGATGCGGTTGGTGGACTTGGAGGACGACATGCGGACTCCAGCGAGTGCATCGGGCGGGAGAACGCTGTTGGAGACCTGCATCTTCGGGACCGACGGAGGTAAACAAAAGAACAGAGAAAAGCTAGGAGGGTCCGCGAAAGCGATGGAAGAGAACACACGAACGTCGAAACACACGAACGTCGACATAGAACGGGGGCTGACAAGGTTGACGTACCTCTCGGGGGCTGACGGTCCATTCGATCCCACCAGCCTGAGCGATATGGTCATGGTCGGCTGAGTTCTCATACTCTAGCACAGTAAATTGGGTTATCCGCAACGTGCAATTGTCGATGGAAGGAGTCGGGTCGTGGCCAAGAGGCAAAAGGGGAACTCCATGTGACGCGCCTAGGACGCGTCAGCACGTGGATGTGACCTACCGTGTTTGAGAATGGAAAGAGTCCTGAGGCGCTCCAGGACCGCGCTGCACTCCGGTCTGAATCGCCGTAGCTAGCAGATTTCACTGACTAACCTCCGTGCAAGACAATCGCCTACGGAGGTCATGGGCACATTATTGGCGGCAACGGACGATGCAAGAGCCGACGATATCGATCAGTCCCACAGTAAGTAGTACTCTCAGCCTTCAGGCGACGAAGTTCGGGCCTGGGGTGACGTTCAAAGTCAATATTACAGGTCAGTAAGCGCAACTCTTGCTGGATCATATAGGCCCCTGATCTTACTCTCGTTTCTTCGTTTGTAGGCTTACGCGTATATTCGAGCGGGGATATCGTCATCGCCATGCTCAGGGTCAACTGTGTCTCCAGAGACCGACGTGCCCTAGTAGGCTCTGCAACATGATATGCACCTCGCCTTGATGGCCCCCGGAGGACCCATGCACGGCATGCCAGCCGCATGCCATGCAACCCATATTCTTCGAGCGCCAGCCGCCCACACCGGTCCCAGATAAAAGGCAGTAGTCGCGCCGGCACACGTTCCTCAGGTCCATCGCTGATCGTCGACTTCACGTTCGCATTCACACTCCTTTTGCTCACCGCCCCGGTCCTCGTTTTCTGTATATCTGTTTCGACCTTCGCCCCACATTGATTTAACGAACACCACGACGACATGTACTCCACTCCACTTGCCGTCCTCGGTCTCATCTACGCTTCTGTGGTCACAGGCATGACCCTCCAGCGGCGCGCTGTAGACTTCTTCGACCCCGCGCACGGCGGGGGGACCATGTTTGATAACGCTACCTTCGGCGGCGAACCCTTGAACGTGAGTGTACCTCCGAGTACCCAGCGCCCCGTTGCCATCCACTTGTATTGACCAGCGATCACTTTCATCTGCAGGTCATTATCTCCGGATTAAGCTCTCCAGACGTGCTTACTGACGACGGAGTGCTGAAGTACGCGAAGGCGAACGGTTTGTGCGTTTCTCCATCTGCATACTCCTCCGATGCTCCCACACTGACCGCCGGTTCGTCGCCGCTCGCGCACAGTTCTCAGGAGTGTTTCGGCTTCCACCTCGGGGCTCCACAGACTGCGAATCTCGGCGACGGGCACAACTCCAAGAATCAGACGGTCGAGTTCCGTCAGGACTTCGGGAACTCGGACTTCGGGAGCTGCTTCGAGAGTCTCTTTGGCGGAAACCACTTCATCATTGGATAGCTCGGCGTGTGTGTCGTACTGACCGACGTTCTGCAGGATCTTCCGTCAGGATGGACCCTCTGCGAACAGCGGCGCTCTCTTCCTTGCGTACGTTCTGCTGCATTCCAGATGCGTTGGTCTGAGGTCCACTAACCTGGCTTTGAATTACAGCGCTTCGAAAGAGAAGGACGCATCCAAGAATCATGACCTCATTGACGACGGATACAACATTGGACGGTCCGTCGTGAACCTCGTCTTCATCCGTTATGTGAGGATGCTGAAACACCTTGCAGGAACGAGCTTGTGGCGGCCGCGGTAGGTACGAAGAGCCACGACGGCGTGACGTACAATACTGTTGCGAGAAACATAACCGGAATGATGCCCGCGGGCAGCAACGGCGTCAACCATGGTATGTCGACGTGTATAATGTCCAGCAAGACCCGAATATTGACTTTTCCTGACACAGGTATCGCGGTCGATGGTGTTGTCACGCTGTTGACTGTGTCTATACAGTAAATGGCCTCGCCGTGTAGTCCGCAATTACATATTGTTGTCTGCTGTCACAATGTGCGGAACCGGTGGCTATTATTTCTGTGAGGTGTGTAGTCCTTGTCCCTCTCGGAAACAGATCAGATGCACAGCAACTCCCCACACTGCAACTGCATATTGCCGGATACCACCATCTCTGCGATCTCACTCGTGAGCTTGAAGGCGAACATGCATTCTATCGGCATCGTTTTGAAGGAGGACGCCACCCATCCGATGTCGAGCTACTATTACTTCACAACCTTCACAACTTGCTTGACGTCGCCTATGTTACATTCAACACTTTGTGGTCTTTCCGAGACAAGCATATCGTAGAAGTATCCAACACCATTGTCTTGCGTGAAGGTTGCATTGTTACGTCACGTGAATACCTAATGCCGCAGCATAGAAGTGAACCGCATAATAGGCGATGGAAGTTGCCCATGCACCACCTCATCCGAGTCCATGCCTGCGTGGATTCACAATCCTCTTACTGACTGTCTTCGTTGCTAGTGGAGGACGGTATGTCATTTCCACGTCTCCGCGTGAACCTCATCATAAATGAACCTGAGCAGTAGTCGTCACACAGACTCCGACGACCTGTTCGCGCTCACGGGTACTGGCAGCCAGGATCCAAACCAACCATCTCTCGCATCGGACTGGTCCACAACATACAGTATCATAAGCATCTGACAAGATGATACGCCTCACCGACCTTCCTGACGACATTTTGGAGGAGATCTTCCAAGCAATGCGCGATATCATGCGTTTTCCGGGTGAGCCACCTTCAAATGTGCGTATACCAGTCAATTGCTGTGCATGGCCATCCTAACAATACGACGACACACGCTCAGGTACCTTTGCTGCAATTTCAAGAGGACAGTGTCAGCAGCTACTCTGCAAATCCAGATCGCAAGGTCGTGCCCTTGTGGGCCAATGTCCTTATACTCTCACATGTCTGCACCCATTGGCGTGAGCTCATGCTCTACCGACCACGACTGTGGACGTTCATCCGCGTTACGAGCTCGTTCTCAAGCAGAATCATGGCCAACGAGATGATCGAGCGATCTGGCCACTTCCCGTTATCCATCCTCTTCACCAATGAACACTCCCGCGATCAAGACCGGGCTTTCCTCGACCTTCTCGGCATCGCCAGCGTCATCGGCGACCACTCCGAGCGCATACAAGAGCTCGGACTCATCCTACGAGCTCCGCACGCCGGGCTAATCCTCGATTCCATGCTTTCCAATTCCCGCGTTCCCCGCCTGGAGAAGTTATGGCTCGACACTGGCGGTGATGCTTTTGGCCTCAACCTAGCCTCTCCTATCTCCCTGTTTGACACCATGGTCCCGCCCCTGCGCGTCCTGCATGTCCACCGGATACCGATCCAGTGGCTCCCCTTCGAAGAGCTCGTACACCTCGAACTCACGTGGTGCGCCTCTCCGCCCCTCCCTGCGCTTCTTGAAACACTCCGATGCAGCCCTTTTCTGCAAACACTCATCTTGCACACCTTCCCGGCAAAAAGCGCAGACAACGGGAGCCAAGATGGCCTCGGCGAATATGGCTTTGGTGCCATCGGTGCCGCAATGCTGCCATGTCTACGCCAACTGCAGCTGCGAGTCGATACATTTTTCACAGCCGCATTCTCCGTCCTCCCCTACATCACATTCCCGCCATCGACCGCAGTGCGGCTCTCGTTCACAGATTGGATCGCATCCGGTCGGCCAGTGTACGAGGACTGCGAGTCTCTCACGGTCCTCGCCTGCAACGTCGAGCACGCCATCTTCACCCTCAACGGCAACCACGTGTACTTCGCGTCGGAGAATCCGTCTCTCAGTGTTGATTACGGGGTGGCGACCCACGAAAGCGAGGAGTCGATCCTGCCACTCGGTCGTCTGTGCGAGGGCTTCCTTGCGGTCCCGCTTCCGGCGCTAAAAACCCTGTTCATGGTCATATATGTAGATGGTCTAGTCCTCACTCACTCACGCCTCGCCCGCCTCTTCCAGGCCATCCCTTCCCTTCAGCGACTGGCGGTGAACGTGCATCCCATGGATTCCGCGCAAGTGTTCACCGCGCTTGCGACGGTCGTGAAGGACGAGCACGGGAATGAGGGCGTTCTCTGTCCGGAGCTGAAGGAATTCGCTATCACCTGGCGGGGCAGGCCGTCCGCAGACGATTTCTGGAATTTGGAACGATGCTGCTACTTCCGCGCGTCCAAGGGTCGTGGACTGGCCAAGTTAGAGACGGTCCCCTTCCCTCCTATAGTGCAGGAGGTTTTGGAGCAATCGGTCCCCTCGGTAGTTGCTGTTGGGTATCGTCAGTAGATCTATAAAGTGAAGAGGCCAAAGTAAGTCATGTCTTCTGCGATCGTGTACGATACGTCTACCTTACCACTGAATAATAACCCAATGACAAACAAGTATTGCTTGAATGTCTCGGCCATGTTGCGTCAGGTTACTCCCTCCGATAAGAGCGGATCATCAGGACAACGCTTAAGGCTGCGGCCTTGGGGAGACCGAAGGATGACAATGGTGTTGTGCCAGTAGTCGAGCGATGATTACACATACACATGATATGTTACATCTAGCTATCTAGCTATGGCTTGCGTTGAGGCTCCGTGGGTATCCAATACCATCCAATCAGAGAAGCGTCTCGCCTGCAAAGTGGATGAGTCGGGCCGAGCAAGGGAACTCAAATGGCAAGATTTACCAAGCGCGGATCTAGCAAGTGAACAGCCGACAGCAATGGTCTGCTTTACGGACTCCTGGTCCGCGAGCGACGGGTTGACCTCCTGCAAACAGGTGAGTACCGAACGCATACATCGCGGTCTACCGAGCTTACCATAATGTCCAGCGCAACGAGGCATCCTGTTTCGTAGACCGACTCGCAGATGTAGTGACCCTCTCTGAACGTCAGGCCGCCACGAACGGGGGTTCCAGTGGAGGGCGCGACCGAGGGATCAAGCGCGTCAACGTCGAAGCTGAGGTGGATTGGGAGCTTGCGCCCAGGGTTCACATGGTCGAGCGCCATCTCGACGACGCGCCCGATGCCGTACTTGTCGACCTCGTGCATGCTGAATGCCTTGATGCCATGCTCCTTGAGGATGCGGCGCTCGCCATGGTCGACGTCACGGAGGCCAATGTACACGAGCCGGTGGGGCTTGAGGAGCGGCTTCACCCAAGAAAACTCGTCTACCTTGGGCCCGATCCCAAGCAGGAAAGAGAGGGGCATACCGTGGATGTTCCCTTCGGAGCGAGGTTAGCACAGATAAGGTGCGTGCAAGCAGTCAGAGAAGCGTACCGGAGTCCGTGGTTTCGGCGGTGTTGATGTCAGCATGTGCGTCTACCCAGATCACGCATGCATCGGGATACTTCCTGTGGAACGTCAATATGATAGGTCCCGCAAGGATTGTGGTCAGTGTGTCAGAGACGGGACGTACTCCAGAGTACCTGAGATGGTGCCCATTGCCTGCGGTGCCGAAGATGAGTTACGCCGAGGAAGCGTCGGAGGCCACGTACGAGAGAATGATCGCCACCGAGCGTAAGGGGAAGCTGGCCCTTCTTTGCATGATCTCCGACGACTTGAGCGACGGCCTTGCAGACGCGCGACACGAGCCGAGGGTTCTTGAGCTTTCCGATGGGCGGGTCATTCTCGGCATCGATCTCTTCGAACTGGTGGTGGCCATCGTACTGAACCTGCCAGCCAAGCTCAGAGAGCTGCTCTGGCAACCCAGCCTCCACGATGCGGATGGGACCTTTGTCCACCCCGAGCTTTGCCTGGACGGGATGTGGTCAGCAGCAGAGTATTAGATGGTCCACGCATTGCGAGGCCTACCTGGCCACCTCTAAAATCGGACCGAACGCGAGTGAGATGCGTGGCGTTTGTCGTGCGACACTGCTCACCTAAAGGGGCATCCGACAATCTACTGACTTGTTCAGAGGCGAGGGACAACGTTTCGAAGCAGAAGGCAATGCTTACCGCGACGGACTTTGGGTCGGGAAGGAAGCGGGAGACGGAGGACTCGAGATGGGATGCCATTGCGGGTGTGTGGGTGGCAGAGAGCGCGAGCGGGGGACAAGAGCGATGTACGGAGGATGGGAGGCCAAGTCCGCAAGGGCAGCGTTTTAAGAAGCGTTATGGGCGCCTGCGATCATTGCTGAACGAAGGTCCGGATGGATGACGCGTGTCCCGTGACCGTCGCGCTTGATCTAATCTAATCTGGGCAGCTAAGAATACGCAGCTTGGAGGAGCCCATCACCAGTGACCGCGCAGGACGACGGAAGGACGCCGTTGTGTCATAGCCAGCAGCGTGCCCCCGCCTCCAGGCAACAGTACTTGATCCATCATTGGCTCTTCTCTGATTCGCACCCCGATATATAACTATATAGCCTCGCCGCACCCTAGCATGCCCTCCCATCTCTCCCTGCATCCCCCACCATGTCTGGCACCTCCACCCCCGTCTCCAGGTCCGGCAGGTCCACCCCTCTGCACCTCCGCGACATTGTGAGCATTAGCGTTTAGCTCAACCCGCCCACGTCTGTAACCATTCGCAGGTCCACGAGGTCGTGAGGCACTACCGCCATGAGAAGGATTCAGAGGCACACAGAGTACGTTCGGCCCTCCATGGCTGAATTCATGTGTGGGTTATTCATGAATCTCGAGCACAGATCTTCCGTCAATCCGCAGGTCATAAACCGAAGACCGCTTCCGGTCTCCTCCCCCAGACCGTCAACCCCGACGAGGAGACCATCCCGGGTATCGAGCACCCCGGTAGCACTGGCGTCATCTACTGCTCCGACCGTGCCATGGCCAACGGCTTCTCCTACGCGTCCTCGCACGAGTGGGCCAACCTTGGCCAAGGGGCGCCTGAGGTCGGGCAGCTCCCAGATGCCCCTCCTCGCCCCACCAGCATCCCTCTTCCCGAGGACTCCCTCGAATACGCGCCCACGACCGGTGTCAAGGGTCAGTTCTAACAGACCACATCAGATATATGCGCGCCACTGATGTACATCTCGGACGCTATAGCACTGCGCGAGGCCGTGGCCACCCTCTATAACCAGCAGTACCGCCAGGGCAAGCTCAGCCAGTATACCTATGAAAATGTCTGCATCGTGCCCGGCGGTCGGGCGGGTCTTTCTCGTGTCGCTGCCGTCATAGGTGACGTGTATTGCGTGAGTGCATGCAGCATTGAACCTAGGCGGCGAGTGAAAGCTAAATTGAGGAATACCACAGTCTTACCAGGTTCCCGATTACACCGCATACGATCAGGTTCTGAGCGCGTTCAAGCGTCTTGTCCCAGTACCAACGGCGTAAGTCTCTCTCCAACCTTGGCAGTGAATACACGATGGATTGACGTGATTGTCAGTCTGGACGAGAACAACAAGTACGGCCTCGACGTGAACCAGATCAAACGGGACATACGCACGCAGGGCCTAGAGGTCATCATTGCCTCCAACCCGCGCAACCCGACTGGTCAGGTCATCAAAGGCCAGGAGTTGAAGGAGCTCGTCGACACTTGCCGGGACGCCTCGGCGACGCTCATATTGGACGAGGTAAGCCTCCCGTTCAAATAATCGGGGGACGCTTGTGAACAGCCGCGTACGCAGTTCTACTCGTGGTACAACTATGAAGACGACCCGGAGCTCGGCAAGTCCATCTCCTCCGCTGAATACATCGACAATGTCAATCACGATGCGGTCGTCATCGTCAATGGTCTCACCAAAGTGAGGTGGATGATATGATCCATGCTATGCAGATGCTGATAGTTCGCTGCAGAACTGGCGTCTTCCCGGCTGGCGGGTCTGTTGGGTCCTTGGTCCGAAGAACCTGATCACTGCTCTCTCACAATCCGGCTCGTTCCTCGACGGAGGCGCCAACCACCCGTACGTCTCTCCTCGTGCCTCCAATTTTGCCGACCAGACTGACATCCCCTCTAGACTCCAGCTCGCTGCCGTCCCTCTCCTCGACCCTGACCGCGTCCACCAGGAGAAGGTCGCGCTCCAAAAGCACTTCAAGCACAAGCGCGACCACGTCCTCAAGCGGCTCGAGGAGCTCGGGCTGAAAGTGGCCGTCCCGCCCGTCGCGACGTTCTACATCTGGCTGAACCTCGAGCACCTGCCCGCGCCGCTCAACAACGGGCTGACGTTCTTCGAGGAGCTGCTCAAGGAGAAGACGATCGTCATCCCCGGCATCTTCTTCGACATCAACCCCGCGCACCGCCGGAACCTCTTCCACTCGCCGTGCCACCACTTTGTGCGCCTGTCGTTTGGGCCCCCGCTCGAGGACCTCGACAAGGGCCTCGATGCGATCGGGCGCGTGCTCAGGAAGGCGAAGAAGGAGGGCGGGCATGCCTTTGGGCACAGCTACAAGAAGAGCATCGATGGCGGGCACCAGCTCGACAAGTTCGTCTAAATCCGGAAACCTCCCAGCCCCAACCCAACCTCGTATATACCCCCATCCCGATAAGACGATCGCACTACAACTGTGCATGACAGGAAACGAGATGACGCACGCGTTACGCTTCTGGGACCCATACGCGCAAACAGGTCTTGGCATAGATAAGTACAGACACCGGAGGAAGTTTCTTCGCCAAGGGTGGCACAGGCGGGAGCTTGGCCTTCGCTTGACGTCACGATGTACCAATGTTATTTGTATATCTAGCAGCACGCTTTCGTGCTATGGAAGAGTTTTGTTCATCACGACCCCGTCCGGGAGCATACTCACAAGTCCAGTGAATATTGGACATCCAGCAAGCGCTCAATAAATTCAGACGCCATGCTAATAGTGTGTTCGAGTCGTTCCGTTCATTGATATGAAGCATACAATACTCTACGTGCGTGGACTGGCTGGCGGGCATCACAGACATGAGTAGTGTCTATCCTACAGTGCTCCTCCTCCCACGAGGCCTCCGCGAGAGCATTACCTACCACAGACCGTAGTAGCTGGTAACAGGTATCGATACATTCATACGCGATACGCGCTGACATTAAGAAGAGCTTTTTCGTTTGTTTTTTCGTGTGCCGCTCCTAGCGGCATACCCCGGGGGAAAAGGGGGGAGGGCACTACGGCACTACGTGAAGTACCTGTAGTCCGGGTTGAGGTCGCCCATGCGCTTCTTGTCGTCCTCGGACAGGTGCGCGTGCACGCCCTGCGCGGCCTGGCGGTCGCGTCTCCGGTTCTCCCAGGAGACGCCGAGGAAGTAGACCGTGTTCGCGATGAGGGAGAGCGCGATGAAGGCGAGCGCGATGCTGTACCCCGGGATGTACTTGGGCGCGTCCTTGGAGAGGAAGGAGAACACGGCGATGATGCCGCCGACTGTATCATTGTGTTCGGTCAAGTTAGAGTTGGGCTGAGGAAGGGGGGACGTACTGTTTCCGAATCCGACTTGGAAGGCCGTCCCAACTGCTCGTCTGTGGTGTCCTCCCACTACAACCACGCAGCATCAGCATCACATACACCACAGGGCCAGGGACGAGACGAGACTCACGATTCGTGTTGAACCAACAGACGATGATCGGCATCGCCGAGTACGTGCCTATCGCGGCGAGGAAGAGCGCGGCGTACTGCAGGTGCTTATTGTCGTGCACGACGAGGAGGATGATGAAGCCCGCGAGCGAGATGGCCGTCGTCGCGAGCACGAAGACGTAGCGCATGCGCAGCCAGTCGGAGAACGTCGCGGCGAGCATCGCAAGCGCGAACGCGCACGCCCAGGGCGGGACGGAGAGCAGCTGCGTGCGGATCGCACCGTTGCCGAGGCCCTGGATGATCGTCGGCGCGAAGTAGGCTGAGCAGTTCGGGTCAGAATGGGTTTGGGGAGACGGACGTGCGCGCTGTGTACTGACCGTATCCGTATGCGGGGACGACGAGGCCGAGGTACATGAAGCCTCCAACAATGATCTTCCCTATGATATAGGATCAGTGTACTGGTTGAGTACGCAACATGGTATATAGACTCACAGTCCTTGAAGACCTCCAGTACGCTCTTGGGCGTGAGCGGCTCATGGCGCTTGGAGTGTCCGACGTCCTCATACAGACGCGCCTTGACGAAGTCTTTCTCCTCTTGACTCAACCACGTTACCTCCTCGGGGAAGTCGGCGATGGTGAAGTACAGGATCAGCGAGATGACGCAAGTGGCCGTTCCCTCTGTCAGGGATTCGATCCGTATCAGCGCACACGCCGACTAAGCACGGGGAGTGTGGGGATGACTGACCAATGATGAAGATCCACCGCCAGCCGCGGTACCCACGCAGGCCGTCCATCTTCCCGATTGCGCTGGCGAGCAGGCCACCGAAGCCGCCGGCGAGGGTGGTCGAGGAGAAGAAGAAGGAGTAACGCTTCTGTGCTTCGGCGCGCTTGTACCACATTGCGATGAGGTAGAAGCAGGCAGGGAAGACGCCACTCTCGACCACTCCGAGGAAGAAGCGGGTCGCGATGAGGCCACTGAGGTTATGTGTGAAGCCCTGGAGCATGGTGATGAGGCCGAAGAAGAACATGCACAGGGAGACTGGAGGAGCGGAAGAAGGTCAGGCAGTGTGGGGTATTCGAAGGGGGTGGGGACGTACGCCAGACATGGGGCTTGAAGTGCTTGAGGAGGGCGTTGGAGGGTATCTCGAAGAGGACATAGGGCACGAAGCTGGATACGGTTGAGGATGAGCAAGTGGGTAAGTTGATTTGACGGATGACTCACAAAACGACAAGTGCAGTGTTGAACTGGTTTCCAACCAGGTGCAAATCGGTCTTGAGACCAAAGACAGCGGCATTTGAGATGTTTACGCTGGAAGCGGATGAGGAATGGGAGGATATGCTGGGTAACGAGTAGGCGTACCGGTCAAGGAAAGCAAGGAGGTAAAGAACGCAGAGGACAGGGACCACCCGCATGTCAATCTTGCGGATGACCTTTGCCTCGTCGACATTGGGGAAGCGTTCCTTGTAGTCACCACCCTCTGCCTTGACGTAGGGGGCGAGGTTGTACTGCTTCTCGACGTCCGGGGAGACGACGCGCTCCTGGAGGGAGGCCGTAGCTGATTGTATGACTGAGTTCGAGTCATAGTGATGCATAGGTGCTGGCTTACTCACTGGCACTATCGTCGCTCATGCTGGGTGTGCAGCGTCCGTGTGTCCGTCGGGGTAGGAGGCGGGGAACGGAGGGCAAGAGAGAGCACAGGCAGCGGGGAAAATGCGGGGCGCTGTGCCCTGATACTTAAGCGAAGCATGGCCCCCGGTGAGAGGGATAGGCTCTGGTCAGGTGAGTCAAGTCATTGTGAAAAGTGGGAGCACAACCGTGACAGTCAGACGCAGTAATTTACTCGCTTCTCTGGGCTAGGCCGCATATGGGCATCCGCCTTCCTGTTATGTTAAGCCAAAGTCCCAGCAACAGCCGCCGTCCCGACCTCCGACACCGGGCCCCGCACTCCCGCTCGGGCTCCCGCAGCCAACGTCTCCTCGGCGGCCACTCGAGTCATCCCAGAGGCTTTCACTGTCAGACATGCTGTGGGCGAGACGCATGCGACGGACCTCCCCACTTGGTGGCGCCGCGCACACAGACGTCCCGGGTGCCTGGCCCTGGCACCCACCTCCCCCCGATCACGCGAAGCTCACCTGCTTGCTCGATACGATGGCTCGGCATCCTCCTGACCATTAGCTTGACAAGTCCAGCACAGGTTTGCGGGGAAGGAAGGCTCTCGGGACAAGGCCGCTCTGGTGGCGACACTGCGAGTGGGAGTTAGCTCGTCGCAGAACTATAGGCTAAACCGGCCTCGGGTTTTCGTGCTCGCAGAAACAGATACGGCCACGAGGTGTCGTCTGGTGTCGTAAAATCTGGGAGGGGGGGGGGGTGAATATTCCAGCGGGACGCGCATCACGTCTCAGGTGTCAGTACTGATGTAGTTGTGAGGGTATGATGTACAGTGTTCCGTCAGTCGCCTTAGTCAAGTCTTGCAGAAATCCGTGTCCAGCGCGCAAGTCCACCACAGCCACAGCTCACGATGCTCTCCGCTTGAACTCCTCGTTGAACTCACGCCCGATGAGCATCCGCCTGATCTCCTGCGTTCCCGCCCCGACCGTGTACAGCCGTGCATCGCGCAGGAGGCGACCAGTGGGGTAGTCTGCCAAGGGAAAGACGACACTTCAGTCATGCTACCACCATAGGAAGCTGCTCGCGTACGCACCATTGATGTATCCGTTCCCACCCAGACATTGCATTGCGTCAAGAGCGACCTCCACTGCTCGGTCAGACGAGTACAATATCGCACCCGCACAATCCTAGGCCATGCCGAACACGATAAGCTGCTGCAGATCGGCACGATATCGATGACGAGTGCACGTACCCTCCGGCTGACCTTCCCTTCATCGCATGCTTTCGCGACGGCGTACACGTACGACCTCGAAGCGTTCAGCTTCGTATACATGTCCGCGACCTTCCCTGTGGGCATGATGCATAAGACATAATGCCGCCGTCAAGCTATGGAAGCCAGGCTAACCTTGCATGAGTTGGAACTCTCCCACTGGCTGCCCGAACTGCTTCCGATCGTGAACGTACTCAACTGCGATGTCGAAGGCAGCCTGCATCAATCTGGCCAGAACCGAAGATCAGCGAGCGAATTATATGCAGAGCTGTTGTACTTACCCCAGCGGCCCGCCACTCAGCACGAGCCGTTCCAAGTCCAGACCGGACATAAGCACCTTCGCGCCGCCATCAACAGGTCCGAGCACGTTCTCTGCGCACACAAAAAAAGGCGTCAACCAGACCAGTCGCGATGCACAGACCTCGAGTCCAGCTCACCCTCTGGCACGAAGCAGTTCTCAAACACCAGCTCGCACGTATCGCTCCCGCGCATGCCCAGCTTGTCCAGCTTCTGATGCGTCGAGAACCCCTCCCAGCCCTTCTCGATGATGAACGCCGTGATGCCCTTCGAGCCCTTCTCCGGGCTCGTCTTCGCATACACCACGAGCGTCGACGCGACGGGCCCGTTAGTGATCCAGAACTTGTTCCCGTTCAGCCTGTAGCCGCCATCGACGCGGTCCGCGCGCAGCCGCATGCTCACGACGTCGCTCCCGCTCCCGGGCTCGCTCATCGCGAGCGCGCCGACCTTGCGCCCCGCAACGAGGTCGGGCAGGTACTTGGTTTTCTGCGCGTCCGTGCCCCAGCGGTGGATCTGGTTCACGCAGAGGTTCGAGTGGGCCCCGTAGGAGAGCGCGACGGAGCCCGAGGCGCGCGAGAGCTCCTCCATCGCGAGCGTGTGGTTGAAGTATCCGAGGGAGAGGCCGCCGTACTCGGGCTTGACGGTGATGCCGAGCAGGCCCATGTCGCCGAGCTTCTCCCAGAGATCCTACGGACGTCCTGTCAGCGTGCTGCTAAAACATGGGGGGCATACGAGAACGTTCATGGGGTAGTGGGTGTGTGGCAGATGATCGCGAGGCGAACGCCTCAAAGTGAAGGATGGACACGTACTGGGGGGAAGTTGTTTGTCTTGTCGATCTCAGCGGCCCTCGGTGCAACCTCCTTCTCCGCGAACTCCTGTACAGCGTTCCTGAACTGCGCATACGAAGCATCGTCGATTCAATTTGGAACGCCTCGCCTCGCAAGTATTATGGACGACAACGCACCTCAGCCTGCTCCTCCGTCAGTCCAGCGACATCGGTGTTGTAGAACGACGCATTCCTCCGCTGGTGTGCGAGGCTTGTGAACACGGGCCTAGCACCGGTCCTCAGCGCACATCCAGGCAGACGAGATAGTGAGCGGAGCATGTCGGTGTCGGTGTCGGTGTCTGGATCGTGCGGTACGTAGTGGATGTCGTTCAGAGTGAAGCTACCCCAGTGCGGGGTAAGCCGATTCGGTCTCCGGTCCCCTAGATCCGGCCGGTGAAGCTGTGTTGGAGGGTAAGGAAGACGTTATAACCGGTTGTTACGAGGTCTAAAACGATACTTATACCCCGTGGGGTAATGTAAGTGCTCTGCGAGCACGATTACTTACTTTGCTTCTAATGCCGATAAGTAATGACTTGGTACAGTCTCCGAAGACTACAGTACACCTCTTGCTCAACATCACTAGGGAAGCGTCCTTCTCGCTCGTGCCACTGGTGCAAGGAACGAGCGGCAAAAAGTCGGGGGACGAGACTACGGTTTACGCACTCGAAGTATGTGTCGGAAGGTCGCCACCTGGGCGCTCCAGCCACAGACGCGTCTTCCCCTGCAAGACTCTTGCGCGTCACGCGTTTCACGATTTGACTGCGACTACCATGGTGGCTCCGGTGTCCTCCCCCACCGTCATCCCTCGCAGTCCGGTCTTCCCGCGGCTTCTTCCTCTTCCACCGCACCCACATCCAATTCCACCGGCTCCGTCGTTCCAGCGACGTGAGCGGTTCATCAACTACCGCGACATATGGCGCGAGATGGACGAGCTGAGCGATGAGGAGAATGCAATAGAGGCCCAGGTACGTTCCTATCCTCTACATCACCACGCTCACCAGCTTAGCATCTGCTACTGCACGCTGCGGACGTGTGCCATCTGAACCGGACAATAGAACGCGGAGATAAAGAACAGAGGGTACAACTTCCTCATCCCCATTGGCCGGACATGGACTCAACACGAAGAGAAGAACGACGTAAGTGACAGCGGGGATCCTGCCAAGAGTAATCTGAGCCTGAGTACCTCTCTCGTCTATTTTCTGCTACCCCGCAGGCCGACGACGCGTCCGAGGGATCGGACTCCGACCGCACTGGCGACGCGAACTCCCTCATGGATGAAGACGAGAATGACTCATCGGATGAGGAGGAGGAAGACCTCGATGCCGACATGGAAGACATGGACCAGACTGCTAACAATACTGCTGATCTTGACGGAGATGACACCGGGACCTCAGAAGAGAGCTCCGAGGAAGAAGACTCCGACGATTGAGTTCACAGTACTCTGTCCCGTGTTTGACCTCTCCAGATGTGTATCTATAGTTGTACAACATACCCTTTCTCCCTTCTCATCTTTGCGGGTCTGTTGGTTCATTGACAGCACATGGCTGTGTGAGCTCCACGGTCGCAGGCAAGGGCACGTGAATGATAGCAATAGCAGATATAGTACAGGAGCACATTGTCGGCTACAGCGATGGGTCGAAGGGTGCAAAGGCAGCTTTGAACACTGCCACGTCCTCCTTGTCCTCTTCCTCCGATTGTGTGCATGCCTTCCAGTCGAACCGATCGGCCATACCCAGGATGGATACCAACACTTGTCTGCAAAGCCTGAATCCAGATACCAGCAAGAAGCTAAGTTCAACAACGCACCTTCCGAACTGTATGCTGAACGGCCCATGGTCGCGCATCAAGTGCACCATCTTCCTCCCATCAGGCAGGTCAACCCGGAAGTATCCTCCTCGACCACCCGCGCAAGCCCGCAGCGCCTCGTCCGGGTCGTCTTCGAACGTGACGTTCAGCGCACGAGCTTCCTCGTTGAACGCGTCCTCGACGGCATTCTTGAGCTTGTTGGGTATTGGAACCACTTGCACGTGCGCATGCCCGCCTTTCGCGCTCATCCGCCCCACTTCAAAGCAAACCGCCGCAGCACCGTGCTTCGCGTACATCGCGCGCAACGCAGCCTTGTACCTGCGGAGTTTACGATGTGAGCATAACTGCTCTGCGAAGCGTGTGAGTGATGTGAGACTCACTTCTCTGTCTCGTCGACGATAGGCTCCGCCAGGTCTGGTGGGATAGACAGGTATGTCGGGTAGTGCGTGATGGGTACGATGAGGACATGACCTCCGCCTGGTACGCGTGGCGCGTTCGGGTGGTTTGCACCTTGATGTGTTGGGATAATCTGTCCTTTGGGAAGGGTCACGTAGCACTCTGAGCCGATCGAGACTATCAGGTGCTTGCTGTGTATGAAGTGAGTAACTGAACTCTTTCCCAAACAGAAGACTTACGCCAGGTTGGGATTTGACAAGCAGAACCAGCATTCGTCCGCTGTAAGTGGGGTGAGCATCCCGTCGGCCTACTTGTGTCATCGTACATACGAGCAATCTCTTTGGGTGGGCCTCGTTTGCCCTGTCGGCCCCCAGTCCCGGTCTGGTTCGCAACGGGACAGTCTTGGATGTAGTGCAGTTCACTACCGCATGCTCTGCACACGTAACCTTCGCGGGGCTTCTTCCCGCCGGTGTCACCCACTGCATTTTTGACTGGGCAGTCGCGAATGAAGTGGCCAGGCTTGTGTGTTCATATTGGCAGCTGATCTACCGAGACCTCACGGCTAGAGACTCACCTCGTTGCAGATCCTGCAAATATATCCTTCGTGCGGCTTCTCCCTCTCCGGGCAATCCGTGAGGAAATGCTAAAAGTAGAAGCCGTCAGGTCGCGTGAATGCATGAGCGCTCGTTGTACGCGTACATCGGGAGACTCGCAAATCTTGCACTTGTATCCAGAAGGCGGCTTCCCCTCGGGACCATCTACAGCACCTCAGTGACCTGCACCGTGGGCGCAAATAGTGACGCACCTGTTCTGCTCCGTTTTCCTGGTTGTTGCGTACCAGTGTCAAGTGGCCGTTTGGGAGGGCGGTGCAAGAATGGGTTCTGCGTCGCATTTGCAGGCTTTGGTTGGGGTTCGCTCGTGGGGCTGAGCGGCGCGATCGAGAAGGCGTAGAACCACTGCATCGCGGTCCGTGTGAGAACCCGAACGCGAAGCCCGAAACCACAATAGCTACACTCACCCGCGGCTTCTTGCCAGACGGTTGCTCGCCACCAAACGCGCCAAGACTCACGAATCTGCTGACGCGTCCGTTGTCTTCGTCCCAGGTGTACGGCTCGCGCTCCCAGAACCGCGGCGGGTGACCGCCTCCGGACGCGAAATGGTAACGTGGTTTCGTCTTTCGTACGACCTCTGCGACGGGCTCTACTCCGATGGAGGCGAGTTCCGGGATGGGCAAGGGGGCGGATGAGAAGTGTGTGATACCGGAGGGCCAGGCGTTGCTGATGAGGATGTCAACATGTTGGGAGGATGTCGTCGAGGAGTGAATCGAGGCGAGGGAGGTGTAGTTCTGCTGCTTCGGCTTGGATGTGGTCATGGTGTTGGCCAGGAGTTTCTCGACGGTTTTTGAAGTGAAGTGTGGTGATGCGAAGCCCTACATGCACTGCCATGAAGGACTGGGGTACGAAGGGTACGAAGGGGGCGGGAGGAAACTCACATGAACATCTTCAGAAGCATACAGGCTCGAGTCGTACACACCGGCGAGACACGCTATGCGGATGCCTTGCGCCGTAGTCAAGACCCCGGACTTGTCTACGCCAATCGTTCGCTCCAGCTCTGGCGGCATCGATACAGCAATGAAATCACTCACGAAGTAGAAAGACATTTTTGCTCAGCGCTCCTCCAGTCTTCGCGAACTTCTCAATGACGGGGGCCGGCAAGGGGTACTCGCCTTGCATGATGTAGCATTCGACAGGAGCTATAAAGACAGTACATTGAGCAAGGGATACGTACAAGAAGACACTGCAACACAACGCGACCTTCCAGGCGACCTTCCAGCAGCTGCATAACCTCGTGATCCTCCTCATACGCCTCCGCCGCATCCTTTGGGGGGCCAAAGAAGTCGCCGAGACAGAGTACCAGATCGAACTTGCCGTGCTTGTCGTCAATGGACTTTATCTTCGTGAAGAGGTCGCGGATAGATCCAACAGCTGAGCCTACTGTCAGCCTGTAGGCACGTCAGTATAATCCACGCTGCCTCACGACGCGGACTTACACCTTCGCCGTAGACATCCTTGCTCTCCTCAGCAATTCAGTCCGAAGCCCAGGACCACGAGCCTGATGTCAGTGCGCGCGTGCACACCCAAATAAAAGTAGAACAGGTAATGTGCGACAAGCCCAGATAAGATGAGAGCAAGGTTGGAGGAAGTACAACCTCGAACCAACCTCGAGCTGTCTGAGACTGCTGGGTAGTTTGATAGGCGCCTATGACGCAACGCGTCGACGGAGACGCTCGTCTCGACTTCCTCGTGGACCACCACCAGTGACCACCCCGTCCATCTTCTTGAATACCCAGAATATCCACTGAAGCACGTAGGCATCTTTTGCACACATTGCGCATGTGCCGGACAACTACATACGAGGGTGAGTCGAGCGCCATGAGTGCACCGTGACCGTCAATAACCACCCCTTCGGCGAATAAGGGTGAGTGGTTACCAAGTCATGATAGGAAGCCCTAATGAAAGTCTTTGATTGACCCCATGCCAAAGAGCTGTCGCTGCTTCATGTCTGCCTCGAGACACCGCATGGAAGGCCTACCGAGCGAGCGAACAGAGAAAAACGAAGTTGTCCTCGCCGGACCGTCTCTGTCGTTCGCGTGGAAATGCGACTGTAGTTATGACCTCGGATGCAGTCACAAGAGCACTCATTCAAAGCGACCCAAAGGCGGAACAATACCAAGGCGCCATGGACCCTGACACGACCTTGCCGTCTGACCGTTACTTCGGCCTACCTTCACACTCTCACCGTACCTTCCGCTTGCCGAGACCTTACATGTCTGAGATCCACGGCGGTGAATGAGCACTCGGTACGCAACTTACAATGCTCACCTGTCCTGTCGTTTCACTGAGATCCATCTTCTAGGTGCCTGGGACATGAGGTATACTTAGCTTCCATGACAAGCTGTATCGGTCGCCGGAGCTCCGGGACAGGGCACAATATGCCGAACGCCTTGCAAGTCTCCCTCTCATGATTCCCTGAAGTCTACAGACCTGTGCTCACCTTGAAATCTGAACTTGAACGTGACGGTGAGGGTCGGGACTTCTATTGATGACATGAAATAAGCGGGTCGTCCAGGCATCCTCACGGTGTACATGGGCATCCTGGATAGCTGGCTCGACAAATATGACGGCCGGCTTGTCAGGTACGAGATTTGTTGTTCTTGCTTGCCAGCGCTGGGGCGGGGCGCTCGGTACGCATAACGACAAGTGAGGACAAGCGTGAAGGTCAGACACTCCCGCGCCCGCTAGGACAAGGTTTCTGTGCTGCCATAATTAAAGGCACCGCATATCTTGTTATTCCAGCGCACGGGCGCCGCGGCTACCAGACCCTCCAGATCTGATTTTCTGAACTTTATTGAACAGGCGCGTCTCCGCCGACACGAGGATAGCCTCCATGCATTCGGTGGATTGTGTGCTCCGGCCTCACAACTTCCCGATCGTGATAGAGCTTACAACGTATGTATTGCGAAGCATCTGGCTGTCCGGAACTCTCCAATCGTTGATTACACAATCGTGAACCATATGGCCCTTGAAGTTGATGGTGATAATCTCAGGGATGCGTTCACATCGCTGCACTTGGGCTCCTCAGGGCACTTTGGGACGGGGAAACTGAACATGCATATTGCAGGCATTCCATCACAGGAGGACCCTAGTCGTGTGCCTTAGGTGGCCCTTGTCAAGGAGGAGCAATTGAGGAACCGCTTGTTTGCACGCCGTATTTGGAGGTGGTTGTTTGCCGACGGCCTGTAGCGCCTGTGTCCGACTGCGTCATGGGCAGGGAAGCGGGAGGCGAAGGATACTCCGGTCGAGGTCAATGGCAGAGATTCGAGACGCATATTCGCCGAGCAGGCACGAACAGACAGAAGAGGGCAGAAGTCATGCTTGCCAGGGCGGACGGGTGCCGGCGGGAGGTCGCCCTCCCATCTGCAGAACAAGGGAACAGCCACATAAGGGAAACGAGGACGGTGAGTTCCCACGTGCAAGGACGCGCGCGGTGTGCAGACCCGAGCCATCGTTCTCTGTCCGGATGGCATTGTTCTCGATACAGTGAAAATGCTCAGGCATGGCTGCGAGCACTCATTCCGCTGTTCCTTACCATCTTCTCCCCTGGCATTCCTAGAGGTACCGGTTCCCTATTCCGCTGACGCAGGTCCGGTCACCTCGTCCATATAAACCCGCCGGCGAAGGTCCTTCCCTCCAGGCAGCATCCTCGCCCCCTTAGACTTCGGACTCTACCACCCTCGTAATTGCTTGGTGTCCTCTAGAGCAACATGGTCGGCGTTCAGTCCCTCGTCTTCTCTCTCCTCTTCGCCTCCTGGGCCGCGGCGCTCCCAATGCACGCCTCTATGCCTCCGTACACCTGGAAGACCGAGTTGTGCAAGCTGTCCCCGGTCATACAGAAGGCCCTCTGTCCTCGTCAGAGTTCAAGCTCAAGCACGTCCGTCAGTACGCCTATTGGCACCGCGCACGGCACGTCGGACGACTCGGGTGCAACGCGGTTCGCTGTCAAGTACGCAAATGTCACGCGGTGGAAGCCATCTGTCCTTGCCACCACCTGGCAGCTACCGTGAGTGATCATGCCGTCCCCCGCATGGCCCGCGGTCCTTACGAGGCGTTTGTCGCTAGAAATGGCGCCTCCGACGTCACCGCGCTTCCCGTTCCTTGCTTGCAGACCGATTCCAACGGCAATACGGTTGGCACAGAGGACTGCCTGTCTATGATCCTTTACGTGCCGTCTTCCATTTCGCAAGGCAGTGACGCACCGACGTTCATGTGGTACGCCCCATATCACGTCTGCTGCATTCGTGCCAGTCTCATAACGATTTTCCAGGATCCACGGTGGCTCCTTTACTGGCGGATCTGCCACTGGTGCGGGACTTGACGGCTCGAAGCTCGCGGCTGCGACCAACTCTATTGTCGCAGTTATCCAGTACCGTCTCGGCGCAGTGAGTATCATGCCACCCGTCTCGTGTAACAAGACTGATGTCTCGTTCAGCTCGGCTTCCTGTCCCCGGATGGTACTCACAACCTCGCGGTTGCTGATGTGGTCAATGCTCTTGGCTTCTTGAAGGCTGTTGTCCCGAGCTTCGGTGGCTCTGCTTCCAAGATCACCATTGCCGGACAGAGCGCTGGTGCGAACATGGTCAGGGCTATCCTTGCAACTCCGTCCGCGTCGTCACTCTTCCAGTCGGCAATCCTCCACTCTGACCCAATGGTAAGCTCCCTTGCCTTGCTCTGAGGGTTGTCCAGCTTACCCGTCGTTAGGACTTTGGTTTCCTCTCCACCAGCGTTCATCAGGAGGTGCTTGATGCTTTCACTCAGAACATTAACTGCAGCACTTCGGACTCGGCTTGTCTCAACGCGCTGTCAACCAGCGCCATCATGTCCGCTCAGAATAGCCTGCTCGATGCGGCCGTGAATGGCGCCCTTGATCCCGCCGCTGGTGCATCGGAGCCCATTCGCCCCGTCCGCGACAACGTGTTGATCACCAACCCTCTGGACCTCACTGCGACCTTCCCTCAGCAGTCGAAGCCGATCATCTTGTCCACCGTTCGCAACGAGGCGGGGCCGACCATCTACGGCAACATCCCCTTCGACGTCGACGACTCACTATACGAGGACCTCGTGCAGAACACGTTTGGTAATCCGCGGACGTCTCGTATCCTGGCCACGGCGCTCTATGCTGCCACTCCCGCGGTCGACGGTGTTGAACCGGACCAGCGTCCCCAGCTCGAGGAGCTCGGTACGGATCAGATCTGGCGCTGTGCGACCTGGACGTTCGCACGCAATTGGGTCGGCAACGGCGGCAAGGCGTACGTCGGGGAGTACATGGTCGGCGCGACCTACCCTGGCAACGACGATATTCCGTTCTGCACGAGCGGCGGCGCCGTGTGCCATCAGGACGACATCCAGATCATTGTGAGTCTTCGACACACGCAACGTATGTTGTATCTTCAGCGCTGACCTGCCCTTGTAGTTCGGCACCGTCCAAAACCCTAACACCGCACAATCGGCCTTGATCAAGGAGGTGCAGGCGCGCTACAGCAACTTCCTCCACACCGGCTCGCCCAACGCCAACGGCTTCTCCACCTGGAACGTTGCTGGCACGGACAATGTCAACGCGATCAACCTCGGCCAGTCCGGCATGGCCAACGTTGGCGCCTGCAACACCAGCTACTGGGGCAACTTCGTCCAGTACGACTACCAGGTCTTCAACCTCTAGACCCTTCACCTCTTCATGACCCCCTTTACCGATTCGCGCTTGGTTCCGATCGCCTAATATCACAAAACCACACATATTGAATGCTCCTTGTCTCTGGGTTTCGGGCTTTTACGACGTTCTTCACGCACCGACGGGTTACCGTCACGTACCTTCTACAATACCTTCTAATCCTGGACTTCCCCCCTCTAATCGCCTCTTCTTACGCAATTCTCACCTGGCTTCGTTCGCACTGTGCATGAACTTCATTGGGTTTCCTGCATTATGGTGTCCGTTTCTGCTTCGTATTGCGATTTGACTTGTTGTGACTTTCTGGCCTCCTCACTGTATCCATAACGCTCCCCAGGGCTGTATCATTACGTACGCCCTACGACTTGTAGCCTCAGACCCACGTTCCCGTAGTCCCCTTTTGTGGGATAATGTGTAGCCTTGCTCGATATAACATTGTGTTGTTGTTTGATACGGTGCTGTGTGTGCCTGCCTTGTCCTGCCATCTGAACACAAGGCACTTCTCTTGAGTCGTTGCTTCACTCGTTGTACGTGCTGCCAGCCGCGGGTGTGTGTCATGCAAAGTCGCGTCTATTCTTATGGACATCCTTCAAGACGCGTAAAATATTCCGGTACCAGGTAATCAAGGGTACGTTGCAGGGCATAGTGATGCTAGTCCTAGGATGTGCTATGTCCCGTGTCAGGTAGTGCTGGTCAGAGTTTGGCCGACTGAGAGAAGGCATGCTCCTCGATCTCCGTGAATATGTCGAAGTTCCGCTCGAGCAGAATCTGGTTCGCAGCCTGGAGCGTTCGCAATGAGCCTCGGATATCCATGCTGAGCTGCGCGGGAACAAGCTTACCCCTCCCTGGCCGAACTTCAGGCGAGAACGATGGCGCCTTCCCGGCGAACCCCCGCGGGCCTCGTCACCCTCGTAGGTCAGCACGCTGAAGCCCTCCGCCTGTGCTTCCGGGTCGCGCACCGGACGCGGGTTGATCACCATGCGCCCGAACGCGCCCTGTGACAAGGTCCGGACGGTATCGCGTTGCGCCGCAGTGTTCTGCGCACCGTGCAGTATGTCCGCGAGCGTCTTCAGGAGGTAGAACTGAGGCGGGAACAAGGAGATGCGCTGCGCGTGGAACTCTTCGAGCGCCTTGGCTGGGTGGACAAAGCGCGCCTCGATGACCTCCTGGCCGCCGTCGGGGGTAGGGAGACGTTCCTGCTTGTCTCCAGACGAGAACCCTGCAGACCGTGCGTCGTCCAGGAAGGTGACGTAGAACCGCGCATCGAAGCGTCTGTCAGTGACAAAAGGGACCGTAAAGAGACCGTCCATCGTTGTTAGCAGTCGTCATGGAAATAGGTGTTGTACTGCGTTCGAGGGACGCACCTCGGAATGTTCGGCGGCGTTATCCACCTGGTGAAGGGCATGAGACCTTCGATATTAGGTTTCAGATTGTGTTCTGACAGGAAGTCGCGGAAGAGACGCTGTTGCGCATGAATGGCCTCGCGTGCTGCGTCTAGTTCAGCGTTGCTAGGGATCCCTGAACTTGAGGGATGAACAAGGAGAAGCCCGGACTCTTCAAAGAGTTCGCGGATAGCCGTGAAGGGAAGCCCGTGTCCCTCATCCTGCTTCTTGTCGTAGTTCCCTCCTGGGAAGACCTATGTACCCGGTAAGCTATACGATATATCCAAGAAGATATTGATCACTTGCATGTGCGTTGGCAAAGGACTTTGACTTCGGGTTCCTGTGCACGAGCAATATCTCGTTGCGGCTGTTCACGACGATGACGGTCGCGGACGGCCTAGGAACGGCTGGTGTGGGTTTGTCCCTCGCTGTGCCCGCTGTTGACGACATCGCACGTACTGAGTGCCGACCCAAACGATGAAGGGCAAAGCAAACGATGCTAGGAGTTCGTGTACTCACCACCGGCCCTCGGATGCGAGAGAGCCGGAGAGCGATCATGGTGGGGGAGACCAGAATGCTGTGCCTTACCCCACATCCCGGCGATTACCCCGCCGTCGGCAAAACAATGTGGCGCACATATGCCCGCGCGTGCTCCAGTCACAAGTTGCTGTTCTTATGTTCATCATCTCAACTCATCATAGAACACGTACAAAAGACTCTCTGAGATGATGACAGTTAGACCCAAACCTCTTCCACTCCTTGGCAGTATAGGCACATCTGTGCTTAGATATCACACCAGCCTCGACATTCCCTCTGTCTTACGCTCACTTCGACCACGTGCTAAGATGGTGGCAATGCCCTTACGATGTCTTTCCACGACTGGTACGAGTTCAACACCAGTTCTTACAGAGAGTCATGCGAACTATCACTCACCGCATGTTTGGCATCACGGAAGTCTTCGTGTCTGTTGGCAATGTGTAGCAGGTACTTAGTGACCTTTGCTAGTTCGCGATCTGCCATGGCCGCTGGTGTGTGCGCGTTCTTGAATGCTGAGATCTTCAGGCCTTCCTTCGGATTGAGTGCAAAATTCCTTCCCTGTGTTATGACATGCCAACATGTGAACCTCGGACGTCAGACTGAGATACTGAGATGAGACCGACTCACAAGATCGTCTATATGTATGGTATTTTTTGCAGAGCTGACATTGATCATGTCAGGAATTTGTGTACCAATACTCGGCGGGCAAGAAAGCTCACTACTGCGGGAAGTGGTTCCAGATGATCTGGAGTGCTTTGACCGAATGTTTGTATGGCTTTCCGTCCTTCACCGAAAAGACCGTGAACATGCAGGTCTTGTCCAGAACTGCGTGCAGTCGAAGTCATTCACAATACGAAGAATTTGTCCTTGATAGTCCACACGTACCGAACGAGATCTATGCCACCGCTTGGTCAGATGAGAAGAGCATGGTAGGTAGATGACTGTCCTCCTACCTTATAGTTCCGCACACCGCCGAGCATGCCCAGCTCGACAAGTTTCGTCTCTAGCCAGACCCAACTTGTTTGCGACCTGCGAATGGGATGTCATTGAAGAACCGAGTGGCTGCAGCGTGGTACACACCATATACAGATATCATAATGGGGGTATACAGCTTCGAGGAACTCGTGGAGGCCGGGTCTTGCGCACTCTTGTGGAGGAAGTGCGCCAGAGGTGAGCGGCTTCGTGTCCAAAATGGCTGCATCGACCCAGAATTTCAGTCATGTGGCGAAGGGATGACGGCGTGTTACCCACTGTAGTCTATGTCTAGGACGAGTAGCCGCTTTCCCTCTCGAAGAGGGTTGATGACGTTGACGTTGAGCTTCTTAGTATGTTCTTGCACCTTGCGGCGATTTCGCTGATCATTCATGTAACTCGCGGCTGCGGCAGGGTTCGCGCTGAAGTCCACGTCGAGATCGTTGATGACGTCAGGGAGGAACTCGAGCTCTGGTAAAGCACGGAGTAAGTATTGAAACGCATCCTCGCCCGGAAAACTCACCGTGAGGGTCCTTGATTTCGTGTCCTTGAGGCGTACCGACCAGGGTAAACTTCTTGCCACTGATGAGCTTGAGATCACCACTACGTATTTGAACACCTTCAATGAGTACAAGGTAACAAGGTAAGAGAAAGCTCGGTTATGTACGTACATCCTCTCATCGTCCGTCGGCAGCTTCCCTTTAACGAGCCCGAGGATCTTCTGGCGCTCGGGAGGCACGTCCGTGAGGCTCATCAAAGATGCCTTCAAATCGAAAACCCTACATAGCTTCAGCATATACAGAGGTGTTGACAACAAACACATCAAACCGACCTATCCGATTCCGCAATATCGAGGGTGAAAGGCTTGCCACTCCACGTGAACTGTAGGTGGATCCACTTTTCCTCTTGTCCTGGCGTCATCGCAAGATCTACCTGTGCCCATATTTAGAGGCAATTACAACAGATGATGTGCGTCAAAATCTTACCTCTGCTGTCATAGTCGTCGTAGAGGTGATAGCGTCGTGTTCGACTTGAATCACGGCCGCGTCGGAACTCATGTCGTGAAGTTCACTTCAAGATCCTATATATGAGTAGTATGCGCTGTGCGGCGTTCAGAGCCTCAAGTTGAAGGTCGATGATAAGATATGCGCCAAGAAAAACAAAGGTTGTACGATGGCTGTGTGGACTCGCGGGCGTGGTTGGTGGCGGAGGTGGTTGGTTGGGTTATGTATTTGGGTGCACGCGTGCTTTGCTCGTGGATTGTGGGGCCCTCGATCAGATCTCGATCGCGTATATAGGCGCCTGAGGTCCACTCTCTTTCAAGCTCTCTGTAGACTGGGCCTCAGAGATTCATACGAATCGCTGCACTTAGGAATGACATTTGAACTATAGTACAAACAGAGAACTGTGCTTCGACATGATACAGTTAGGATGACGAGATACATGTTTGGAAGACCTTAACTCTCAAGGTTGGCCACTGTGTCCACAACAAGGTTCAAGGCTAGAAGCGAAGAGGGTGCTGATATATATGTGAGATGAATGCAGCGTAACATAAATCATCATGCGACATACCTGAGTCTACGCTACGAGAGCTGGAGGAAGATTGCTGAGGAGGGGTGAGAATGAACCTGGTTTCGTGGAACTCCCATCCGGCCGGTACGGCGACTGCGACGTTGCTTGAGCTCATGTGTTGCCTCATTGGATATGATCCTTACCGTTCACAACCTGTTCAGCAGTCCAGCCTAGATACGTTTGAGCAAGTGGTAAAGGGATGGAGGTGTACGCTCTGGCAAGCAGGTTGAATGTCTTCTTGCGGAACGCGTCTATCATTTGTGCGTCAGTTATACCTGACGAGTGCAGCCATGTCAAAATACGCACCGACAAAAGCTGTAACCATCCCAGCCAAAATTGGCCCAAGAAGCTCGCCGGAGAAGCTAGGACCCGAAACGAATTGGTGCAGTTGCTCCGCTCGAGAGTATATATTCGTATACTTCCGCTCACACACGGAAGCAAGGAGATTGAAGAGGCCCTGAACTAGGGGCTGCGTAGCTAACGTGTCAGGCAGACGCGTCAGCACATGGCGCGCAGAAGGACTGAGGAAAGTGATGAGGGTGGCGCGTATGCTATCCGAGCGAGTGGCGGCGTACAGTTCGTCAACGATCAGATAGGCTAGCACCAAAGGCGCGACTAGCAGCAGCCTTGCAGGGTTCTTGTCCTGGTCCGCCTGTGTACAGTCCATGAAAAGGATTGGTATGGAACACAAGAACGAATTGGCGACATACAGATAGATCCCCTCGCTCCGCGACCTCGATCAAATCCTGTATACTCCCAGATCGTGCTAGCTCCACAATACTCGGAAAGAGTAGTTCGTATGCGGATTTCTGAGTAGGTTGACTCGTTATCGGTGGCTGCTGCTGCTCAGTGGCGGGTTGAGCGGGAACAGGAGCTGCTGCAGACTCTACGGTGGGTGCCACTGGTGGCAAAGTCGTTCGGGCGGCATCTTCAATCTCTGTCGCGCTCGAGGGCGGT
Organism: Lentinus tigrinus ALCF2SS1-7; assembly: GCF_003813185.1. Classification (NCBI taxonomy): domain Eukaryota; kingdom Fungi; phylum Basidiomycota; class Agaricomycetes; order Polyporales; family Polyporaceae; genus Lentinus; species Lentinus tigrinus. Next base: position 1,719,551 of record NW_027137912.1, on the reverse strand, counting down.
GGGGTAGGTGGTCCAGTCATCGTTGTGTCTCTCGGCTTCAGAGAAAGGGATTCAGAGGAAATGCGTTAAACGAGGAAGAGGCGAGGATGCGTACGCGTAAACGCCCATAATCTAATCCTCGATAATTGGGCGCTTCCGATATGCACACCGGCGGCGAGGCTGTTCAGTTCCAGACCACACAGGCTTGCCTTCCTTCCTCCACGTTCTCTCGCCAGCTGTTCAAATTCTCAACATGGAAGAGTTCAAAGAAGACGAAATTGAGAGCATCTTGTACATTGGACGAGAGGTTTCAGGTTAGCAAGCAGCATCCTGCTCGCGATCAGCTCATCACAGCGCGGACAGTATACAAGATTCCACCTCTCAAGGCGAATGAGGGGCATCGCGCACAGGAGTGGGGTGACCTTGCGAATCCTCTATGGAAAGGTCGCATCCGCATCATTGAGCGATCTTCGGGAGTCTCGTTGCAGTTCGAAGATGCCACAACCGGTGAGTAGCGTTTACTTCCACTACCCTGCCCATGAATTTATTAGACGCGTTTGACCTGCGTAGGTGAACGTATGTTGCTAGAAGTAATACTTCCCCTACATCTCGTGACGTTCGTCTCCAGTGTTCGCGAAGGCAGACTATGACCCGGCAAAGCCGTGCGTAGAAGCCGTACTCGATTCCTCAAGGTACTTCGTGGTCCGAGTGGAGGACAATGGCCGCAGAGCATACATCGGTATGGGCTTCCTTGAGCGTTCAGATAGCTTTGACTTCAGTATGTTAAGCCATCATGCCATGACCTCGCGAGCCCGTCTAATTCATATCTCACAGACGTCGCACTCCAAGATTATACCAAGTGCGTTAATTCTACTCCGCTCTGTTGTGGATTACTCATATCTTCCAGGCGATGGCGAGCACTCAAGAATCCCTCCGAGGCTCCTGCCGACGAACCGTCACCTCATATACCCGCTGGACCCAAGAAGGACTACACTCTGAAGGAGGGACAGACTTTCTCCATTTCTATCCCCGGAAAGGCCAAGGCATCTCAGAACAGCACGGGTGTCAATCTTTTGGGCGGCAGCTCTGGAGGTGGTTTCTCGTCATCAAGTGGTGGCGGTATTCCGGCGCTGCTACCTCCACCACCCAGCGCGCCCAGGAAACGGTAGGAAGAGGTAGTTGAACTGTTCTCGCTCTGTACTATACTCGCATGTCGATGTGAGTCTGCCCAGGATGCTATGTTGATCGGCCGTCGCCGTAGATCTTCCCATATTTCCAACACAGAGGGAGCACGATTGCGATTATTTGCCGGGACACTACGCACTGAATACGTCACCGCATTGCGCATCGCGTTTGGATTTACGCCCCGCTGGCTTCAATCCCGGAAGAATACCTCGGTCGGTCATGCTCGCTCGTCAACTCGACTTGTCTAGCTCGGGACTCTCGAAGGAGCTTTACCGGCGCATGGCGATGTCGACCACCTCGGTGTTCCTCGAATAATGTCCCGGTCGTGCATTCGACGACCTGGACTTCGCTGTGCTGCACCAATGAGCTGAGTCCTCGTACCGCTCTAAGCCGGGCCCTCTAGTTCATTCCCGATCGCGCATGTTGTTCCGTGTCGTTGACAGGTGGAATCCCGAGGGCATCCGCGATGAGGGCGCGTGGTGCACGCTGTCTTCTTCGCTGCTCGCCGTGCCTGATGAAGAAAGGGGCAAGTATCCTCCCTTTGCAAGCAGGCCGAGCTTTCCTTGTACGGTGTGGTCACGGACGGATGATTGCAATGCCGGTTGATCGCTCTGGGGCTCGCATACACTATTGGTGCCGAGCTTCCTGTGACGGTGGTCTCGAAGACCTACTTACCGAAGTTCCAAGATCACAAGGGCGCGCATGCACGAGACCGGACATGAGCGGCTTTACTTGCCCCGCATGTACTCGTGCGTCCTTGCGCCTGCCCTCCGGAAGCCTTCCGCGTGTGTAGGACCTATCATACTGACGACCAGTGACGAGGCGCTGCCAGTTGAGTGCCTCGTCATATATAGACCAGTACCACATGCACGCTCAGTGCGCACATGCGTGCGAGACTCGCTGATCAAGTTCATGACGAGCTGCTTAGCAGGCCCGAGCCAGCCGGAAGGTATGATGCTGTTGCCCCCCTCAAGCCCGCGAGCTCCTTCCGCTAACCTTAGCTAACTACCATAACGGACGCCTGTTCATTTAACTGCTACCGTGGGGTGACAATTGAAGCGGTTGCTTCCCACTCAGGTGGCGGAGAATCATGGCTCGTGCTCAAGTCGGCCAATGCCATCCGAACTTGTACCGAGACCGAGCTTGGGCAACGAAGACGGGTCCGCCGTACAGGCTTCCTCCGCCGCTTACCGCCTACGATGGATCGTGGTCGGGTGAACATGCGGTCCCATGACTTATGCTCAACGGCGTCGATGTCGACAACTGACCTCCCCCGACGTCTTTCCGCAACGTCCGCTCGGGTCTTCGCCGGATATTTTGGGTGTTCGACGTGATGCTGGATACCAGCGAGAGCCTGTTGCTACAGCTATATAACGACCACGTCGAAGAGGTGGGACGCCAGGATCACAGACCCTCTCCAAGCCCCGGTCTCGCAAAATGTCCAAGTTCGCGTCTCTCTGCGCTCTGCTCGCCATCGTCCCCTCCTTGGCCTATGCCCAGGCTCCCGTTTGGGGGCAGTGCGGCGGTATTGGTTGGTGTGAGTACCACGACCAGAGCTAATGACGAAACTCCAGTACTGACACTGGCATCTACCAAGCTGGTGCTACTACCTGCGCATCCGGATCTGTCTGCACCAAGCAAAACGATTACTACTCGCAGTGCATGTAAGTTTATCTCATAGCAGATTCTCTGCAGGCGCGACGCTCATAGTTTTTGGTGCAGTCCTGGTTCTGCGTCTTCCGCTCCGACTACGGTACCGACTACAACACCACCCACCACCACTCCCACTGGGCCAACTACGACCAGCGGTGGAAGCTCTCCCACGGGCACCCCTGCTGCTGGCAACCCTTTCGTCGGCTTCACGGTAAGCAAATCACTCGTTCATGTGTTACGAAGGCGTTCTGACCAGTCTCCATGACAGCCCTACCTCAGCCCTTACTACGCTGCCGAGGTCGCTGCTGCTGCGGCCAACATCTCCGACTCCTCTCTGAAGTCGAAGGCCGCGAGCGTCGCCAACATCCCAACATTCACTTGGCTCGACTCCGTTTCGAAGGTGCCCGACCTCGGCACGTACCTCTCTGACGCCAGCGCCCTCCAGAAGAGCTCCGGCAACAAGCAGCTCGTGCAGATCGTCGTGTACGACCTGCCCGACCGTGACTGCGCTGCCAAGGCGTCGAACGGCGAGTTCAGCATCGCCGACGGCGGCGAGCAGAAGTACTACGACTACATCGACCAGATCGTCGCGCAGATCAAGCAATTCCCCGACGTCCGCGTCGTCGCCGTCATCGAGCCCGACTCGCTCGCGAACCTCGTCACGAACCTGAACGTCCAGAAGTGCGCGAACGCCGAGGCCACGTACAAGGCGTGCGTCACCTACGCCCTCAACCAGCTTGCCTCCGTCGGCGTGTACATGTACATGGATGCCGGCCATGCTGGCTGGCTCGGCTGGCCCGCCAACATCAACCCCGCTGCGCAGCTCTTCGCCCAGATGTTCAAGAGCGCGAACTCCTCGCCCTTCGTCCGTGGTCTCGCTACCAGTAAGTCCCTTCCCTTCTTCTCACACACGCGCTGAGGCTGACACGCATCCCACGCAGACGTCGCCAACTACAACGCCCTGAGCGCGGCCTCCCCCGACCCGATTACCCAGGGCGATCCCAACTACGATGAGCTCCACTACATTAACGCACTCGGCCCGATGCTCGCCCAGCAGGGCTTCCCCGCGCAGTTCGTCGTCGACCAGGGCCGCGCCGGCCAGCAGAACCTCCGCCAGCAGTGGGGTGACTGGTGCAACATCAAGGGCGCCGGCTTCGGCACCCGCCCGACGACCAACACCGGCTCTTCGCTCATCGACGCCATCGTCTGGGTCAAGCCCGGAGGCGAGTCCGACGGTACCTCGAACAGCTCTTCGCCCCGCTATGACAGCACGTGCTCTCTGGTGCGTTCCTGGTTTCTTTTTCCACTTGTTGGTTGAGGCTGGGGCTGACGAGACGATCTTTTATTCCTTTGTGCAGTCCGATGCCACCATACCCGCACCCGAGGCTGGTACCTGGTTCCAGACATACTTCGAGACCCTCGTCTCGAAGGCGAACCCTCCGCTGTAAAAGCTTCCATGGTGTACCGATGGTAGATTGCTGTATCCATGTGTACTGTATTCTTTTTCAAAATCTAGGGTTTCTCTCTCCTTTCATGCGTTGCATGTCCGCAGTCTACTGGACAGCAGCGTGTTGCGCATCCACCACCCGACTGGACACCTCACACGAGGTCACCCTGTGTGAGCATGAGCGATCCCTACCCTGAAATACTCACCAATCCGGGAAGTCATGATACTCATGCGGGCTCCAACTTGGCAGGGCGTTCCCAAGGTGAGTGGAGATCCTCAGCGCACAGACTCGCAAGACGGACATCGGAAGACCGAGCATTACTGGATTCCGCAAGCAGTGCATATGATACACGGAGACTCATCCAGACGATGATACACTACGATAGATAGTAAATGTACGTAGCTGACTGTTCATCACAGGTAGCGGGCTACGGGCGGGAGAAGGGTGCCCGCAACCCGTAGCTATAGCATTTGGCGATGCTAATAGCGAGAATTATACACCGCCCAGCATCGACAATCGACCGCCAAACAACCAAGAACCCATCCCAAAGGATATCAAGAAGCAATCTAGTGTTGAGACCAGTCGATGGCGTTGATATCAATGCCCTCCTGGACCATCTCCCACAGCGGGCTGCATAAATGCCAGGTTAGCAGAGAACCACAACATGGGGTTCACGGCGAAACGCACCTCATGTCACGCAATTTTTGGACGACAGCAACGATCTTGTCGATCACGTAGTCGACTTCGGCTTCGGTGGTGAAGCGGCCGATACCAAACCGCAGCGATGAGTGCGCCATGTCCTCCGCGGCGCCGAGTGCGCGTAGGACATATGAAGGCTCGAGCGAGGCAGACGTACAAGCACTGCCGGAGGATAGAGCGACATCCTAATGAAGGATCATGAGCACGGCATATAACGACATGAATTAGATGTCCATACCTTCAGCGCCATCAACAAACTCTCGCCCTCGACGTAAGAGAAGCTGAGGTTGACGCATCCGGGGTATCCGTTGAGGTCACCATTGCGAACGACGTGTTCAACGCGCGCGTTAATGCCGTTAATAAGGCGGTCAGATAGCTCCTTGATCCGAGCATGATCCCTCTATCGGAAGTACGTCAGCGAATCGTGTATGACGAAACCGAGGTAGGGCCGCAATGCTCAGTACCCCTGCACGCGCAATCATAGCAAGGCTGGCCGTTCTGCCTGCAGCACAAGCGACGCACCACGATGCTCCCAACATATATGCATGTGGCTTTGCGTGGAAGGTATCATCAACGCAGCCCAGATCGAAGAGTACTCACCGCCATCTCTTGCTTCGCGATCCTCGCAGCCTCGCCGATGCCAACCACCAATGCGGTCGGGAGAGTACCACTCCGCAGTCCACGCTCCTGTCCTCCGCCACTCAAGATAGGTTCCAAGCGGACACGGGGTCGCCGCCTGACATACGCAGCGCCGACACCCTTCGGTCCATAAAGCTTGTGTCCGGATATACTCATGAGGTCAATGTTCATTTCGTTCACATCCACCGGAATCTTGCCTGTGGCCTGGGCAGCGTCAGTGTGGAAGTAAACGCCGCGGTGCTTCCGCACAATCGCCCCGATGTCCTTAATGGGTTGGATGACACCGGTCTCGTTGTTTACAGTCATGATGGAAACCAAGGAAGTGTCGGGGCGGATCGCGGCCTCGAGCTCTGCAAGATCGATGACACCATTGTGCTGGACAGGGAGATACGTCACATCGAAACCCTCTTCCTGGAGCTTGCGGCAAGAGTCAAGCACACACTTGTGCTCCTGTCGTGAGATGAGCAACCGATGGTGCCAGGCAGACCAACAAAGAAACGTACCGTCTGGGTTGTGATGATGTGCCTTTTTCTGTCCTTGTGGAAACGGGCGACACCCTTGATGACCATATTGTTTGACTCTGTCGCACCGGAGGTGAAGACGACGTCTTTTGGCTCAGCACCAATGAGGTCGGCGACATGCTACATGACGGTGAGTCTTACGAAGCCGTATCACACACATGGCTCCACATACCTTGCGCGCGTCCTCGACAGCCTTCTCCGCCTCCCATCCATATGCATGTGTCCGGCTGTGGGGGTTGCCGTACTGGTCGGTAAGGTAGGGGAGCATGGCGTCCAGGACCCTCGGGTCAACGGGAGTAGTGGCCTGGAGAAGATGTCAGAGGAATGGTTGAGGGTGCCGACACATTGTGTGACTGACCTGCATGTCAAGGTAGATTGGGCGGGCTTTCTCAGAAGGACCGCCCTCGCGGCGTGAGGCCTCTAGCTTGAAGCCAAACATGTCTGTGACGATATCAGCTCTGTTTGCAGACGAACACGGGGGGAAGGTGTACTGACCCACCCGCGGTGAGAACGCGGTGTCCTCCTGGTAGGACGAGGGGACGTCGACGACGCTGGCGCGGTCGGCACCCGAGGGCTGCACGAAGGACCTGCGTGCATCCTTGATCGTCGTGCGAGAGACGGTCGAGCGGAGGGCAGAGCGACAGAGAGCCTTGCCGGACTTTGTCGAGACTCGCGAGAACATGGTGGAGGATGGACAAGAGGCAAGTTATCTGATAACTCGAGCGGCGTTGACTGCGCTCTTCAGTCAGCGACCCACAGCGACGGCCGGCGTAGGGTAGAGTCACGGGAGATGATGAACTCTTCCGGCAGCCTCTCCAGCCAATCACACCCCGACCCACCGCAGACGCCCGCCCAGCCTATCCCGTCCCGTTCCGCCGCGCCGGGTCCACGCAGCCAATCAGCGTTCTGTCCCGCGCACGGACCACGCTGCGAACCCAACCGCCCTCGCCGCAGTGCACACGCCCATCCCCCTTCTCTGCTCTCCCCACCATGGCGCGTCGTCTCTACCTCGGCAGTACGTCTCCCCCGTCCCTCCCCATGCCCCCCTTCATGCTCACTCTCTCCTAGAACTCCCCCCAGATGCTCGTTCCGACGACGTCCAAAAATTCTTCGACGGCTATGGCCGCATCGTTGACTGTCGTGTCATGACCGGTGCGTCTTCGCAGTGATGTTCTGCATGGGCCATTGTTCATCGTGTTCGGCGTGTCAGGCTTTGGCTTCGTCGAGTTCGAGAGCTCCCGCGACGCCGAGGACGCTATGCAGCACTTCAACGGCAAGGCCTTCATGGGCGCCAAGTACGCCACCGCTCGATGTGTAACCCCAGACCCCCGGTGCTAATTGTGTCTTCAGCATCGTCGTCGAGTTTGCCAAGGAGACTCGTCCCCGCAGGGACCCATACGACGCGGACCGTGCCGCCCGTTCCCGCCGTCCTCCTGGATATCGACTGATCGTTTCTGGTATCTCTCGTGACACCAGCTGGCAGGTACGTCTTCCTTCCACTTTAGGCTCCATAGATCGGATCCCCCATGGAGGAACAATCGCGGTCGCTACCACTACCCCCACGTTGCCCCTACTTGGATCCGGGACTCAATCATCGCATTCCAACCAGGACTTGAAAGACTTTGGACGTGAAGCAGGCAGTGTCTCCTACGCAGACATAGAGCGTGACGCTCCTGGCGAAGGGTCAGCATCTCCGTCTCGTTGTCCGTACCCCAAGCTGATAGATCTGTAGTATCCTGGAGTACCTCTCTCGCGAGGACGCCGAGCGCGCTGTCAAAGAATTGGACGGCCGCGACCTCCGCGGCCAACCTGTTCGCGTCGCCATGGACCGTGAGGTTCGTCCCCGTTGCTCTCCATTACTTCAGGCCCAATCTCACAATCTTCAACAGCGTCCCGCAGGCGAGGAACCTCGTCGTGAACCTCGTCGCGATGATCGTCGTGATGATCGTTATGCTCGGGATGATCGCTACGCCCGAGATGACCGTCACCGCGATGACCGCTACAACAGGGAAGACCGCAGCTACCGCAGGGAACGCTCTAGGTCGCCTCCTCGTCGGACTGAAGTCGATGATCGTCGCCCCGCCAGGTCTCCACCTCCCCGGAGGGATGTTGATGATAGAAGGCCTGCAGGGTACGATGACCGACGAGGTGGCTATGATGACCGAAGAGCCCCTGATCCTTACTATGACCGCCGCAGGGACGATGTCGACAGACGCAGGGACGATCGCCGTCGGGACGAGAGGGACGATCGCTACGATGACAGGCCTCCGAGGGAAAGCGGATGGGCGCGCTGAGTTTGGCCATTGGTTCTCCGGTATCATCCTTATTCGTTGTGGCCCGCGAAATGGTTTTCCGAATGGCGTCGTGGACTTCCCCCTCTCCCGCTTCGCTTCGAATAGGTTCTGCTGTATGGAAGGAGTCGTGTATCTCGAGCTCGAAGGATATCCCGCGATCGTGTAACCCCCGATTTCCGTGGCGCCTGGCCTCCCTTAGGGGCACCGCTTCCTCCCTACCGGTGCTTGTGGACTCCCCCAGGTATCAGCTTTGGGCTACTCGTTTGGCTTCAAGACCCGTCGTTGGCCACGCTGAACGAACGTTGTGTGTGGTCCCCGCTTTGGACTTCCGGTGCCTCAGAAGACCTCGCTTAGCGGAGTTATTGAAGGCGCTCTCGGGCCTGGCCGACCGCCTCTGACCGAATGTGTGGAGGGCGGGTTTTGTGGGCGTACGTGGGCGTACAAGTTTTCCGTGCGAATTGGGTGTTGCTCTTCACACAAGGCTTCCAGCGGTCTCCGTATCGCTTCGGTCACATCTCCGCTATCGATACATATCACAGGGTCGAGGACGGGTGACTTGGCAAGCGGTGAATTGAGGCTGTATTCAAGGCAAGCATGTAGATAGTTCTGGCATGTATAGTACAAGTTCCGCAATACATCATCTTTTGTTCTCATTCGTCTACGAGTATGAACTGCGTGTCTTCGTCGACTCCCCAATATGCGAGATCCCGTCCGGCGAATTCCTCATCCAACTCAACAAGGTGCCCGTCTGGGAGCACCATCCACAGCCGGACAGAGCCCTGCCGCGCCTTCGGAATCTTCAAAGACTTGATGAGCTTCATCCGCAAAGTGCGGACCGACATCGTCGATAGTACTCGGAGCGACTCCGTCTTGCATTGCCCGAGGTAGCGGGCGCGCTCGTCCGCTGGCAGGCTCGTCGGCGGTGCGGAGGCCCCGTGATAGATGCGGATGGCTAGAGTTCGCGGAAAGTGAGTAAGATGAGCACTACGGACGAAAAGAACACATGGAACGATCTGCGGAAGCGGTAATCTGACCACGCGAAGCCACCGGGCGGGAGATGCGAACAGGTAGAGAACGGAGAACCACGGTCAGATATGGAAGGTGGGAGGCTTGAACAAATACAGCCCTTTGCATATCAGTCTGGAATTCGCGACGCGCGAATCTTTATTTGCTCCGAACAAACATTGCCTTAACGGGTAAGAGAAAACAGCCGGTGGCACGAGCCAGTGTGTCCCCAGCCCCGATCCTGCCGCACAGTGCTGCATATCTGAGGCTCTTGCTGCTCAGAAGTGACACACAATTGCACCCTGACCTTCCTAGATTCAATTTCGTGCCAAAATTTGCCCATGAAGTCCTCCAGGAAAACACGCGAGGTTTAGGTTGTTACCTGTTAAGGCAATATTTGTTCGGGACAAACAAAGATTCGCGCGTCGCGAATTCCAGACTAATATGCAAAGGGCTGTAAACGACCAGAAGAACAAGGACGATCTAGATTAGAGCTTGGGGCTGGATTGGGGCACGTACTGGTGAGACGGTTGCTGAGCGTGTCCTGGGGCTCGGGGGCGGCTGGCGCGTCGGTGACGCCGTGCTCTGGCCGAGATTGCGTTGCGTTTGACAATTCGGAGGCAAAGACCGAGAGTGCGATTGCGTGTTCCGTGTGGACGGACGTGGGCGTCGGCGGGGGCGTAGCGGTGGGCGTGTCCGGAATGCATGCGCAGCGCAGAAGAGGAGAGATGCGGAGGGATCGGTGCAGAGACAGATGGTAGAATACAAGGGCATGGGAGACGCAAAGATCAGTATCGCACCGCTTCGCGGGGACTGCGAGGGGGCGCTGTGTGAGGCGGGGTGATGGTGTCGAGGTGACTCACTGGTGCTGAGAGCCTCCCACTGGGGGTGGGCTGCTCGTTTCTCGTCCACCGAAGCGAAGGTTTGCTTGGCGATGTGCGAGAGGTACAGAAGCTCGCTGTCTCTGCGCTCGCGCATCGAGATCTGGACGAAGAGGGAGATATGATGCCGTCAGCGACTGCGGGGAGGAGCGATACCTGCACCTCATGACATCCAACCTGCCACACCGCAACAATCGTCAGGGATGACGGAGCGCAAACGGCAAGGTTACGGCGCCTGGCGCGTTGGCAGAGGAGAGGTCCGAGTGGAGGACGTACCGCAGCACCATCAAGAGACTTGAGCGACGGGATCTTTGCGATGGTGAAAGGACGTGCATAGCTCGCGTGGCTACGGTCTGTTCCGTGGACACGTATGCAAAGCCGAGAGTTGAGATATGACCAATGTGAGAGCGGCAAGCATTGTTTGATTGAGTGGCCAGGTTCCAATTAGAGGACGTCAAATTAATGGAAGACAAAGTCAGCCCGGAGTCGTCATCAGGTTTGAGCCCGAGAGGGAAAGATGTACTCAATGTACAGTGGTCTGCGCACGGAGCCACGTGGGGTGCTGCTTCTCACGCAGAGGTGACAGAAGGACTCGGGCGGGCTCGCAGCAAACCGGCGTGGATCTGAAGCGGAACTCACTCACCGTCTATCAGGGGGTTGCCTGCGAGCGTGAGCGACTCAAGCTCCAGGCACCAGTGCTGAAGCATATCAATGTCGTGCCACGTTGCTATGCGGTTGAAAGCGAGCGCGAGGTGCTTGATTCCGTGGAGGGGTGAACGCGACACCGTCCCATCAACTTTGGGTGATTCTTCATCGGACGGGGGAGGATCGATCTTCGGTATAGCATTGGATGTGAGTATCAGTCTCTGGATTCTGCCATATAGGGTCAGTCCGGCCAGGACGGGAGAATGTATGAGCAATACGGACTTGGAGAGGTTGTGCAAGGCAGAACAGACATCCTGGAAGCTGTCCAGCTCGTTGCTATCTAGATTGACGACCTGCACAGTACCATTCGCCGGCCATGTGTTCGAGGAGACAGCCTTCATTCGGTTGTATCCGAACTCTACGGCCTTGAGCGCAGGCATATGCGGTAGCAACGTTTGGAACTCATCCCACGTGATCAGTGTCGCGCTGATCTGTAGTTCCTCTAGGCATTGAAACGCGACAGCATTCAGCTGCGAACTGTCCGGTGGCATGAGTCGGTTCTGACTGTGGCAGTCATGGATGTCAGCGTTAGTCCTTGTACGGAACTTGGCAGGCGACTAACTTGAGGGATAGACTTCGGAGGTTCTGTAACTCGACCGTGATCGCAGCGACAGTTCCCCAAGTTGCAATCAGGTTTTTGGTGAGATCTAGACCACGGATGCCTATGACACCAAGGGGGAGTCAGTAATCAAACGTCTCACAGGTGATCATGGACCGCCATGATGAGTGGCACTTGTCTTGTTCTGAAGCACGCGAAAAGGACAAAGCCACGGAGAATACTCAGCCGACGACGGCAATATCGACACAGCACTGTGTCCGGAAAATGTTTTTGAGCTCAGGAGGTGTGGATAGATTGCACCGCTCATGTACGCGATAACATGCTGCAACATCAGGCAGACACCGACCTACTGACAAAGCGACTCATGAATATAGCGCACACTAACCAAGATGGTATCCGATGTTCACAGTACACAAGCACTGCATGCACAATCTGACCATGAAGGCCCATATACACGGCCGCAATACTCATAGCCACTGGAGATTGCATGCGTGGTTAATAGGGCGGATAGCTCGCCGATTCTAATTTTTTTAGGTGTCACTGAGTGTCTATGTGACGAAATATTCATGACGGTAAACACAGGATCGCGCAATCCGGGCCTGCGTTTCCTCACAATGCAGCTTGGCTTAGGGCTGGCCGAGTAGACCGAGCGCGAAATGGGACACCATAGAGGACATACCTGGACAGGTTCGACCGATTTCGCCAGGTGAGTCGGCCCTTGAGACGCATTCGTTATCAAGACTGACTTCTCGGAGTCTCTCAAGCCGTGCCAGGTTATTCCTAATCTTGTCCAGTCCCACAGCTTCCACCTCGATCGCACCGCCGGAGGAGCCCAGGATTACTTTCTCGAGTGAGGCGCTTCCATGGGGTATTTCAATGTATTTGGAGGTGAGGGCATGGAGAAAGGTCACGCCATAGGAGATACCGGCAGCGGTTGGACGGACGAAAGATCCGCTATTCGGGACGCTGTGAGAATTGTGAGGAACACAGCATGGACCAGCCACAGAACGTACAGTCTCACAGACAGGTGAAGTATCGCTTTCCATCCTTGACGCCATCGTGCTTTCCGCGCTTCGGGTCGTCCCATTCGATACCGAGCCATACGCCTTGCGTTCCGTCCACGGGCCCGACATATCTGACGGTTCCCAGGGAGCCGGAGTGGGTGATGCGGGTGCCCACTGTGGGCAAGCTGGATGCCATCGAGCTCGCGTGGCTAGAAGTGACCAGGCTCCGAGACAAGTCCGATGATGAGCGTAGGAGTACAGCAGTCGGAAGTGAGCTGAGGAAGGGGCAGGTCCTCTCAGTTTGACGCCTGCAGCTCATCCCCGCCGCGCGGGCGCGTGTAGAGGAAGGACGCTAGGCGCGGTGCGCGTCACCTGCTTCCCACTCTCTCCGCGTCGGACACCCGCCTCCTGCTCAGTGCTCCTCCATCTCCTGTCCATCGTCGGGACGCGCAGCAACAAGCCAGATGTACGCGCGGCATGTCTTTCTGAGAACCATGTCTCGCCCCACCGCTTCAGCAGCCCGGCGTACAGCAGCGATTGGTCGTCATCTCATGTCCACCTCTACCCCCACGCCAAAATCCCGCGTCGACGCTCCGGACGAGGCCCCAGTCCTCTTCGAGTCCAATGGCTCCATCCGGAGCTATATTTTGAATAGGCCGGCGAAGCTCAACGCGCTGAACGAGCCTATGCTGAACATTCTCCGACCACAGATCGAGGTAAGTCTGCAGTGACACCTGTTTCCTTGATAACTCATGAGAATCGTGGCCGCAGGAATGGTGTCAGGGCCAGTTGGCCAAGGTCATAGTGGGCCGCGGTGTCGGGCGTGCGTTTTGCGCAGGCGGCGATGTAGAATGTGAGTATGCTTCTATCCATCCCATCCCGGTGTATTGACTACAGCAGCCGTCGTGCGGTATGCGAGCGAACCGGAGACACGGCCGCAGGCGATAGATTTCTTCCACAGAGAGTGAGTCCGTGATCTGTCCGCTTGTTTGCCCATGTTGATGTACGTCTGTAAGGTTCGAAATGGATTACATCCTCGCTGCCGTCCCCAAACCCTACGTGGCCGTCATGGATGGCATAACGAGTATGTCTTATTGCCTGTGACGTGACCCTAATGCGTCTATTCTGACACTGGTGGTAGTGGGTGGAGGCGTCGGGCTTTCCGTTAACGCTCAATTCAGAATTGCGACGGAGAAGACCATCTTCGCAATGCCAGAAACAAAAATCGGTTACTGTCCTGACGTCGGCGCAAGTTACTTCCTCTCGCGGATAGACGGTGAAATTGGGACCTACCTTGGGCTGACCGGTGATACAATCACTGGCCGAGCTGTCTAGTGAGCATCGCTCGTTTGATATCCGATGACCCGGAATCTGAAGACGCGCATAGTGACCATGGCTTTGCCACTCACTACATCCCATCTAGGCGCATCCCCGCTCTTATGGAGCGCCTTGCTTCATTGGAAGAGCCTACATACCAGATGATCAACGACCTGCTCGAGGAAGAGAGCTCCGAGCGGGAGTCGGACGAAGTCGTTTCCTCCTTCGTCGGTGCTAAGCGCGAGGCCCTAGACTCGGCCTTCCGTCACAACACTGTCGAGGAAATACTTGCCGAGCTCACGGAGATATCGAAGAGTCATCAAGATGAGGGCATTCGGACATGGGCTGCAAAGACACTGGAGATGCTCGCAGACCGTAGTCCGACGAGCCTCAAGGTTGCCCTCGCAGCCATTCGCAAGGGAAAGCAGATGAACCTCCTGGAGGCCTTGCAGATGGAAATGAACATTGCGACCGCTTTCTGCGTATGTGCGATATTTTTCGTTGACCGAACGTCGCCTGAAGTTTTCTCCATCTGCTTCAGAGTGGCGGCAGCCCGGATTTCCACACCGGCGTGACCACTCTACTCGTCGAAAAGGAGAAGTCACGGCCAGCGTGGTCACCGGCGCACCTTAGCGGAGTGAATGATGAGGAGATACGCGAAACTTTCTTCTCCAAATTTTCGCCGGAAAACGACACTGCTCCCAAGCTCACGCCCCCCGTGTACCTGCCCCAGCCGGACCAGCTCGCAGATCCTATGCAGTATGCGTTGCCCACGGAAGCTGAGATCGGTTCCATGGTCGACGGCAGCCACCGTCATAGCGGTGCCACAGAGATCACCCTCGACGAGCTCCTGGAGAAGTTTGACCGTGCCCGTGGCCGTAAGGCTGGCATGCGCGAGAAGATCCTGGAGGTCGTGCAGCGCAAGTGCGTCTCGGAGCAGGACAAGCATATGGACAAGAGGTGGTTGAAGTGGAAGCACTGATTATCCCTGCTTGTGCGACCTGACCTTCCCGCCGTCGCCACCGTGCTCGAGTACAGCACACCTACAGTTGTATACGATGACCTAATTCCATGTGCTCCTCCCTTCTCCATCGCCGCCCCGAGCGCGGCCAGAGCCTAGTTTCGGCACGGTGTCACCGTCAACCGTACATTTGAATACTCATACATCTCTGTAAACCGAGGAGCTCCGGGCGCAGACTTGGGCCTTCATGGGGCGCATCAGGCCGCCAAAGCTTCACCCTGAAACAAAATTTGACAGCAATCTAACAGGTATGACTGTAAGATTACTCGGATAGCCGCGAGGTCACATTCAGTGTACATACATGCATGTATCACCTCGAATACCAGCTGCATGTATATTACAAGTCCGTCGGATAAGTCAACCCCCGGACTGATGATGGTGTAGAGACATGCCTCAAGCCTGCGCTTCTTGGGCCTCGAGCTTGTTGGCGGAGTAAGTTCCCGACAGGCACAGAAATTAACTCTAAAGTAGCGGGATGCTGTAATACTTGGTCCGGAGCGCCGTCTACATGCCCACGCCACCTTCTGGTCTGCCTCGGAAGCTCTAGCTCCCATCTCTGGGACCACGTATTTGGCAGGCATCACGACAGCCACCACCTCCCGCATTGGGCAACTGGCATCGGCGTACACAGATCTCAGCTGTGTCTACTTGCGCAGCCTAGAAGCACATGTTCCGCACCTGCGAGGCCGCCCACAGCCCGCCGACCTGTTGTCGGAAAGGCGATATCGCCGTATGTCGCCTTGCCACCCAGATTCCAGACGACTCCAGCGAGCTCGGACACGCACTCGGATGTCCTGTCTCGACCGCCGACCCGCTCGTGCACCTCATTTATATGGACCGCGCGCGCCGCCGACGCCGACAGTAACCTAGGCAGGCGACTCGGTAGCTTCGGGCTCGGAGGTGACATACGTTCCGCTGCATCTCTGCAACATGTTCTCAGTTAGTCTGTGTCGACCAGGATGTGAGATTCCCGATCTCACCTGGAGCTGGGGTAGGATGTTGCTATACTGCAATGTTTCTAATTGGTAATATGGCCGCATCCTGGGACAAGCAGCGCTCCGGGCACCGCTTGCGGGACCGTCTGATAGGCGTTGTGACTCTTCATTTTCTGCCGTGTCTCCCTCGGGGTCCGCGCACAGCCGGCTTTTCAGTAGTAGTCGTGGGTACGCTGGCAGAACCCGCCCGGTGCTGCACCCGACGGGTGAACGGAGAGCGCAGCTTGCATACTCCTCGGCTCACTTCGAGCTTAACGCCACTGCAGAGGACTCCAGCTATGCGACAGCCATGATGTGCGTAGCTCGTGCTGTCGGAATTTTCTGTAAACCACCTACATACCCCGGATGCAATATACACCCGCTCCCGCCACTTGAAAGAGGGATGATTGCAGTCGGCCCAAGATCATTTCCCGGCGATAGAATCAGCAGGACCAACTACAATATCGGCGTTCTGGGGTATTGTTGACGGCTATGGGAAGGAAACCCGTCAAAACAGATCGCACCAGGACAACAAGAGATGGCCACCAACAAAGCTGGTATGTTCCGCTTTGACGCGGACTGTGGTGAGATGGTTTGTCCGATTCGTCCTGTGACCGAACAGAAAGCCGTGGGGCGGATAGGAGTGCGTTCAACGGGAACTGCAAAGGCTGTATCTTGACGGCATCGCAGATGCGAGGCGAGGCGTTGTTGCGCATTGGGCCTTGGGCGCGGGGCGCTCTAGTCTTTGGAATCTGGCTTGGTGCCTCCCTGAGACGGTTGATGCGCGATTCAAAAGCTGTCTGGGGTTGTGACCTGCAAGTGGGTATATAAACCAGGGACAAGTTGTTAGGAAGCCCTCAACTCAAACACACTCACCACATCCATATCCCTCACTCCACCGCACATCCATACCAACGCAGCCATGAACGTCTCTTCTCCCGTTCATATGATGGGCCGTCTTCTCGACAGCGTAGACTTGACGACGTATCGGGCAGCCCGTCCCGAGACGTCGAGCAACTCACAAGCCTTCAGCGGGCGGATGTACGATGTCGACCCCGACACAGGCTTCTTCCCCTCCCAACCTCTCCGCCCGTTGAGCGGAGAATTCTCCTTGTGGGAGAGAGGACTGGTGGACGCGCGAGGCGTCCTCAAGCTTGGGGTCGATCGAGGACAAGAAGCCTTTGCGAAGTGCGCGCTGGGCGAGCAGTGGCGGCAACGCTTGAGGAGTGTAAGTGAAGACTCAAATGTCATCGGTGGGGAATGTACTCACAATATCACCCGCTAGTGGCCAGTTGTCGACGCCAGAAAGCTCGGCGACAAAGTCCGCACCTTGCGACGGGCCCACTACGTTCTCACCTGTCTCCTGCACTTTTACGTCCACTCGCTCCCCTCGTCGCAGGTCCAGGGACAGATCATTATCCCAAGGCCGCTCGCCGTGCCTCTCGTCGCCGTCTCCCAGAAGCTCATGCTTCCGCCCATCCTGACCTTCGCAGACATCGTGCTCTGGAACTGGGAGTTCATTGATCCGGAGCAGCCTCTGTCCCTGAACAACATGCGATACGTCAATGTCTTCTCCGGGACCGAGACGGAGACGAACTTCTACCTTCTATCCGCAGCTGCAGAGCTCAAGGGGGTGGAGATGTTGCGGATCATCGAACGCGTTGTCAACGTCCCCTGCCCCACGACGCAGAGCGCCATCGCGGCTATCAAGCGCGACTTCGAGGAGCTCGTCAGGGTCATCGACGAGCTCACCATCATCATTGGGGAGGCGAGTAAGACTGTGCACCCGAACACCTTCTACTGGGCCGCCAGGCCGTGGTGGAACGGCTCCGACGCTGCGGCGCCATGGGTGTTCGAGGGTGTCCCGCCCAGCTCGTTCGACCTCGGCGGTGCGTCGGCGGGGCAGAGCTCGGTCATGCATGCTCTTGATGCCTTCCTAGACGTCGACCACGGGCTCAAGCAGACCCGTCAGCCGGCTCCGTCGGCAGAGAATCGCCGCTCAGACACGAGCTTCATGGAGAAGATGCGCCGGTACATGCCCGAGGAACATCGCGCCTACCTGGCGCAACTCCAGAAGCGTCATGTGCGCGACTTGGTCCAGCGCGTCCCCGCGCTCCGAGAGCACTACAACATGACGGTGGCGGCCCTGAAGAAGTTCCGCGATATCCACATCCGCATCGGAACTCTCTTCATCATTTCTCAGGCCAAGTCCACCCCTCCCGCCAGCATGGGATCTGTGGAGGTCGAAGGCAATGAAAGTCGCTCAAAGGGTACAGGAGGAAACCCGGTTTCCACCTTGCTGAAGGCCGGCCGTGATGCCACCCAGCGCACGCTCTTGAGGGATGAGTAAATCACTGCGTCTGGATTCCTACACATAGAGCGTCATAATCGTTGCATACCCTCGTAGTTGGCAGGCTAGAAGAACGTACCATATATAGAGGTCATCCTATCGCATCGCTTCCGCTTTCTTGCACGATCTGTAGTATATTATACTGTAGTAGCCCATCGTTCCGTGTCTCAATAGATGCCGAGTACCTATTTGCAACGGCGCCACACGCCGGGGTACCATATTTCCGGAACAATGTCGACAAGAGGTATGTGTGCAGAGATATAAGTCAAGGAATTTGCAGCGCAAGGTGAAGCAGAGCTGGCGGTCTCGTTCAAGTCGCCGGAGGCTGCGCGCGAACCACAATTGTCTAATTGGGAACGCTTACGTAATGAACGCGTACACATAAGCAAGGCGTGTCTCATTCTGGACGCGACGCGTCTTGACTCTTGACCACGATGGCTGGCCTTCCCCAACTCACTGCCGGTATTTGTGCCCGCCTTGCCAACTCCGAGAACGAGGACTCGGAGGAGCTCTTTAACTCCCAGCCTACTCTCCAGCTGCTCTCCTTCAAAAAGGTCCCTCCTACGGGCGGTGGCAACAACGTGGATCGCTACCGCGTTATCGTTTCTGATGGAGAACATTTTCTGCAATCGATGTTGGCTACTCAACTGAACCACCTTGTGGAGGAGGATGCTATTTCAAAGGGAGCGGTTGCCGTTATCGAGAAGTTCACCTGTAACATCGTTCAGGGCAAGCGGTGAGTGGGACCCTTGACGCGTCGACGACCATAACCATTCAAAGCCTGTCTTTCTAAAGGCTGTTGATAATTCTCGCCCTACGCGTCCTGGTTAAAACGGCTGAGAAGATTGGCAGCCCCGGCTCCCTCCAGGGTCGACCGGAAGGCGGCGCCTCGACTCCCGCCGCGGTTACACCTGGTCCATCTACCTCAACGAACGCTACCCCCGCTCCCCCTCCGGTAGCAGCAGCTCAGCCCGCTCGTCAACAGACACAGGCAAATCGCAATGCTCGTGCTCCTGCTGTCTATCCCATCGAAAGTCTCAGCCCGTACCAAAACAACTGGACGATCAAGGCTCGTGCAATGAACAAATCGGACATTCGCACGTGGGTGAACCAGCGTGGGGAAGGGAAACTCTTCAGCGTCACACTCATGGACGAGAGCGGAGAGATCCGGGCCACCGCATTCAATGCCGCCGTCGACTTGTTCTATGACAAAATTCAGGAAGGAAAGGTTTATTTGGTCTCGAAGGCGAAAGTCAATCTTGCCAAGAAGAAGTTCTCCAATGTCAACAACGAGTACGAGCTTACGTTCGAGCGGAACACTGAGGTCGAGGAGGTATGCCTTCACAGATCAATAGCTTCTGTCGTGGCTCAACGCTCCACCCAGTGTCTGGACGTGACCGATGTCCCCACCGTTAAGTTCAACTTCGTCCAGATTTCGGCCTTGCAGGACGTGGCTAAGGATGCTACTTGTGGTGTGTTGGCTGTCTTGTACTGCACTTGTTGATGCTTATCCATGTGCAGACATCATCGGCGTCGTCAAGGAAGTGGGCGAGTTGTCGACTATTACATCTAAGGCGACCAGTAAAGTTGTCAGTGATCAGACCATAGCTTTCATCTCTCTTCCATAAACTCATCGAGGCCTTCACTAGATTCCTAAACGAGAGCTGACAGTCGTCGATCGCTCTGGCTACTCCGTTCGGGTCACGCTTTGGGGCAAACAAGCCGAGCAATTTGAAGCGACAGATCAGCCTGTGATAGCGTTCAAGGGTGCCAAAGTCGGCGATTTCCAGGGTATGTGCTGCCGTGTCTGTGATTGCGCCCTGAATTTCAGACCGTTGGTTAGGTCGCTCCCTGTCGATGATGAGCTCGAGTTCCATGCACGTGAACCCCGACATCCCGGAAGCTCACGCTCTGCGTGGATGGTTCGATGCGGCCGGCGCCGAACAGACGTTCCAGGCGCACACCAGTACATTTACTGGCGGTGGCGGGATCACGTTTGATCGTGCCGAAGTGCGGAACCTCAACGAAGTCAAGACCGCAGAGTTCGGTATGTCGGACAAGCCTGAGTACTTCTGCGCCCAAGCCACGATCATGCATATCAAGAACGACAATATCTCGTATCCCGCATGTCCCACTCAGGGATGTGGCAAGAAAGTTGTCGAGCTTGGTGATTCCTGGAGGTGCGAAAAGTGCGACAAGTCGTATCCCAAGCCTCAGCACAGGTCAGTTTGATCCATGCTCATCTCGGTCGCCAAATCGTCAACGGAGACCAACAGATATATGGTCTCGATGGCCGTGTCGGACTACTCGGGCCAGGCGTGGCTTAGTGGTTTCAACGACGTTGGACAGACTATCTTCGGGATGTCCGCTGATGAACTGGTTGACATCAGGGTAAGCTTCTCGTGTACCAGATCGACGCTGTTACATGCGCTCACCGACGCCCACAGGAACGCGATGACACTCAGTACAATCAAGTGATAGAGCGGGCGATTGGGAACACATACAACTTCGCGTGCAGAGCGAAGCAGGATAGCTACAACGTATGTCACCAATTACCTGAGCTTCGAACAAAAACTCACGCCAACCTTATTCCCTAGGAGACGACGCGTGTGCGTTATGCCATCAACCGCATTATTCCTCTCAACTACCGTGAGGAGGCGAAATATCTAGCCAATATTCTCACTCACAGCGACTGGGCACGGTAGAGTGACCGCGCCTAATCTGCTGCGCCCGTATCGCCGTCAACGTCTACGAGAGTTGTTCTTCACCGCTTCGGCTGACTGACCTCATGTACTTTACCTCATTCTTGCTGCTGTCATGAAATCAGATCCAGATGTCCGCTCGACTTGACTGAGATCCTCCTAGTACCGGTGGCAATGCCTAACTGCGCAGGCTCGCGCCGATACCACGTTACATATCAAGTATAAGATCTGGAGCGTACATCATGGATACTCTAGCACACAACATCGAGCGTCGCTCCAAGTCCCGTATTATGGTATAGTAAATCCGCCGGTAACTAGTAACAAGCAATAAGGTCATACAGAACATGGGGGTGAGCGTTATATGCGTTACCATCGTCAATGAGGGCAGTAATAGTACGTCAGCGGGGATACATAGGTATATCGTAGAAGAACATCATGGAGGAGGAAGGGGGTAGTGGAGTACTCTCCTAAAGAGCTGGTAGACTGTGTCAATCGACGCGAGCACCGATTGTAGGGTCGCGTTGGCCGCCTCGGTTAAATGAATTTCGGGGAGTTCGATATGCGGGAGCTCGAATCGCAAGGTCCAAAGGTCCGGGAAGTAGCGCTCGAGGATGAGACTGTTCTCCGACCTAGGCGCAGTCAGAGGAGTGGGTGTGATCGTTGGGAGCTGCGCCACGTCTACCGCGGTCGGGACATCGGACGGAGGCGATGGCGGAGGAGGTGCTGCCTCATCTGCAGCGATGAAGGATACATGATTTTCTGGCGAGGGTGGAGAGCCAGCGTTGGGGAAATACCATCTCGCAGGGCTTGCGGTGCCCGCCTGGGCTGTGATGGTCGCAGTGGTGGTCACCGTGACCGTGTCCATACCACTGGAGTGCGCCGACATAGCGATGCCGGCGGAAGAATCTTGGTTGATTACATTCAGAGATTGGAGCGCCGTTGACAGCTGTGCTTGTGTCTGACGCAGACTGATGGAGAGGTATAAGCAAGTGATGGCTAGCAGTGCAGGGATCAAGATTTGAGCCCAGGTGCGGGGCGCGCGCTGTTTCATCTCAGCGATCTCCGAGACGGTTGGTTGGAACGACAGCACTAGGGAAGGATAGAAGTACTCTTCCATAGAGTAGTGAAACAGTTTCCGGCCTTGGGCGGATGCTTCCTCATGAGCGAGGTTAGTTTCGCAAGATGTGACATCGAACCCTAGAAACCAAGGGTTATGTATATGTTTTCAGTACGAGGATTGCGACACTCACCTGTCTGCGCCGGAACATGTACCTGAAGTTCTCCGACAGACAAGGGAAAACTCGGAAGCAAGGCGTTCAGCACTATTGACGACGGAACTGTTCCCTTGTTCCGACTTTTCTCTTCGATGATCGCTCTTTCATCTTTGACGATGTAGAGGATATCGACCTTGCCACCTCCGGCATCTCCGATGTGAACCTTGACCCAAGTGATCCAATCCTTCCCACTGGCTTCACCGAAAGGCACTGCTGCGTTCCCGTTGGTCTCTGGCTTGACGACGGCACCGGTGACAATACGGACTGGTACTCCCTCGATACTCGCGCTAGGAACTTCCACTTGAGGTGGATTCCCACCAGCGGCGTCTTCCTTCAAACGAGGCAGGGCCAGACCGAACTCAAGCCACTCCAAGTCCTCATCCGAAGGAGCTGGTAAGTTGACCCGCACAGCGTATCTGAGCGGGCCGGAATTTGCGTTGAGCAGAGGGGTGATGGTGGTGTTGACATAGGGGATCATCAGGGGCCCATCGCGTCGCACAGGAGTGCGCAGCGTGGAGGTGAAGAGCGATTGCCTGAGGATGGATGGTGAGATGTCTCGGTGAGAGACACCATTTGGTGTTCGAGGGCGACTTCGCGAGCGTCGAGAGACTTCCAAGCTATCGTGGGTTGCACGAGACGGTGGTGACGTAGACCGATTGATCGGCCGGAGGGCAACACGAGCCCCGTCGCTCCCGCATTTGACATACCCGCCTCGCTGTAGGACGGTTTTACGTGTCTGCGCGTCTCGAACGTCGCCAGTTGACTTGTAGACGTCCAAGGTCGCGTCGCTAGCATCGTTACGCACGGTGCAAGAGACGTGCTCGCGATCACAATGCAGGATGCGAAAGCGAGGCACAACCAACACCTCGGCTTCAGCATCGTTGTCGGAGGGACTTCGCGAGGCATTGGGGGAGGAATACCTCCTGGACCCCAGAGTGAGAACAGGTTCTTGGGGCTTCACTAACACCGTACCCGTGATGCTGAACTTGAAGTCGTGTTTAGGAGGGAGTAGGTCATTCATGTTCAGGTGAACAGTGATGGGAACCTTGGGCGGGCGAGCATCGCTTTCTTCTTCATCATAGTCGGTGTCGATATCCGTATAACGACCGTTTGTTGAAGAAGCGCGGCTTCTCCGGTCCCTTTCCGGGCTAGAAGGAATGGGCAACGAAGCCAAGGACGAGATGGGCGTGGACGCCGGCGAGTTCTCAAATGAGTAGTCAGGGACACTCTGCGCAGGCAGGGGGGCCCTAAGCAAGGACGATGTGGACGAAGATGAATCGTGTCGGCTGGGCGGGAGTCCATTGACGACGCCTCGCGCATCCGGGGAAGATGGCAAGACGTAAATCGAAGGGTTGTCGACCGACGACTGTCGTGAGAGCGGGGGAGTTGGTGGAGGCCCAACGGCGTATCCGGTGAACCCTACACCTCCACTGATGGACCACTTCGACTCCATGCCTGGCACCCAGGACACATCGCAATCACCGGCATCCAAACCAGCATCCAGACCGAGGAGAGTAGCTACGCCGGGGAACCAGACACCTTTGCACGTAGCTTCGTATTGCACGCGCATGACGATGCCCTCCGGGGAGTCCCGCCCCTTGCCTTTGCTAGTGCCGAGCACCGTGCAAGTCATGTCTCCTTTGACTTCACGTATGCTGACTCTGCGACGACCATCGCTCGTTGTAGGCTGTTGATTGGGCTTCAGAGGTCGCGCCCACCGGATACGGATGTGCTCCGTGCTAGGGAACGAGCCCTGTATACCACACCCGTCAGGGAAACCTGCAGATACCGACGCGTCGCTTGATTCGTCATCTGCGAAGTTGTTGTAGGAGTGTGTTCTCCCCAAACGCGTGGACGTGCTTCGCGTGACGTGAGGGTCAGACGTCAGATCCCAAGAGCCTACATCCTCATCTGCGGATGACAGGGACGCCAAAGAGGAAGATGTCTTCGGCGTATTGAGAGGGAATATTTTGAGGCGGATGTGGTTGGAAAGGCAGCGCGGCACTGGGATGGACAACTATACAGATCATTAACATAGGGATAGAAGTAACCAGGACTAGGGGGGCTCACTAGGTAAGGAGCGTGAGGTGGGTAACAGACAAACGGTGCCCAAAGCTCTATTGCAGCCATGAAGTGTGCTACCATAGACGGCCGCCTGCTCCGTGTATCCATCTCGCGACGGGGGAACTCCTTGGGAAGGATATAGGAGACATGATAGTTGCTCACGAATATCTGGCCGGTGTACCTATCATCCAGACGAGGCAGCGACTCCGAGGAGGAAGAGCTACCGGATGAAGAGACGTAGGGATGTGGAGAACGGGCCGGTAAGTTGAGAGCCCGAGCAGCTTTATGTAAGAGCGGAGACGTGGTAGATGAAAAGTTGTATGGAGTCGAGTTGACGTCTAACGGATGGACTGCCTGGTCGATGACCTTGAGGTTTTCCTCTGCATGACTACGCTTAGAAGGAACTATGGCAACTGGTGAGTATGCTTACCTGGAAAAAGCGGGATGGTCGCGCCTGGCGTCATGTTCTCTAGAGGGAGCGAAATCTGTGCGCGCGCATGGGGAATGAATGGACAGCGAGTAGATGTGTAACCACGGTACTGACCTTGAGATACATTTTGATGTCCGCGCCCTTTGCACCGCGCTCGGCGCGACCCTCGATTGCAACTCGTGTGACAATGTTCAGCTTTTGTGCCCCAACCGTTGTTCCATGAGATATCGAGTACGCCGAGGACGGGAAGGACAGAGGAGGGCTATCTGTCACAGAGCGACCGGAGAAGCGCGTTGAACTAGGCATTCCTGAGGGTTATAGACGCGTCTTGACGTGACTTCTCGCGTCGGATGGGCAAACAAGGTCGTCCGCGGTGGTGCGGGAGGGGGAGAGGGAGTAGCGGCGAAGGGAGACGCGGTATACGCTGGTGGCATAGGCTGCTGGAGGCAGAAGTCAAGTACGCGTATAGGCTCGTTCCCAGGCATACTTAGTCCCACGTCGCCAAAAGAAGAGTTGCCCACAAGCGCTCACTTCAATTGTCTTGCTCTGACATGACATTGACACCCCGTTGCACTCCTCGTCCCTCCTTTCAACCACATTGTAACCGTAGAACAATGAGACAATGAATGAGTCTATTGATATGGATTACAGCCCTAAGGCAATTGTACGGTAATCAGAACTTGGATGTAGGAAGGTCACCCCATTCCACCAATGGGCGTGGCTTCTCGGTCACTGACAGTGTCGCGCGGAACGCCTTGGGATCTTGGATGAACACTGCCCGCTCGTCCGGCACAACTTTCTCCTCCGCATCTGAGGCAGGGTACTGTTTGAGGAGTGTTGGGACCTCTGCAGTAAGCTCCTGCCCCACCGTAGGAGAGACAGTCGCCGCCTGTGCTAGCAGCGTATCGCGCCAGTACTTCCCAAATTTGTCCAGCGGAGCATCGCAATCTGCAGCGAGCGCGTCCCGCCATGCTTGCTGGTCCACAGAGTAGCCCCTTTCCGCGACCTTCTGTGCGAAGGCCTCCATGGCAGCCACACTGATCTTTGCCGGTCGGGGCTTCTGGGACTTGAGGTGCACCGAGACCTTTGCCCGCTCTGGCGACGAGGGGTCGACATGAGAGCGATAGAGGGCAAGTACTTCCTCCTTGGTTACGCTCTCGATCAGTTCAGCCTCGATGTCCCCTGCAAACATTGCTCAGTCATGCATTGACGCAAGACGATGGAAGGGGGAACTCACGGCGGTGGAAGTCGAGGTAGCCCCACTCGATCTGGATCCAGTACCGGTTCATCTCCTCTTTGAGGTTCTTCGGAGCCTCTCGCCACTGCTTCTGCAGCGCGGTCTTGTGCTCGAGGAACTCGGCGTCCGACATGGCCTCGATCTTCTCCGACATCTCTCGCAAGAACGCGTCCACGCGCTGCTCGAGATAGAGCGGATCCCGTTCGCTCTGTACGAGGATCCCAATGCCGGACTGTCCTCCCCCAGTGAGCTGCCAGAGCGACGATGACACGATATATCCAAGCTGCTCGCGCGTACGCAAGACAGCGAACGCGGGTTCGGAGAGTATGTGAGCGATAAGTGCCGTCAGAACGTGCCGCCGCCTGTCTGTAGCTTTGCTCAGGTTGATGTAGTACGTAAGTGCAGAGTTGCCCTCGTTCTTGTTGGGAACCGGGAGAGACCAAACGTAGTTAGAGCCGGGAGGAAGAACCAAGGAGAGGTCCCAGAGCTCATCTGCTGCCAACGGGGAAGCCTTGAGGATACCTTCCACCGTCTCAGCCAACTTGCACGCTTCATCCTTATACATGTTGCCGACAACGGTCATGCGGATGTGCAACTTAGACAGCACGGCAGTGATGTGTGCCTGCAGTTCCTCGGGAGTGACCGCTATAGATCATGACGTCTATTAGTCCGGTGGGAATGACATCGGACCTGAAACGTACACGAGACCTCCGCTAACAATTCGTCCATGGTCCATTCGCGTTCAGAGAGCAAGTACCGGTTGTAGTAGTTCGCCAGACGGTAAGGGGCTCCAAGGAAGTAATTCTCATACTCCCGTTTGGCCTAATGATCCCTGTTGAGTTGAGGCCCTATCTCGATCAGGGAAAGGCGTACCTGATCCTTCATGACAGCCAGTCTGTCCAGGTTGACCTTGAGACCCTTCGCACGCTCGACGACGGTCTTTGCGAGCAAGGGTAGTTTATCGTTGTAACCGCTCAGAGTGACGTAGAGACCAAGCGACTGATGACTGAAGTTATAGCTTAGTCCTGCGAGGTCGGCGTCGTACGCGAACTCGGTAAGTGAGTCGGTGACGAGGTCCGCGAACAATCTGATACAAATGTTAGCAAGTTTCCAAAGCATTCCGGAACAAACTAACCGGTTCATGACTGAAGCACGAGCCGAAGAGTTCGGAACAGGACTATTCGTTCATCAGCAAAAGGAGTAACACACAAATTGGGAGAGGCGTACCTGCGGATGTCCATGATGACCTGAGCTTTGGGAACCCAAAACTGATCATCCTTCTTGTGCCACAGAGATGTCAACGGAGTCTCGCGGATTAGGAACGGACGCTTCGAAGGCTGCCGCTGTCGTCAGGCACCTCACATTGCTGCGCGATAGTAGTCCCACTGACCTTGTCTATTTCGCGCTTCTCGACATCAAGGTTCGTTGGGATGAACTCGTTCGGTCCAGGAAGGAACAATTCCTTGATATCATTGGACCCGTGCGCTTGCTTGACAGAGTCTTCACTGTACCGCTCGACATGGTATGGCGTGCCATACCACGGTTCCTTCTCCCAGGAAAGGTCCTTGCCCCTGATACGCTCATACTCCTCGGCCTTCGCCATAAGAACGGTCCGCGAGCGGTCGATGGTGAGCCTGTTCAGGATCTCGCGCATCTCCTTCTCCCCTCCGTTCTCCGGGTCATTCTGGTCCCATTCTTGGACGAGTTGAGGGGCAGAGAGGATGAGTTCGCGGGGAACAGGCCAGGCCATGTGCTCCGTCACCCAGACGGCGTAATCATCCGGGCGGCGCTTTTCCGCAAAGCGGAACCGTGTCGCGCTAATGAGACTACGCTCCTTCTGGACCCAAGGAGGGAAACCTGACGATCGGAGAAGTGAGATGTACTTGAAGACCGACTGGACGAGGGCCTCGTAATTCTCTGACAGGCGAGTGAGGTTCATAACGCTTGAATATGCACATGTGGTGGCTCACCAAATCCTTGCGGAGTCATATACAGCGTCACCTTAAACATGGCAAACCCTCTTGCAAGGTTCTGGGGACCCGCGGACAGAGCAGTGATCCATCCCTTCTGCTTCAGGTACGAATGCAACGAGCCGGGCCCTTCGTGTCCAAGGAAGTGAGCGAGGAATCCGGACGGCTTGTAACGCCACATGGGCGGCAGGTACGGAAGAGGGAAGCTGACTTCGAGTGCGTGGAAGGACATCACAGTTTGTACCGACACCACCGTCTGCAAGGAAGTCAATACCATCAACAGTAATCATGATTCAAGTGGTCACTTACACCCATCTCGTTAGGCCCAAATGGATGGTCGGGAATCATATGCAGAGGTTCTTTGCCGCGGTTCTGTATAGGCGAGAAAAATGCAACGACCATCTCGGAGAGCTCGTCAAGAGATTCTGAAAGGCGACAACAGTCCGTTACTGCTGTCAACCTGAGAACAACAATCCTTGCGTACCTTTGCCTACTACACACAACCGCATCCTACCAGCACAATACTCCTGGCTCCACCATTCCACAAGTCGTCGGCGGGTCTCCCTGCCGACAACTCCACCATCTCCCTCGAGCTCGCTGCTGGCCGAGCTCACCGAAGGAGCTGGGGATGCCGCCCGCGAGTCGCTAGGAGTGGCGGCCAGACTCCCGTCCACGCTCTTCATGACGCCGTTGCTGTTCAGCAAGCCCTTCGCCTTTAGTTCCTTTCCGACTCTCGACAAGCTCTCCTTGTTACCAGAACCGAACTTGCGCCATGGGTGTCCGTCCTTGCTCAGATGTTTGTTAACCTGGAAGATGCGCCAGATGTCGCTCTGGTGGTTCTTCTTGTGCTCCGAATCAACGGCATTCAGCTCCCGCACAGTGCATGAAGGTGCGAAGAGGGGAGAGTGGAAGAAGCTAGAGAAACGCTCCAGCGCTCCGCCCAAGGCTGATGTGGAAACGTTGAAGTAGTAGTTCGTGTTGGATGTGCCAGTATATGCGTTAGAGCTGCCGTTGTTCTTGGAGAGGTACTAAGGGCCGCAGGGTAGAATCAGGGGATGATTGCGAGGGCCCTGCATGACTAGCGTACCTCGGAGTATTCATTCTCTCTAGGAAATTGCTCTGTACCCTGATAGTGCTGTCAAGAGTGTACGAGGGCTGCATCGTCAACTTCAGACTTACCAGAAATAGGAGATGTTCGCAGAAGTGAGCGAGACCCGGCATGTCGTCCTGGTAATAGTTGATCATCAGCGCACCGCTCATCTCGTCCATACATGTACAATGACAGCTTGCCTTGCCTCGTAAGGAGAGGCAGCCGTCCAGTAACAAGATAGTACAGGGATAGTACACTCACCGGGTCATACAAGTGGCCCACCGCTACGTCTAAACTCGCAGCTGCCTTGTCTGCTTTCGCGTGGTGTACCAGCATCGCCTGCAGCCCATTATCCAGCCTTATGAGCCTATATTCCCGATCGTCTTGCGGAGACTTCTGTATCGGCTTCGTGAAGACATCGTACGGTGTCGAACCAGTCGTGACGCGCGTCCAGGATCCAGGGTCAACAGCAGTAGCAGCCATTGCAAAACCGGCGACCAACGATACACTGTTCCGATAGCGAGAGTTCAAGTGTGTAGTAGATGGAGCAAGAGTCCGGGAGAGAGGGAGGCGACGTTGAGTCGCAAGGAGTCGCAACATGCGCGTAAGACTCGGAGAATAGACTTTCAAGTGGCTTTTGTCCCCAGCTTACGGCATACAGCGGACGCAATGCATCACGCAAGAGTACCACACCAGCTGTGGGCGCCCCGAGAAGCAACGAGGTTCCAAGGATGGATGAGAGCGGCGTGAACTTTGCAGAGCCGAGTCGTCCGTCTGCAGCAACAGAGGTTCGCGTTCCGTGTTCCGATTCGTGCGCGAAGGAGCTCATACGTACATTTGGCGCTCAACGATGCTCCTTCCTCCAGCACAGGTGCTGTACGAAACGCACACCCCAACCATTGTTAGTCGAATATACGAAACCGAGGAATTGATTGTCATTGGATGGAGGTGGCGCGAGCCCACAGAATCATGACATAGAGCAAAAGAAAGCGATGCGATAATGCACAACAGAGCTGGCGATCGTGTACATAACAGTAGGGACCGGGCGAGAGGAAGGAGAGTATCCATGATCAACAAAGGAAAGAGTGGTAGAAGCCGAGAGTACGCCGACTGACACAGCAGAGACAAAAGCTAAGACCCAGTTATCACTTCCGCTTCGCCGGCTGCTTCCCTCCTCCTGCGGCACGACCATTCATTGCCGCGTGCATCTGGTCGAAATTCTTCGGGCGACGGAACAGGAGGACATGGGGCTCAGGTGCTGAGAGCATGATGTCTAATAAAGCATACGAGCTATGGGTTGAAGGGGTCGTACTCACCGTGCACCTCGTAGTGTTCCCAGCCTAGACTCTGTGTAATCCCAATACCTCGCCACTCTTCCTCCGTAAGTAATCGCAGAGTGCCGCTGTTATCCGGATTGAAGAAGTTCTTCGGGATCATTTTGAAGAGCGGTTTGGGGAGAATGACGTGACGGTATTCGTATTCATCGTCGGAGTAGCGTTCAGAGTAATGGATCCTGAAATGAGCTCGTCGCGTGAGTGCCCGAGATGGCGGGAGGATGATGGATTGACGCACTTCTCGATGTACTCCTCCAGCTTGCGCATAGCATCCTGCTGCTTGGCTTCCTGAGCATCCATGCCAGACGAAGATCCAGTAGATGACGATGTGCCGGGTTTAAGAAAATGACAAGGCAAAGGAGCGACGGCTCGGACGCGACTGCAAGGGACAAGGCCACTAGATAGGGAAAGGCCACTGAAGCTACACTGGAGCCTAGGACGCGACGAGTCACGCGTGACATACGTACCACGTGAGCGGGACGGGACATTCTGGCTCTTCGGAGGCGCGACTCCTTGTCTCCTACCACAAACTCCGGGTCGCCTACATGCATCGGATGTTCGCTTCGTACATGGACTGCGACGAGGCCAGCATACAGCACGCTGGCTATGACGGTGGTTATGTTTTCCCTCAGCTTGAAGGGCCATCCCACTCCGCGCCTGGTGCCACCTACCAAGGCGAAAACGATGAGTACATGTATAATGACGATGTAGACGACTTATTATACGAGATAGGTGAGTCTCTCATGAAAACAAGCTGAGAGCATGCATCAATTTGTCCGCAGGGAACTCGTCTCCTTCACCTCCAGATCGTAGTCAGCAGCGACGAGCATGGCAAACTCCCAGAGTCCCCACTCAGAGCAACTCGGTTCCCCATCCATCATACGGTGCACCGGATACACGACATCGCATTCTCAACAACCCCTCCAGCAGCGTCTATGCTGACGATCAAGCCAACGATTACTCCCATTCGTTTCATACTCAGCAGAGCATAGGTACGTCGTAATACCGAGCCAAATGGGTCAGCCCCTGATGTGATCCGTGGATAAGGATATACAAATGATAACTGGACCCACATGCGGCACGAGAATCCTCACAGAGCAGTTGCCCCTGTGGGCAACTCTCCTGAGCAATATCCTACCAACTGGTCTGGACGTCGGCAAACACCGCAGAAGACCGCATATAATGACCATTCGGGTGCACATTCCCCGCACAAGGCCACGACGCGCCTGCGACCTGTGTCAGACCTACGTACCGCAAGAGTTTCTTTGATTATATCGTTTTGGGCTGATTAGGTGCTGCACGCAGCGGATATATACCGAGGGCTCTTCAAGTTCGGGGTCTTCAACGCTGTTCAGTCTCAGTGCTTCGACACTGTAAGCTTTCAACAGGTGCTCACCTGCACATATATTCTAATATTTGTTGTCTCAGGTGATGCATTCCAACGAGGACATGGTGCGTGACGCATCGTATGTTTTGCGTGGCTTGTGTACTGAGTGTTTGCGAACAAGGTCATCAGCGGTACGATCACACATGATAACAGTACCCCCTCGGTTAATTGACATTCATGCTCTCAGCTCCTACCGGAAGTGGCAAAACTGTGCTTTTTGAACTCGCTATCGTCAAGATGCTGCGAGAATCAGCCGGCACCGGACAGAAGGTCAAGTGCATATATATCGCTCCTACCAAGGTACTTCCATATCGACGTCACGTCCTTACACATGCTCATCGTATCTGTAGTCTCTCTGTACTGAGAAGGCGAGGGACTGGGAGAGCAAATTCGCACCTTTCGGAGCAAAATGTGGGTGGAACCCCCACGCACGGCCTGACTACAGTCCTCACGACGAATTCTTGCAGGCTCTGAGTTGACTGGAGACACCGTGAATACTGGAAGAGGCGCATGGGGAGACGCGAAGGATGCGACGATCATGTGAGCCTGTCTCTTCCTTGACCCTGCCAGTACTAAAACCTTACACAGCGTCACCACGGTCAGTGATCACCTATAACCCTGACGCAACCCTAATGGTGTCTGGCAGGGCGAAAAATGGGACAGTCTCACTCGCAACTGGTGTGTTAATATGACGCTGTAAATGGAGATCACTCATACCTTCCTCGCCATAGGGAGGATCACAGCTATATCTTGTCGCAAATACAGCTCTTCCTCATAGATGAGGTAAGCTCGCGGTCACCTTCAATTGAAGCAATAGGCTCACACACTTTGTTATAGGTACACCTCCTGAATGAAACGCGCGGAAGTACGCTGGAGGTCGTTGTCTCCCGCATGAAGCTCCGCGGGCGATCAGTGCGCTTTATCGTTGTCTCTGCGACTGTACCGAACATCCAAGACGTAGCAGATTGGATAGGCAACCCGAGCAGAGATGGCACCGCGATCGTGAAAGAGGTATGACTTCACAAGGTTCCGACTATTCCGACGCTCTGACTTGGCACATAGTTCGGAGAGGAGTTTCGGCCATGCAAACTGTCGAAGTTTGTGTATGGTCTCCCCAGACGTAAAGATACGAACGACTTCGCGTTCGCAAAAGCACTGGACTACAAGTGTTACAGCGTGCTCCAACAGCACTGCTACAACAAGCCAGTCCTCGTCTTCTGTGCGACTCGCAAAGGTTCAAGAAAGGACTACATAGGCTATCCCGTATGGTTAATGACCCTCTCTCCTTCACAGGCGTGATGATTGCTGCAGAGCAGATTTTCAAGGAGTATGAAGAGGCCACCACCAAGAGAGAATCTTTGCCTTGGTCAAAACCCCCGAGGTATTTTAATCTCCCGACTGACCTACACTTATACTTATATATGCGCTCAGAATTGAGCATGTCTTCACCAACAAGCAGCTAGACAGTGAGCGTCGAGTCCACATGGGAGCTTCCTCACTCGCTGACATGCTTGGGTGCAGGGCTGGCGGCTTGTGGTATTGGCGTACATCATGCGGGGATCAGCAGAGACGATCGAAGCGCGACCGAGCAACTGTACTTGAAGAAGGTGTTGAAGGTGTTGTTTGCCACATCGGTGTGTAACTCCGAGCTGGTGTTATCAAACAACGCTCACATCCCATCAGACTCTGGCGGTTGGTGTCAACTTGCGTGAGTTTTATGCCTCGTTGGACTCGATCATGGTATAACTAAACGCCTCCAGCGGCGCACACCGTTATCATCAAGGGAGTCAAGCTGTACCAAAACAATGCCTGGGCAGAATACTCTGACCTCGACGTAATGCAGATGATCGGTCGTGCGGTGAGTGCGGTTCTCTGATGAGTCTAGCTACCTTGATTGCTCATAAGATTCGTACCTACAGGGCCGTCCGCAATTCGACAAGGAAGGTGTAGCCGTCATCATGTGCGAGCAAGAACTCGAAGCCAAGTACCGTGCGCTAGCGCAGGGTCAGACCATCCTGGAGAGTAGTCTTCACATCTCTCTCGCGGAGCACATCAACTCGGAAATTGCGCTGGGCACTATTACGAGCATGGTGACCGCGAAGGAGTGGCTGCACAGCTCGTTTTTATATCGCCGCCTTCGGAAGAACCCTGCCCATTACGATATCAGGAAGCAAGGGGACAGATCTTGGGAAGACAGGATGGACGAGCTCGTTTCGGACAGCGTGACGATGCTCGCGCAAGCGGAGATGATCAGTCGCGACGAAGGTGATGCATTGTCGTCCACCGAATACGGAGACATCATGAGCAAGGTTGATCATTGTAACGTGTAGTCCTGCTCTAATACTCACATCTCACGACAGTTCTACATCCGGCAGGCAACTGTATGTCCAGATGGGAAGTACGATAATGTGGTGCTCACGTCAGCGCAGATGGTACAGATCATGAAGTTGTCGGAGAAGGCCTCTGTGCGAGAAATCGTGAGTGTGTCGTATCGTGCTCGTCATATTGACATTTACATGATGATGTAGCTTGAGATGTTGTCCAGTTCGGAAGAGTATGGAACCCTGGTATCGTATGTTGAGGCCACACTGACGGCGACAATACCAGATTCGCAGAGATCAAGTTCAGATCAGGGGAGAAGCAGGTGAGCAATTCTTGTATGTGAAGAACATTCGCCTCGCTCACTGCGTGGTTGTTTTGAAGGTCTACAACAAGTTGCGAGCGCATCACGATATTCGCTATACGATCAAGAAGATAGAGAAGCCGTCGGACAAAGTCTTCATCCTCATTCAAGCTATCCTGGGCGCTATCAACCTTTCCGACCCAGAATACAAGAGCGCAGAGACTCAACCATATACGGAATCCCTCCCTATTATACGACACATCTCGCGTATTGCTCGTGGTGAGGCAGGCTTTATATGGTCTGTCATAGGTTCAGGATGCTCATTTGTATCTAGCAGTCGTCGAGGTGGCGAACGCGCGGAAGGCCGGTGGACTTCTCAAGAATGCACTGGAAGTGTATGTCGTGTCGCATCTCTATCTATGATTCACGCACTTATGTGTGCTTAGGCTGCGTTGCCTGAACGCCAAAGCCTGGGAAGACCGCAGTGTGGTATTCCGGCAGTTGGACGATATAGGCCTGAAATCGTGAGTGACTTGTTGTTCTTCGGGACATCCGAGTTGACAATTTTGCAGACTGAAGGTAGAATAGTGAAGCAGTGACACGATGCGAATTAACTAAATGCGATTCCCCAGGTTCTCGCTGAACACAACATCACGTCCTTTGCCGCTCTTCGCAAGATGGATCCTGCACATATCGAGATGGTGAGTCACGGTGTAGTCTACAGCGGGGATTTCGACTGAAATATATCTAGCTGTTGAATCGCAAGCCGCCTTTCGGCTATGACGTCCTGGCCGCGGCGAATCAACTTCCCCAGTACACTCTCAATCTTTCTGAGATCGATGTTACCACACGACAGGACGGTGTCGAGGTCGAGTTGTCAGTTGGATGTGGTTTGGTACCACGGGACGTCAAAGCAGCAAAGTCGAAGAAGAACAAGAAGGCCAAGCGCTATGACATGACTTTGGTGCTGACCTTGACGTCGGATCACAACTTCGTGGATTTTCGTCGGATATCGTATGTCCTTTTCCCAATCACCCTGGGAGTATATTGATTCTATCAACCAGTACACATGCCCTGAAGGAGACCCGGACGTTCGAGATCACGGCGAAACTAACGAAGCCCAGCCAGTCTATTGTGGTGTATATATCCTCCGTACGTGTCCCAGAAAGGGCAGTGAGACTTTGGTGACTGATACTTTAATAGGATACCTTTGCGGGTGTAACAGTCTCGAGCTCGTACAAACCTAGTCTCGCATCGTCTGCCTATCCTGTCATGGACACCCGACCTCAAGATGCTCTGGTATGCAGGCCAGTCTCAGTTGCCTCTTGATAGACTCACATTCTGTACAGGCGAGGGACCTTGAAGGACTAGAAGATATTCCAGACTTTTGGGATATGGAGGGCGGTGACTTCGATGACGAGGAGATGCCTGTATACAACAATACAGTGCAGACTGGTGAGAAGCACATCAAGTCCATCGGTCGCATAGCAACCAACCCTTCCACAGTTTCCAAGGTCAAAGAAGAAGATCTGACCTTGTCAACCACGGAGAAGAGTAATCTGGACTGTACGGGGACGACAGGAATATTTGCCACCAAGCAACTTCCCAATGGCAACTTCGAGTACGTGGTCTCCCTCCGAGCGCCAAACAGTCACCCAATACCCCTCAAAGGTGTAACCATACTTGCAAGGATAAGACCAAGTGTAGACACCTCTGGTAGGTGCGACTGGCCACGCACGTCTTTAGCTGACTACACTACTTCTGTTCAGCTGTCGCGACGGCCTCGCGAAACCTCCGCCAATGACGAAGAAGCGGCTCGAGGCTATGGTCGAGGCAAGCGCATCTCTAACGGACGCAGGGGGCCCCTCGAAACCGACCTCCGCCTCGCACAATACCTCCAAGGTCAAACCGAAGCCCAAGGAAGCTTCAAAGGTCAAGTCGGAACGCTCGCTCAAACATTTGGAGGCTCTGCATCAGCAGACTGGCGTGAAGGAGAATTTGCACTTGGGCGACCGTGACCGCATCAAGCTCGACACTGATCTACAGAACAGCTCGAAGCGAGTCAGGAGAATTGTGCCGGACTTCGACGTGGAGTTCGCTCGTCTGGACGACGGGCCGACCAATCCGAGGATCGACATCTCGATCCTCTCTGAGTCCGACGACGAATTGCCTGACGCTCGCGGTATCTTGGGCTCCCTGCGAGGGTCTGACCCTGGGCTACCCACTGCTGTGTCCGAATCGACAGACTACGGAGACCCTGAGTTTGACGCTCTCATAGCTGACCTGCCACTTGCCGGCGAATCGTGTATGACTGGTGCTCAGAAGAACGTCTCGCATGCTTTGGAACGGGACAAGGCGACGGCTAATCCGGCTCGCAAGAGAAAACTGCGATCTTCCGAATCTCCGCGTCCCGCGAAGAGATTGAACCAAGCTCAGAGAGAGGAGTCGCCTATCGAGGTTCGAGCACCTTGGGCTCTTGCTTGGAGACTAGGATATTTACTCAGTCTCTTCAGATTCGCCCTTCTCCTACACGGGCGGAGCAAAAGGAGAAAGCACCGTCGTTCGATCTCTCTCTGTCCGACGAAGGAGCTAGCAGACCAGAAGTCTCTCAACTCTTCCTCCCTGCCTTCCACTCTTCCCCGGTCACGTCTCCTGCTTCTGCGCCTATGAATGACGATGACGGTTTCGTTCTTGACACTAGCTTCTTCGACATCGTTCCGTCTACGCCAGACTTGACAGCACCGGACACCACACAGTCTTCGCAATCTCATACGGCAGAGAGGGACGACGCTTGGCCCTTTCGGCGATTCGTGTCCAACCACCAGAACAGTACCAGTCTGCTTGGACGGTTCGACGATACCTCCCAACGGTCTCCTCCGCGCATCGAACAGCAGGCAATGGGAGAGCAAGACGTCGACACTTACGAAGATCCCTTGGCGGAGTTCGAGGCTTGGCTGAACAGCGGGGCGGTAGAGATCGTGGAGAAGTGATTATATGCGCATGTTTACTAAAGGGTCTATACGTGAGACGGGAGTGTATGCTAAGCGGGAGATGTATGCAATGCCAACGTGGATTCAAGATCATGGAGATGGCGTAGGTGCACCGTCCGACTTTGAGTCTTGAGGTGGGTCAGTATATACCTTGAGCACGTTCCTGAACCTCTCGTCCCACTCGACGTCCTTCTCGGGCCTGACGATGCTGAACCCTTCCTCGTCACTCCTCCACCGCAGCTCCTTCTTGAGCCGCTCTGCGCGGAGCTCAACCTCCGTAGGCGGCGGGTAGTTCTTCTCCTCCTTCGTAGGTTCTCGCGTGCCCCGTGCAAGAGCTCGCGCAGTCTCGAGCTTCTTGGCGAGACCGTCGTAGTAGCTCTTCCGCGCAGCCTCGATCTCCTTGAGGAAGTCGCGCACCGCAGACTTCTTGTAGTAGGACTCAGCTTCGCGGTCGAAGTCAAGATCCGTAGGAGACAATTCTGCCAGGAAAGGCTTCTGAGGCTGAGCGGGGTCGGTGCTGGCCTCTTCAGCACGGGAAAGCACCTCGGGAGGCGGCGCAGTAAATGGTCGTGTGCAGCCCTTGATGAGCTTCAACGCCGCTTCTGCGCCATCCCGGACCTTGTAACGCTCGTTGAAGAAGTCCCAGATCATGATTGGAATCTGGGTCAAGCCGATGTGGTTCGTGAAGCTGACGAGGAGCATGGGCGGTTGGGGAGGAATAACGGCTGGAGGAGCATTGAGGTGTGGAGGGATGCCATCTGCGGGCTTGGGAGGTGGCGGTACTCGGAGAGTCGGGGAAGTGAGTACAGAGAAGGGTCGTGATGTGGGGATACGCGAAGGTGTAGGAATTGGTTCATCATCTCCTAGGGAGGAATCTAATGATGACTCGGGTTCAGGCTCATCGAACTTCCCATCGTTTTCCAGATCCTTTGCGAGCTGCTCCTCGCGATCAACCACCTCCAAACCCTCCGTCCAGCCGCGCTTGAGTCCGGCCATGTACTCCTTGAGGGTCTGACGTCCGACAATGACGAGTCCGCCCTCCAGCCAGCGCCGACGTCTCTCCTCGGGTGACGTGCCAGGCAGCTGCATCGGTCCCGTCATGGGTTGATCCAGTCCCAGCATCAACCTGCGCTCAGCCCGAATGTCTTCTGCGACGCGGCGCGCGATGTCCCCGAGCCGACGGCCCTTAATCATGTCATAGTCGACAGCAGCAGCGACTAGGACGGGCTAGTACATCCCATCAGTCAGGATACACAACAAATGAGGAGGAGCGCGAACCTTGACGTACTTCCGGAAGTATTTCATGCTTCGGTCATAGTCCTCGTCACCTAGCCATTTCGCGCCGTACACGGTGACTTTGCGCGGGAGCTCCATGCTACCCAGGGGCTGCGCCGCGAGGTCCTTGACCTGGTCCACATACTCCTGGCGAATCTTTTTGCACTGCTGACGGTCGTAAATGTAGTAGCCCGTGACAGCAGAGGTGACAGAGAGGAAGATGAGCCAGTTGCGCGAGGGCAGACTAGGGCGTTTGTCGAGCCATGACGGAGGGATTCCAGTGTACTGCAGAACAGTCCTCACGCCGGACTGCGGAGGTTTTGGGGTCGGAAAGGCGCTGTCGCCGCCAGTCGAGCTCATCGCCGGGGACGACGCCGACGGTGAGGGGGAAAGTTTTCAAGGCGGCAGCGACGTGGAGGACGGCGATGTGCTTGGCGCGCTCGACGCGAACACTGTACGCGATCGGGCCGGGGAATGCCGACTTGGAGCGCCTTTGCAGCCAAACAGCACCACACAGGTTTCCCTCGCTTGCTCACCACCGGCGCTTACTGACCACCATTGTGACTGTCGACCATGGCTGCTCTTGCTTCGTACGTCTCTCCGCACTTTCAGCTACGCTTTATGGCCTGATCTGATTGCCCAGACTCCTTCCGAAACCCCTAAATGTGCCGGTTGTCTCGGACGACGAGGACGATGAGGTTATCCCGGTGCAGGCCCAGCAGCAGGCGGGACCTTCGCAGGCTGTAGTCATCCGACAGGTGGTGCCACCGTATGGCCAGAGGAGAGGGTGGAAGCCAACATCACTGGAGGACTTTGGTGCGTGTCTTCGACCCATGCATATGCGCTCTGCCTTATGCTCGGTGTAGGCGATGGTGGAGCGTACCCAGAGTGTCATGTCGCCCAATATCCCTTGAACTTGGGAAAGAAGAAGGTAAGCCCCCCTCTCTGTTTCGTCACGGTATTGTGTCTCAACTGCCCGGCCGGTCAAGACTGCTGCCGGCAACACCCTCGCTCTCCAAGTCGACGCGGAAGGGAACGTTCGTTACGACGCCATCGCACTCCAAGGCCAGCGCTCGGGCAAGATCGTCCAGTCCCAGTTCAAGGATCTCGTTCCCCTCTCCCACAGAAA
This sequence comes from Lentinus tigrinus ALCF2SS1-7, assembly GCF_003813185.1. Classification (NCBI taxonomy): domain Eukaryota; kingdom Fungi; phylum Basidiomycota; class Agaricomycetes; order Polyporales; family Polyporaceae; genus Lentinus; species Lentinus tigrinus. The sequence goes on along the minus strand of NW_027137912.1, from coordinate 1,679,812 downwards.
AGACTTGGATGACACTGAGCGCATGTTGGAGCGGCCCTCTGAAGACGAAGTGCAGGCGACGACCGAGAAGACTCGTGCGGCGTTGGAGAAGCTCGTTAACGGCAAAATCAAGGCGGCCCAGCCAAAGAATGTGCCTGACGGTCAAGCTAAGACCTCCTTCATCCGATATACCCCTGGGCAGCAGGGCAATTCGGATGCCCTGAAGCAACGGATCATCAAGATGACCGAGGTTGTGGAGGATCCCCTCGAGCCGCCACGGTTCAAGCACAAGAAAATTCCTCGTGGTCCACCCAGTCCCCCACCCCCTGTCCTTCGCAGTCCGCCTCGCAAGGCGACCGCTCAGGAGCAGAAGGAGTGGATGATCCCGCCATGTATCTCCAACTGGAAGAACAACAAGGGTTACACCATTCCTCTGGACAAGCGCCTGGCTGCCGATGGTCGTGGGCTACAGGATGTGAGTGTATCTAGGTTTGCCTTAGAGTGCATCTACTAAGTCCCGGCGCCGTAGGTGCACATCAATGACAACTTCGCCAAGTTCTCAGAGGCACTCTTCGTTGCCGACCGACATGCACGTGAAGAGGTCAGGCAACGTGCCCTCATGCAGCAGAAGCTCGCGGAGAAGGAGAAGGCGCAGAAGGAGGAGAATCTCCGCCTACTCGCCCAGCGGGCTCGCGAAGAGCGCGCCGGTATCGCGCCACGGGCAGCTGCTCCGACAGAGTCAAAGCCAACAGCAGAGCGCACTGCCGCGGTACAATCCGCGCTCGGCGGGTATGGCTCAGAGAGCGAGTCAGATTCCGAGCCGTCTGAGGAAGAAGGGGACGAGGAGGCCGCACGGTTGCGCGACCAGATGCGCGCGGAGAAGAGGCACGAGCGGGAGCGGGAGCTGCGCATGAACAACATGGGTACAGAGCAGCGGGCGAAGATGCTCGCGCGGCAGCAGAACCGCGATATCTCGGAGAAGATTGCCCTCGGGCTCGCGAAGCCGACACTCTCCAAAGAGAGCATGCTCGATTCTCGGCTATTCAACCAGGAATCGCTCTCCGGTAGCTTCGCGGACGACGACGCATACAATCTGTACGATCGTCCCCTGTTCCACGGCTCGAGCGCGGCCGCGGCGATTTATAAGGCCCGCGGGAATATCACGGAGGGCAACGAGGAGTCGTTTGGAGGCGGCACGGAGGAGGGCATTGGCAAGGCGCTGGACAACGACCGCTTTGGCCTTGGTGCGCCTCGTGTTGGCTTCGAGGGTGCGTCTGAGCAGGAGGTCCGGGAGGGTCCTGTGCAGTTCGAGAAGGACTCTGGTGACGTCTTCGGCCTCGACAAGTTCTTGGACGAGGCGAAGAGTGGGCGGAAGCGTGGGCTTGACACCGAAGTGTGAGTGCATGATTCTGTTCTCGTATTGATTGGCATCATACTGATGTCTACCAATAGTGGTGGCTCGAGGAAACGACAGCAACTTGACCGGGCGGAGCAGCGTGAGGATTGAGCATGGATATAGGATGGTCTCGTATGTGGTTGCTTTCTGTGTGTTTGTTACGCTACTACTTGTAATCTATATGCGCATGCCAGGACTTCTCGATATCGGGGGCACTGTACGATGGACCCATCGGTCTGGCTCTTGCGATATCACTGGCTCAGAAACCCATTGCGCTAGTATTGGTACATCCTCAACACTTTTTTGCCGTACTACATAGCACTACATTGATCCACTCAGACCTGGGGAAGAGGGGTTTTAACGCTCACAAACTCTTTCTATGAACATTCGCGAAGCTTCAGCAATCCGTCATCGCAGGAGAGACTGGATGAACTCACTTTCGGGCTCAGCTGGTTGGTGGATGCATTCCTTCGAGCCTTCAGGAAAGCACGAGCAAGTTTCTGCATCAAAATGGAGCGCTGTTAGCGCGGCCACTCCTCGCGACGGGAGAAGTATGCAACCACCCACATCACTTTCCTCCACTGAAAGCTTCTTCTCAGCCTGCCTGAGCTGCTGGTCCTCTGCTTGCGAGTGCTGGAGGAAAATGTCCACGGCACGCTTGATGGCGCTGTCGTACTCCTGGGACCCGGGCTGGGCCCTGTCTGCCTCCAAGATGTACTGCTTGATCTGATCGTGCACCTCTGCAACAAGAAGAGTCAGCGAAGTTGGGGGAGGGAAGAGAGATGATTGCATGCGCACTTCGGTTCATGTCGGCGTCCTTCTTGAGTCCCAGGTTGTACTCGAAGCTATTATACACGGAGATGCTCCTGCAATGATGCTGTCGGTGAGTCTTTTGGTGTGGACGTCGACGGTGACATACTTACTTTGCATCGCCATGCACGAACATCTCGCGCATCAACGTGTTGCCGATGGCGATCTTGTCGGTGGTCTGAGCGGCCTTCCACCTTGCCAGGGTCAGCGACACCTAGGGGTTGCGCGTGAATGCGGTGCTCACCTGATGTAGAGGTCGTGGATGTTGTCTTCATCAGTCTTGAGGATTTCAATGATGTCGAGAGACATGATGCCGAGCGGATGTAATCACTACTTGGGTCGTGAGAGGAACGTAGACCGGGGTCGCTATGTTTAAGAACGCTTCGTTGCGAGCGAGAGCCGGAGGGTTATGTTATGTATGACGCCATAGAGTGGACGTCCCCCAACCGGGAAGAAGCATCGAGATGGCGGCGGAAGCTCAGTGTCGGAGCGAGCGGGGTCAGGCGATCGACAGGTCTGGGGTACGCGTTGTTGACGCGTTGTTTGGCACAGATCTCATCGCGCTTCGGCAGACATCCTGGTGCAACGGCGGGTCGCCCTCCTTCGCTGCTACCACCACCATCTCCCCTCCAGCCCACTTAAAACACGCCCGCTCGCGATGGGCATCCGGTCTCTACTCCTCTCATGGACGCTGGTCGCCCTCCTTGCATCTATCTGCTCGGCGGAGTCCGCCTGGCACGGCCACACTACTCCTGGTTCGACCAGAATCTCGAGGTTCACGCCCTATTATGTTCCGCCCGGAGCCAAAAGCTACGACTCTTCGTCGCCTCTTATACACTACACCGGTACTTGGACCGAGTCGTTTGCCGCCAAGTACATTCAAAAGAGCGCGAAGTTCACCTCGGAGCCAGGCGCTGCTATGTCCTTCACTTTCACCGGCACCGGCATCGAATGGTTCGGCAGCCTCGACAGCAAACACGGCATCGCTCAAGTTTATCTCGACGGCAATCCCGTTGAGCGGGTCGACGCCTACAACAACGCGTCGATGAGCCAACAGCGCGTCTTCTGGACCTTCGGTCTTTCTCAGGGCAAGCACACCCTCAAGATCGTCAACACCGGAGACAAGAGCGGCGCGTCCAGGGACGTGGTCATGGACGTTGATGCACTCGTGGTTACCCAAGGCCCGCCTCCGCCTGAGGCACTGACGCAACAGAACATGGAGGTGTCCTACTCAGACATGCCGTCCTACCCGCCTCTCCTCGACCTGTCCTCCAAGTTCATCCCCGAGGACGAATGGACTCTGGTTCAGAACGGCTCTACTGGTGTCCATGCTATGCAGCTGACTATCATCTCCGAGACTCATGCCCTCATCGTCGACAAAGTGGAGCACAACCCGCTCACTATATCCGGCCATCCGGCTTGGGCTGCACTCTACAACCTCCGGACACACGCTCTCAAGCCTCTCTCGATGCAGTCGAACTCTTTCTGCGCCGGCGGCACATTCTTAAGCAACGGGACCCTAGTCAACGTTGGCGGAAACCCCGTCGTCGAAGACCACACTGCTGCTGCTGACTTCGGCGACGTCGACGGACTCCAGGCGATCCGTATCTTCGAGCCTTGCGACTCTGCCAACGTCGATGACTGTTGGATTTATGAGAACCATAGTCGCATTCGCATGGCCAGTCCGCGCTGGTACAACACCGTCCTCCGCATTTCTGACGGTAGCGCTATGATCATCGGAGGGTCGCTCAAGGGTGGCTGGATCAACAACCAAACGACCAACAATCCTACGCTCGAATACTTTCCCCCGAAGAACATCGCAGGGTCGGACGGCCTGCCCATTCACCTGCCCTTCCTTGTCGACACTCTTTTCTCGAACTTGTTTCCCATTGCGTTCTCGCTTCCCGATGGCAGGGTATTCATGGCCGCGAACCGGGACGCTATGATCTATGACTGGAAGACGAACACCGAAAGGAGGTTGCCTCGCATCCCTAATGGTGTTCGTGTCACCTATCCTATGACTGGAACTGGGCTTCTCTTGCCGTTGTCCCCAGAGAACGACTATACACCGGAGATCCTACTCTGCGGTGGGTCTACCGTCGACGACACAAAGCCCGGCTACGAGATCTCTTCGCAGGATCCGGCGTCGTCCCAGTGCTCGCGAATCGTCCTCACGGATGCTGGTATCGCGATTGGTTGGCAAGTCGAGCAGATGCCACAAGCCCGCACAATGCCTGATGCAGTCCTGCTGCCCACCGGCGAAGTGCTCATCGTCAACGGAGCGGGCTCTGGTATCTCTGGCTATGGCAACGTCGTCGACCAGGTCGGTGCGTCAAATGCAGACAACCCTGTGCTCACCCCTGTCCTCTATGACCCGAATGGCCCCGTCGGGCAGCGTTTCTCCTCGGCCGGTATGCCTACGAGCGACATCCCACGCCTGTACCACTCTGTCGCGACGCTCACGCCTAGTGGCGACATCATGATTGCTGGTAGCAACCCGAACTTGGACCGGAGCGAGGTCAAGTACGGCACCGAGTATCGCGTGGAGTGGCTGGGTCCGTCATACATGAAGAAGGAGCGACCGCAGATCCTTGGTGGTGCCCCCAAAGTGCTCGGGTTTGGACAGACCGCACAGCTCAACATCCGGCTACCGTCGACGTCTCTGCAGGGTGCTAGTGTCAAGGGTGAGTCGCTCGCCTCTGCGGGGTGTGCTACCTTCTGACGGTATCCCAGTCGCGTTGATGGACTTGGGCTACGTGACGCACGCGGTGCACGCAAATTCCCGCCTGGTCTATCTCAAGTGTTCCCTCTCTGATGACAAGTCGACGTTGACAATCACTGCGCCGCCGAACGGGAACATCTACCCTCCAGGCCCTGGCTTCATCTATGTTGTTGTCGACGGAGTTCCAAGCAGCGGGGTGAAGCTACTCATTGGCGACGGGCGGAGTCCTCCTGTAGACCGTGAAGCTCTTGAAAAGTGAGTCCGCCATTCCATCACTCGTGTCTTCTTACTGATAGCCCATTCGCTCAGCCTCCTTGAAAAGACCAGCGTCGACCAGTACGAGAAGTCAAGAGGGGAGGAGAAAGAGGACGATTCTGAGTGAACGCTGTGATGCACGTCTTATACTGTCCGGCTCAATCTTTGTGTCCGATTTCGCGTGTGGTTAGCTTTGTATCCGCAATCTATCTCCTTCATCGCTTTTGCTGTTCCAGTGTCAGTGTCATTCAACCTGCATTCACGACACATTTGAGGGCCCTTTCCACGAGCAAAAACCAAGCCATTAAGGGGAATTTAACCTCTACCACCGACGGGGCTCGAACCCGCAACCCCCACCTTTTCCGCCGGTTCGGTTTGTTAGGAAGGTGATGCGCTACCATTGCGCCACGATGGCTTACCTGTACGTCCAACCTGTAAATGATAACATTGTTCGCTGATGTGAAAATCGATATTACGCGGTCACGAGGGAGAACGCGTCGCTTCGGCGCCAGTGTGAACATGAACTTCGGAGCGCCACCCATTGACTGGCACCAACGGGCTCTTTCCTCATTGTCCACCACCCACTCGGACTGTCCTCCCTCGAGAGCTCCTCATAACGAAACGAACGACCTCTGCGTGATCCAAGATGGCGGCCATCGTCACGCCCACGAACCTCTACGTACTCGAAACCTCCTCCCTCAAGCACCCTCCAACCACTGCCGATCCCACATGTCCCGTCCCTCCTCTACCTTCCAGCATCGCTTGGAGCGCGGAGACTTCGGCAATATTTATTGCATCTGAAACTAGCAGCATCATGCAATACGACCTCACGGCCGGAACCCTCCAAGACACCCCAATCACCGAGCAAGGCTCAGATCCTGCCATCTCTCTGCTCACCAAGGACCGCGGAAACACCGTCGTGTATGCACGAGGGCAGAAGATTCTTCATGCGTCTACTCAAACAGGCAGAATTGCACATACATTCGACACTCACAAAGCCTCGGTTACGTCCCTCTCGCTCTCGAACGACTCCTCCCTCCTTGCGTCCACCTCTGCCCGTGCGATACACGTACATAACCTCACCCTTGTGTCACATACCGTCCTGCGTGGCATCCCTGCTGGTAGTGGAAGCGTCACTACCTGTGCGTTTCATCCGCACTCGCGAACCCGTCTCCTGGTTGGGCATGGTTCGCAGCTTCTTGTGTACGATACCACTCGCCCGTCTGGCCCAGCCAAGACTATTCCTCTGGATAAGGACCAGAAGAACCTTGGTCCCATCGTTGCTATTACCTGCAGTCCATTCAGCAAGACACTCGTTGCGGTTGCTTGCAGCGGAGGAGCCGTTGGCCTAGTTGACCTCGAGAAGGAAAAGGGGTACGTCCCGACATCTTTTCGTCATGACTGCTCACATTGACATCCTCCCAGTTTGTTCCGCATGGTGCAAATGCCTGCGCCCTTGACATGCCTCTCGTTCTCCGCCGAGGGCGCCGCTCTGTATGCCGGCACGGAGAACGGCAAGTTCTTGGTCCTCGACCTCCGTGCACTCGACAAACCACCCAAGTCCGTGACGGTCAGCGAGAACGGCGACCAAGTGATCGCGATATCTGTACAGGTACGTGGAGCTTCCTCCATGTCCATCTGTCCGTCATCCAACGCCTTCGTTCTGCAGAAGAAACTGAAGCCTGGAGAGGCACAAGCAGCCAAGTCGGGTGCGGCCACAGCTGCGAAGCCTCTTGTCCAGCGCGATACGAACAAGGCCGCACCTGCCGCCCGACGTGCTGCCTTAACGGCTGGTACAGATGCGAAGAAGGCTGGGGAAGACAAGCCCGCTACGAAAGCAAAGCCAGCGCTCACCTCGACCACTCCCCGGAGGGCAATGACCAGGACAGCCTCAATCGGGCAGTCCAATGGATCCCCTGTAGGGAGAGTGTTGTCTGGTACGCGAAGGACAGGCCCTCCGGCAGTGAAGTCTCCTGCGGCCGCCCGTAGCGAAGCCCAGAAGAAGGCGTTTTCGCCCCCGAAGGCACCTGTACAAATCGCTGATGACAAGGATAACGAAGACGAGGGCGACTTGTCAGGTGGGTGTCAAACAACTTTCCTTGAAAACCGACCATCTATTCACGTTCTGCATCACAGTACAAGTTGAGAACCTTTTAGCCCTTCCGAAGGCGAAAGAACCTGCTGTTTCAGCAGAGGAACCTCCCGTGTCAGCTGTCTCTAGGGCGCCGTCCGTGCTCTCCCGTGCCTCCTCGCGCGCACAGAGGGTTGAAAACACGAAAGCCCGCACTCACACACGTACTGGTTCGACCGCGTCTCGTGTCTCTGTAGCAGACTCCGTGTCAGCAGCCCTTCCACGTACGCGGCCTGCATCGTCCGCAAGTGCAGCCGGTCGGGCGAGCAAGGCCTCCACACGCACCGTCTCGGGCTCGTCATCCCGTTCAGCGTCGCCCCCGCTTGTTCAGCCGCAGCGCAGGCGTGTCTCCGGTTCTTCTGCGATTTCGCGGCTATCGCGGACCCCCAGCCCTGATCTGCCTGAGATGGAAGACGATGGTGGGCCAATCACGCCGATCCCTGGCTATAAGGTGAAGGGCAAAGGACGGGCTGCGCTCGGCCTTGGGACGCCGGAGGTGGATGAGTGGGTGAAGGCCGGCGAGGGGAAACCCAAAGCCAAGGACGACGATCCTCGCAAGGAGGGCAAACGTGTCGGATTTGCGTCTGGGGACGACAGCGACTCGGACGCGGAGGAGGCTCCCCGCGCCAACGCCAACAACACAAGTGATGAGGACGACTCGGAGTCGGAGCACGACGCGCCTCTGCGCCCGAGCGCGAACCGCTTCCAGCAGGACAACCTCGCGATGCAGGTTTCACCGCGACGCTCGTTTGCGGGTCCCAGCCCGGCGCGTGCGCGCGCGTCGACGTCGTGGGCCCCTGTACCGTCGCCGCTGCGTAACCCTGCTGCGCCGCCTTCCCCGCAGGCGCGGGCAGCACAGGACATGCTGCAAGCGCTGCTGCGGGATGCGCTGCACGACTTCCGGCAGGAGACGAAGCAGGAGATCGTCGGGCTGCATCTGGACCTGATCCGGATGGGCGGGAGCTGGAGGAGGGAGATGAGGGAGGCGATGGGCGAGTTCGCGCAGGAGATGAGGGAGCTGAGGGAGGAGAATCGGATGTTGAGGGAGGAGAACGAGAGGCTGAGGAGGGGATACTGAGGGTGCTGCGTGCGGTGCGTTGCGATCTTGAGTGGTGTTACGAGTCGACGACCTGTGATGCATGCGATGCGATGGACTGGCCCGTAGCCAGTGTGATGATTCTACAATGTGTATGCGATTGACTTACCTCTGCGAATAGTGTTATGCGTATGTATCCTTCTTGCTTCGCTGTGAATGACTGATATCATGGTTCCAAGTGGATGAGGGTCGTACAAGTACAGTTGTGTGCATATACAGGGGTGTAATCTATCTACGAAGTCCGTGTAAAGAGTGTCAAAGTGTACAATGAAGAGCACATAGGGCGAGGTCCAACCAAGAGATGATAGAAGCGCAGTTAGGTAAGTGGTATGTGAGCATTATACAGAGCTTAGTGTAGCCGAATCTGTGAGAGTACTGCGGGGATCCGATGTCAGGAGCACAGGCGATGACCCAACTAGCTGCGGGCGTACCGAAAGGAGTACAGCCGATATCATGAGGATAGGATAGGAGACTCGACATCCCTGAGCTCGCCATCAAAGTCATCGATGACCAGGGCCGTGCTCCCGATACTGTCGGTGAAGATGCCGTAGTAGCCTGTGAGGCCGCGCTCGGCTAGATTCTCGTGCAGACGGGCGTCCTCGCGCAGGTCTTCGCCACCCTCCTCGTCAACGGCGATCTTGACGAGCACGTGTCGTGGGGGAACGTTGGCGGCTGCGGACTCGACGGCCATGAGGGCTCCCCAGACGATGTAAGTCGTCTCGCGCCGTACGGGGTGCGTGATGAGGACGCCAACGTCCGTTTCGAGCGTCATAGTTATGGTCCTGACGGAGGCCATGGTGCTCGAACGCGAGAGAGCGGGTAGCTTCTTCCCTGAAGGCCCTGGGGACGAGAGCCTCAGCTTGCGGAAGCGGCTGAAATTGCGCGAGCGCAGAATGCCCCAGTTGAACGCGAGGTGCAGCTCTCTGGGCTTGATCTGAATGCAGAAGAGGAGCGGTCAGTCAACGACTCGTGTCCGGTCTGAATCGCAATTATGCATATACATACTACGATGTCAGGGGTGGCAAGCTGCCGTGCGATGGTCGGGAGCTCAAAGCCATCCCAGTCCAAGAGGTGAGAATGGGTGGGACGAGGACGGGGCGCGTGGAGGACGAGAGTCATGGCGAGCTCGAACACTCACAGAGAAGGGGAGAGAGAGAGGGTACTAGACTGGGCCCCTGAGAAGTGGGTTGATATAGCTGCAACGGATAGTGCATGGCCAAGCATCAATGCAGTGAAGCATGGCCGCGAGGGGCTGCAGTGGCGGGGAGAACCCTCCGCTGTGTCATAGCCCCTCCGCTCCGGTCAACCGATCCAGTTCGCGCAGCGCCCGGTCGTCACACGGTATACGTAATATCACGTGCGTGTACGTCACAGTCACGAGGCAGTCAACAACTGCCCGGCGCTAGGCCCGAGTCGCGTCTTGGCTCGACTGCAAACGCGACTGTGGCCTTTGCATGCTCCCTACTCTACCTTCGTCCTCGCAGTAATCAGTGTATACCCGATACCTACGTATACCATCAACACATTTGGACAAACGGAACTTCCAAGATACCCGCGCGACAAGCCCCACAAACACGCGAAAATGGCCCTTGGGTCCCCTTCCGCCTCCACCGCTGCGAAACTCGTGTACTGGTCAGGGGTCGACCACGCGAATTCTACCTCAAATGGCTTCCCCTCTACAGATTCAGACCGCGCAACAGAGCATGAAAGGAGGGATCGCGACCATGACGGAAGGTCCATGTATGTCGCCGTTTTCGAAGGTGCGTCCCCCGATCCACGAGCCTGCATCGCCTGTGACTTACGCGCCCAACCGCGTGTAGACATGCTGAAGGAGGTCATCTCGGCGGAAGCAAAGTTGTTCACCGAGCAAGAACTTCAGTGCTTCTTGGCCTGGCACAGGCTTCCCTGTACGTATATTGGGTCAGCGAGTTGTGTCTCGACTTCATGTTGTGGTTGCAGACAGCGCAAAGTACCTCTTCTGTCGTCTCTGCCTGCGCAAGGGCGAAACATGGTACAAAGTCTCAGATCTCAAGTATGAGTCAGAGCTAGGTGCAGAGGGGATTCTCAACGCGATGAATATTCTCTGTGGCCGAGTACCGGCGGAACCAGAGGATATCAAGCCGAAGGTCAATCCTCACGACCGCTGTATCCCCGACGTCCTACTCTCGAAGTTGCCCGAGCCTGCCAACTTGAAGCCTAAGGTCGAGCCCACCGAATCAACTATTCCACCACCGTTGGACGTCTTCCCTTCCTCATCAAAGGATTCTCATGGTACGCCAATCGGAGAAGAGCACAGGGATGGCCCTGAGCTTATCGACCTCACAATGGACGAAGAGGACGCACAATCCGAGCCGCGGCTGAGTCCCGAATTGGAACCTCCCCCTCCGCCTTCCTCCAGTACTCCGTCGAGCACACCTCGAGCACCTGACTACACCGTCTTCGCGGACGACGAGGAGCAAGCTGAACTCTTCGATCTCCTTGACTGCATGACTATGCCGGAGCTCGAAGCGATTGTGAAGCAACTAAAGCTGAAGCCCAAGGCTAAGAAGGTCGGTCCTCCTACCTTCCGTCCGTGCCTCCATCTAAGTCGGCCCCTCCCTCATAGCGTGACGTCTACATCGACACCATCCTCCGCGAGTCTGCGAGTCAGAGTACTCTCTCGTTTACCAAGCTTTCGAAGAAGGGCAAAGAGCCCATGGTCCAGACGAAGCTTCCCTTTGACGGCAAGAAGTCTCAGAAGTCCCTCACGCAGTCCATGCTTCCCTTCAAGCGCACTCCTCAATGCCATGAAACGCAGCTTCAACGGCTGCGCATAATCGCCATGGAGAAACTAAGTGCGTCTGCGAGCAGCGGTGCCATGGTTGCTATATCACTGACGTTGCCCCAACCGCGTGACAGAGAAGTGCATCCGCCTTAACAGCGATGTAGTCGCCCTCTTCCGCCGCGCAAATCTCGTCTACTTCCGACATACACAACACTCGCCGGAGTTGCTCACCCCTGCGATCCTTGCTCGCGCCAAGAAGTGGTCGTACGCCGACTACCCGTACCAGCGGACGGCCGACATCTGGGTCACCCGGGATGACCTCCTGGCGTACGAAGAGGCCCTCGCTCTTGAAGCTGAGGTGGACGCGTTTCTCGATGGTCCCACGTATGCCAACGGCTCTGGCGCCAGAGAGCGCTCAACCGCCAGTCGCACGCCGGCACCGACAGCTGGCAGATGGATGACTCCTGTGACACCTGCCAAGGGTAGGAAAGCCGTGAATTCACCCGTGGCCACAAGGAGCACGCAGAAGGGACTTGCTGGCACTGAGGAGGAAGAGAGCGTGCGGACGAAGAATGCACGCGAGGTCAAGGCTATCTTGAAGCAAGTTCTTCCAAGGTGGAAAGACTTGGTTGTGGAGAAGGGCGAGAACGATCCCCGACGGAGAGGTCTCGAGCGATTTGACTGCGGTTGGTGGCCTGCGTACTCAACGCTCCTACGTTCCTAGTTTGCTGAAGGGCTTCGGGCACACCCGCAGGACACATCCTCACGCGCATTGTTTGCAAGGGCGCGTACGCATTAGGCATCCTCAAGGAGTATCGTGATGAGCTCGAGGTCCTTGAGTTGCTCCTGGAGCAACGGCGTTGGCGCCGCGCCCGACGCGGCCGGTGGTACGAACGTTCGGCGTTGGTCTACATGACCCACCTGAAGGATGAAGACGATTGTTTGAAGCAAGCAATGGAGGTCGTCGTAAGTGCTCTTAAGGATCCAGATACGCACATTGGTGAGTACTCTTGAGGCTGGCTATGGGACGACGCGACGTACTGACGTTACCCGCAGTGTTCCGCCCTATGCTCGAGCGCAGACTCACGAGACTCGAGAAACGGCTGAACATTCCTCCTGAGAACCGGCACATCTGTGAGGGCAGCTTGCAAAAGGCCGAGGATGTATACGTAGAAGGCGTGAGGATACGTCATCGCGAAGATAGCCTTCTGTTAGACAGAGCAGGCCGTGTCGTCAACGGGTCACCTAAGAAGACGCAGATCACCGAAGTACTGAACTGGAAGAATCGCAAAGAGCCAGCGCCGAAGGTCAAGCAAGAGGGGGCCAAGTCGGATAAATCAGCCGGCGGTAAGTCCATCTGGAAAGGTCGCGACGGCGAGGAGGTCTCTGTCGAGCAGCTCGCCCTGGAACACTACGAGGACAAGCACGGGTGCAAGGGCTTCCATTCCGAGGGTCGCATCGTCACGACGCTATTTGGGCTGCTCTTTTGGGAAATCATTTTCGCGCCCATTCCCGGGGCGTTCGAGACCAAGTACCAATCTGCGCCGCTTGACCTAGCTGAGGATACGTTTTACTACTCGCGCCAGGACCTCATTGAGGCGCGCCTCGAGGAGATCGAGCAGGGCCAGGCGGCGGAAATCGTAGAGAGGGAGCATATCAAGAACAAGGATGTGTTGTGCATCGGTGTTCGTTGGGACCTGTTCTCGAGAGAGGACCTCGTAACTATTGCCAAGGTACGTCTCATACGTCGATATCTAACGCGGAGGTTGCTGACGCGTCTGCCCGCCAGTGCTTGCACCCAAGTGCGCTGGTGGCAATATGCCGCCTCATGTGCGAGGACTACGCGTCGCGCACTAGCGGTGTCCCGGACCTCATCGTGTGGAACGAGGAGGGACAGTGGGCACGATTCGTCGAGGTGAAGGGTCCCGGCGACACTTTGCAAGAGAACCAGAAGGTAGGCCGCCTTCCTATCTTTTCTTCGGTTTCTGGTTGACGGTGCGCCTGTAGGTATGGATCAACGTCCTCCTGCTGGCTGGGATGCGCGTGGACGTGTGCCATGTCTTCGAGCAGGACGAGGACCAGAATTCGAAGCGTGGCGCAGGCAGGACCCCGAAGAAGGGCGGCAAGACGCGCGTTGGGCAGAAGCGCAAGCGGGACGAGTCCGAGGATGAAGAGGAGACCGACTATTCGCAACTCGACAGACACACTGAAGACGAAGAAGAGGCGGAGATGCCTGCGACGAAGAGACGGAGAACCCAGCGCCCAGCGCCTGCACATCCGCCCGAGTCTCCTACTAGGCAGAAAGTGGCGAGGACGAGGAGCCAGGTCGAGGTCTGCATTACGAGCACGCCTCCCTCGTGCAACCCGAGCACTTCGCCGGGGAAGAGGAAACGTGCGGCGGCGGAGGAAATTTAGGTCGCAGGTGGGGTCGGGTGATTTTCCGTGGTGCACTATTTCTTGCGTTCATGATTAAGTTATTGATATATTATGTATGGCCTTGCTTCAGCTGGTTAGATGCTCTTGTGTTGTATAAATGCTCTTGATTTTGTATGTTGAGGTGGGGTTCAAACCGTATTATGCACTGGGGATGACGTCGACTCTGCGTCTCACTAGTCACTACCGTCATGACAAGTGCACTCGGTACCGTATATATATACTATCGTCATCCGGGATCAACCAGCCCTTGCTATGTGTTTCTTCCCTTCGGCCGCTGTTTTGACTGCTCCAAGTTACTCAAGATGATGCACCTCTCGAGCGGAAGGTCCGAGTCCTGCAAATCTGGATACTCTGCGACTCATCCATCCTGCGTCGCAGTCCGACATTAGATCTCCCTGCGTCCACGAGGCTTGCTTTGCGGACCATGTCTACGCGCGACTGCTACTTGGACATCACGCAGGAGATGAAAATCGACCATGACAACGTCCGGGACCTCTTCGACAGGTATCTGCCTCCCCAAATGTTCGTCCCCCTGTATAAGTGTACTGACAACGTCTACAACATGTGAAGATACCACCGTGCCAGTTCCCGTAAACTAAAGGGCATGATCGCGAACACGCTCATCCGGGAGATGGCTATCCACGGGGAGGCGAAGGAACTCTCCGTGTACAACGACTACCCTCAGATCGGCCTTGGGGACGCAGTTGCGCGCAACAAGGAGGACAGCGCGGAGATCAAGGCGTGCGTGCACGATGCGGACGTGGCCCGTCGGACGAGCGACGAATACGACGTCATCCTGTCGTGCGCTATTAGCGCGTTTCTGGCGCACGCGAAACAGGAGGAGGATCAGCAGCTCCCGCTGGTACGGAAGAGACTGACCCCGGAGGAGAGCGATGTACGTATCTTTTTGTCTCCTGTAGTGCGTGATGAGTGCGCTGATGTCTGGTGTGGCAGAAGATGGCTCGTGCGTTCTTGAAGGCACGGACGAAGGTGCCGACACGGCCTCATTCTTACGGGCCACAGACGGGCGGAATTGGGCAGAAAGCTGTATGCATGCCGGCGCGGATTCAAGACATGGTGAGAAAACCATGCCAATCTTGATGCGTATGGACGCAGGCTAAGGATATCTCTTACAGGTAGTCGAAACTATAGAGGGTCGGGAGTTCGTGGAGCTGAAGTATCACCATCCGACTGTATGAGCTGATACCTCGCTATGGAAAGATGGTATGGAAGAGTCATTTTGGACGCTTGATCACCCTTGCTGTTGCTTCCGAATGAATCTGAGTGGTAGGATGCACCTGACCGACGTATGAGCCTCTCAAGGTCGCAAGTGCGAAAGTCATCACGTTGACCCAACGACCCTCCGGTTTAGGAAAGCTCGACCTGGAGGATGGCGACTCTTCTGGAACGGGCAACCTCCAGCAACGAATCGCCTCAAGTGTTTCAGACCGGCGCGTGTGCGTCGCGCTGCCACCCTCGCAGACCTGCTGCAGAGACAGATCCTCATCCGCGGTGCAACGCTCACCGCCGAAGATGGAGCACACTTCAAAGACGGCGAAGTCCTCGACCGAGCACGTCAAGCCTTAGACGCGATGGAACAGACCGGGCTCAGCCCACCCAACGGTGGCACCCTCGAGTCCGCCAAAATTCTCCCTCATCATGATGTGGTCATCACGGCATCGTCCTCCGCCATGGCCCGTTGGATCCTCAAGCCGTCGGTCGCTAAACCCTTCGCGCGCAAGATGGGCCTCACGGCGCAAGTCCTAGAACGCACTTACAAGCTGGTAGCAGAACGAGTCCCCGTCGACTTCGACCCGCGCGCCTCAGCCTCGCTTCGTGAGGTTGAGGCCGTGAACGACCTCAAAGAGAATGCGATCGTCCGTGCGGACTGGATCAAGCCCATTGATCGCCGCTTCCCAGGACAGCGCACCGCCTACCTCCTCCTCACTGTCTCCGGGATTGACCAAGCCAATGCGGCCCTCAAGGGACTCACGCTCGCAGGCAGGAAAATCCACGTGCGGCGCGACCTCGACGAACCGAAGCGCTGCGCGAAGTGCCAGAGGTATGACAACCACTTTGCGCGCGAGTGCAAGGCCTCGCACGACACCTGCGCCAACTGTGCAGGTGCGCACCCGACGTCCCAGTGCGACACTCGCGACCCGAACGACTATCGATGCGCAAACTGCGGCGTCGATGGACACGCCGCGTGGGACCGGTGCTGCCCCACGCTCCGAGCGAAGGTGAGCGCACGCATCACCCGTAAAGCTGACGTAGGTTTCAGGTTTTTCGTAACGAACAACCCGGAGACATGGGTTGCCGAGGACGACGAGCTCGAGCGCGCCCCCCCGCCACCCACCATCTGGTCTCAAACCCGCCCGCGCGCCGACTACGCTGGGGACCCCACCCGCCCACGAGACCGGCCGACCATGCAATCCCGGCTCGACCGTTACTACGGCGAGCCCGAGCAGTCTTCCCCCCCCGGCTCGACTGAATGAATCGCACACCATCGAGCACCACCCTCAAGATCTGGCAACAAAACGTCAACAAGTCCAACGAAGCACAGCAAGACCTCCTAGGTGACCCCGCTATTACTGACTATGATATCATTGCTCTACAGGAACCCTGCCTGACCCACATGGGTCTCACCGCCAGCACACCGGGATGGAGGGTCGTCTATCCGACGATCCACGGCGCAGATGGGGCGAGCCGCACGCGCTCGCTCCTCCTCGTCAACACACGTCTGTCTACTAACTCCTGGAACCCCATCCCAGCACGACACCCAGACATCTCCGCCATCACCGTCCGAACCCAGGATGCGATCGTCCACCTCTTCAACTTGTACATTGACGGCGACCACGACACCGCCCTACATGCAGCTTCAAGGGCGACTCAGGCTCTTGCGATCAACCCCGATGGCGACCACGACCAGCTGATCTGGCTGGGTGACTTCAACCGCCACCACCCAAGCTGGGACGACCCCGCAAACCATCACCTGTTCACCTCGGACAGTCTCCGGCGTGCTGAAGTGCTCATCAACTACCTCACCAGGCACAACCTCGAGCAGGCTCTCCCGCCGAGTCTCCCGACCCTCGAAGCGACACGCACGAAAAACCACACCCGGCCCGACAACGTTTTCTGCACTCACACATTACTGACCAGACTTCACTCCTGCAGAGTTGCATATGAAAAGCGTCTAGCGCGAACTGACCACTACCCCATCCAGACCACCATCGACCTTCGCACAACAGCGGCGCCCTCGCGGGCGCGAAAGGACTTCCGCCGCGTCGACTGGAACGACTTCGATACCGCCCTCGCGGCCAAGATCTCTGCACGACACTTCCCTAAAGATATCACCTCCATCGCGGCCTTCGACGACGCCCTTGACCAGCTAATGGAGGACATTCAGAGCACAATCACTGAACACGTCCCCGACGCGGCCGCCACGCCCTATGCCAAACGATGGTGGTCCAAGGCCCTTACCAAAATGCGCAAGGAGAAGGAGCGTCTCGGACGTGTGGCGTTCAAGCATCGCGCCGACAAGGCGCACCCCGCACATGCTGAGTACCGACGCTACCGCAACCGATATGCTGACCATATCCGCGCAGCCAAAAACGATTACTGGAAGGCCTGGATCGACTCCATTGATGGCAAGACCATCTGGGACGCCAACCGCTTTCTCAAAAGGGGACCCACCGACGGCAGCAGCGCACGCATCCCGCCCATAAGGGTGCCAACGCAAGATGGGCGCGAACGCACATTGAACTCGAACGATGACAAGGCAGCTGAGTTCCACCCTACTTTCTTTCTCCCTCGCAGCACCGTTCCCATCCCCACAGGTCCTTTTCCGAAGCCAAAATTTGCATTCCGCCCAATCACGGACGACCAGATCTATCAAGCCATCAAGGCCCTCCGATCCTTCAAAGCCCCCGGCCCCGACGCCGTTCCTAATGAGGTATACAAGCACTGCGCTGACACGCTCACCCCTGTCCTAGGGCCCCTCTTCCGTGCAACCTTCTCGCTGAACTACTACCCCGACCGCTGGCGCGTCTCCGACACTGTTGTCATCAAAAAGCCAGGGAAATCGGACTACACGGTCGCCAAGGCGTGGCGGCCGATCGCGCTCCTCAACTGCATGTCCAAGATTCTATCCCGGTGCGTTGCTGACATACTTGTGTTTGAGGCTGAACACCACTCTCTACTCGCCGACCTCCAATTTGGAGGGCGAGCTGGCAGGACAACAACCGACTCCATTCACCTGGTCACCAAGACAGTCAAGGACGCGTGGCGGCGAGGCGACGTCGCCTCCATTGTCTTCCTAGACATCAAGTCGGCTTTCCCCGCGGCCTCACCTGAGCGACTCTACTACAACCTGCGAGCACGCGGAGTCCCTCCGGAGTACGTGCAGTGGCTGCGCATCAAGCTCTCCGGACGCAAGACGCGCCTCAAGTTTGACGACTACACCTCCGACCTCTTCGACATCGTCAGTGGCATCGATCAGGGCTGCCCACTCTCAGTCATACTCTATGCTTTTTACAACTCCGACCTCATCGACAGTGCGCACACCGCTGAAGGGGAAACCGCAGTGGGATCGATGGATGACGTTGCCCTCGTTGTCACTGGGAAATCCTTCACGATCTGCCATAACAAGGCCCGAGCCTTTATGGACCGCCCCGGAGGCGCGATGGACTGGTCAACGTCTCACAACTCTGCATACTCACTGGACAAGTTCGGCCTCGTCAATTGCAAGGCACAGCCGAAGCGCATAGGACTCGGACCGGCCCTCCAACTGACTAGCGGCACTGTCATCGCACCCACTGATCATCAGCGCTTTTTAGGTGTCCTCGTCGACCAGGCTCTCAAGTTCAAGCAGCACACCGCCGCCGCATATGCCAAGGGCAGCAAGTTGGTTGCACAAGTTCGCCGCCTCGCCACAGCGCGCAACGGACTGGCCCTGTCCGCCGTCAAGAGGCTGTATCTGGCAGTGGTGGTCCCGAGTATGTTGTATGCTGCTGATACTTTTCTCACCCCAGTCCGCACCCTCCCTGGACGGACGCGCAAACATGGCTCCGTTGGGCATGTCCGCCGTCTTGCGGCAGTACAGCGGCAGGCGCTGCTCGCTATGACAGGTGCACTGCGCTCCGCACCCACTGACGCCCTTGAGGCACATGCACAGATTCTCCCTTTCGATCTGCTAGTTGACAAACTCTGTCACCGCGCCGCTGTCCGCCTCTGCACCCTTCCCGACACCCATCCTCTCGCTCCCCATATCCGGCATGCTGGAAAGCGTTTTGTCAAGTCCCACCGCTCTGCAATCCACGAGCTCATGGACGCCTACCGACCATGGCTCGACTACACACACACTGAACGGATCCGGCCGGCGCGACTGCACCCGCAGTGGAGACCCCGACACCGCACCTACATCCTCGAGGACCGAGAGGCCGCAGCTGCCGATGACAACCGGTGGGCACGTGAGGGCGCCTTCCGCGTCTATACTGATGGATCCGACATCGACGGCGGTGTTGGTGCAGCTGCGGTCCTGTACACCCCAGGACGCACCCACCCTCAGACGCTCCGGCTGCACCTTGGCCCCTCCACGCGACACACTGTTTATGAAGCAGAGATCGTTGCGACGATCCTCGGTGTGGAGCTCCTGCGGCGCGCGATCACCAACACCCGGCGCGCCTCGATCGCACTCGACAATATGGCTGCCATTCAAGCCGCATCGCTGCGCACCTCCGGCGCGGGCAGGTATCTTACTGACCTTTTCCATGCAGCTGTTCGTACTCTCAAGGAGCAGCACCCCGACCTCAAACTCACGCTGCGCTGGGTTCCAGGCCACAGCGACATACCGGGCAACGAGGCAGCAGACGCAGCAGCAAAGGAGGCTGCACGTGGTCGCTCTTCCCCCACTCGGCAACTTCCCAAGGTGCTCCGCAAGACGCTCCCGCAGAGCGCTACTAGGGCTCGCCATGGCTTCAAGATCGAGCTCGACAGGATTGCGGCGGACCGGTGGCGCACATCCCGACGAGGGCTCCGTCTCGCCGAGGTCGACAAGTCGCTCCCGTCGAAGAAATATGGCACACTGGTGGCAGCGCTGCCGCGACGGCATGCAAATCTCCTCATTCAGCTGCGCACTAACCACGTTCCGCTACAGACCTACCTAGCACGCATTGGGAAAGCTGCCACCACCACATGTCCTACCTGCGAAGAAGCCCCGGAGACCGTCGCGCATTATCTCCTCGCCTGCCCCACATATGTGCTACACCGCGCAGTCCATTTCCGCCCGCTCGGCTTCTCTGGCCGCAACCTCGCCACCCTCCTCAACTCCAAGGACGCCGTCCGCCCACTCTTCAACTACATCAACGCAACTGGACGCTTTCGCGCGGTATTTGGCGATCTCGCGGTACCCAATCCGGCAGAGGAGGATGTCGACTACGACTGACTGAGTCCCACTCTCTCATAGCTCCTCACGCTCGCTGACACGTCCTTTACTACAGCATCTACGTACCGGACGGTGCACCCGGGTCCACCCTCCTCTCCTCGCATCCCTCCTCTTCCCCTTCTAACACCCCACCTCCCGTTTTTCTCACCTGCACGATACCAGCCCTTACTTTGACGGCGTCGCTCTGTAATCCGCGTTGGGACCAGGGGAGTTCCGACCGCGTTGTTTTGGGACTCAGTCCCAAGGTGTCTGCCCAGCGCGCGTACCCCAGCCCTGCAGAAAGAGGTGCACTTGTTGCGGTCCCACAGCGCAATCGCTGGTTAGAGCGCAGGTGCTGGTTTAGAACCTGGATCCCTGCCGCATGTGCGCGGCCGTGCGCGTTGGGGCGACGTCGCTCGCCCGTTTCTTTTTTCCCTCCCTCTGTCGTCTCTTGTACTACTAATCATTCCTCTAGACTATCACCCTGCTACTAGCGCGGCATCGCTGCCCACCCACCTACACCCCCACCCCCCTACATTACGACCCGGGATACTTCACGCGCGTTCCTCCAGTAGACACTCGGTAGATTGTTGCCTACCATAGGGCTCGGCCCTCGAGGGCAATAAACGTGGATTCCAAAAAAAAAAAA
>NW_027137912.1:1412628-1659143 GCF_003813185.1 Lentinus tigrinus ALCF2SS1-7 | reverse complement strand
AAAAAAAAAAAAAAAAAAAGTGTTTCAGAGACTTGCCTCGGAGCCAAGACCTTGGAAGGCGTCGGCGTAGCACGTGACCGCGTCTGATGAGACCCGACCATGACGTGGAGAGTGCGTAGTATTGGGACCAACGCGTCCGAGCTGTCTGTGGGGCATGCCAGCGGGGCAAAGTTGTAGCTTGCTCTTCGTTTTCCGCATGCATCCTCGTCATAGATGGAGCCAATTCCCTGCGCCCTATTGGCCACAGGGGACATCAGCGTGCCCGAGGTACTTAAGCTGGTGCAACCCTGCACACTTCATAAATCATGTACTCCGCAGCCCGCCTCGCAGCTCGCACTCGCATTTCTACCCTAGCAGCACGCCCGGCACCCTCGAGACTCATCATCAGAACTATGGCCACCGCAAGCAACTACCTCGAGGTCACCCACGAGATCAAGCTCGACCACGACAACGTCCGTGACCTCTTTGAGAGGTACGTATCGCACGCGTCTTCTACGCCCGAATGGTTGTCCTGAAAAGCGGACATCCGCGACAGGTATAAGCAGACCACAGACCTCAAGCAGAAGGCCTTGATTGCCAACACCCTCATCCGCGAGATGGCCGTCCACGGCGACGCCGAGGAAGTCTCCGTTTACAACGACTACGGCGCCCTCGGCCTCGGCGACACCGCCTCGCACAACAAGGAGGAGCACGCCGACATCAAGAAGCTCGTCTATGATGCCGACGCGACCCGCCTCACCAAGGCCGAGTACGACTCCATCCTCGAGCGCGCCGTCACCGCCTTCCTCACCCACGCGAAGGAAGAGGAGGACGAGCAGCACCCGCTCATCCGCCAGAAGGTTACCCCTGAGGACAATGACGTACGTACCTTGGTTCCAGTGTATGAGAGGGAACGCAAACTGATTTCCACTCAGAGGATCGCGCGTGCATTCTTGAAAGCACGGACTTTGGTCCCCACTCGCCCTCACCCTTGGGCACCACAGACGGGCGGCATCGCCCAGAAGGCTGCGGGCATGCAGGGTGCTTTCCATGACAAGGTAAGAAAGGCTTTGTCCGTTGTCGTCTGCAAGAACGCTGAGCGAGATTCCGCCAGGTCGTCGAGACGGTCGAGGGTCGCCAGTTCGTCGACTTGAAGTACCAGCACCCAGCTCAGTTTTGAATGGAGGGATAGGAAGCGGACAGTCATTGTTTCATAGTTTTTGTACTATACACTTGCCAGCCTTCGCATCTGAAGACATTGTATCAGTTCCAGCAGTGCGACAAAGAATCTGTTCACCTTTGCAGATGTTGATGAACTTCGCATGAAGCTGAGTATCCTCAGCAACTCAGAGGTTCCACGGGAAGCGAAGTCGAAGGGTGCTATTGTAACAATCGATTGTCCATGGCCAGACAGCTACAGCGGTCAAGCGGACGGTACATTCCTACTCTAGTCATACATATACACTCAAGCATCCTGGGTAGGCACGATATGCCTCAGATGTGCAGGGACCAACTCCGGTGGCAGTTTCATGATCTGATCCAGCGGAGCCCGCTTCGCAAGCGCAAGCAGGTTGAGCCTCAGCTTCTTGAGCACCGGGTCTTCACCACTCTCTTTCGGCACAGACGGCGCTGGCGCCGCAGGAGCAGCATCGCGCTCGCCCTCGGTCTTCATGACGACGTCGCCATCCGCGTCCGCGTCCGGAGCCTTGACTGCCTCCCCGCTCTCTTCCTCTTCCTCCTCTTCTTCCTCCTCCTTCAGTCCAGGACCTCCAACGCCCTCCCTCGCCAGCCTTGCAATCTCGTCCGCCGCAACGTCGAGCGCATACGCCAGCATCCCCGCATCCTCCAGGACGCCCGCGCCTTTCGCCGCTGCACTTGCCATCGT
Organism: Lentinus tigrinus ALCF2SS1-7; assembly: GCF_003813185.1. Lineage (NCBI taxonomy): Eukaryota > Fungi > Basidiomycota > Agaricomycetes > Polyporales > Polyporaceae > Lentinus > Lentinus tigrinus. The sequence continues at coordinate 1,657,279 of NW_027137912.1, read as the reverse complement.
CGATGCCACGCCCGCCTCGGCCTCGCGGTGCTCCGCGATCGCCCACTGGAGGTACGCTGCCGCGTTCTTCTCCGGGTCGCGCGCGAGCGCTTCGTCCATCTCGCGCTTGCGCTTCTCGCGGTACGCGCGGCCCGCCCAGACGTCCTCAGCGTAGAAGAGCTCGTCTGGGGAGCGGATGAGCGCGGGCAGGTCGATCTTGGCGGCGTGGATTGCTTGGAGCGTCGCGAGCGCGCGCGATGCGGTGGGGTAGGTGTGCAGAGAGAGGTCGATTTGGTGGCGGATGGCGGAGGGAGAGGCGGCGGAGGATTGGGATGGGGAGGCGGACCGCGATGCAGAGGGTGGCGAGTGCGGAGGGGTTGGTGGGAGAGCGTTGAGGATGCGTGCAGCATCACGGAGGACGCTGTGTCGTCCACCGGTCAAGGGGTCGATCACGTTCTGTTCTACCCAGTGTGCGAGAGGCATACCGAGCGCGCCGTACGTCGGAGGCTCGCCGTTGCGTTGCTGTGTGTAACGTGAGATCGCCTTTACATGAGTCGGAGTCCAGTGATAACACTCACCATAGGTTCTGAAGGTGTCAGGAACTCAGCAACACTCCGCAAGTATGCGTATCCATCCACTCCTCCGTAAACGACGTCGCGGATGTATGCCTCGGCCTCCGCGGCCCTGCCCTTCCAGTAGCTTTCCTCATCCATTTCCATGTTGGTGTCTGACGTCGACCTGGACGGTATCTCAAGCGTCCTCCGGAGCACATCAAACATCCTGTCTTCTGAGCCCAGCTCCGTGACGATGTCCCGCTTCCGCTCTTCCGCAAGCACGCTGGGCAGCGTCGCGAACGTGCCAAAGTCTGTTGTTACGGGCTCGCGAGGGTTCTTCCAGGGGGGCACAGGTTCCTCCTCTGTGACATCCCTCGCCCGTCGACTAGGGGGGTTCCGGTTGATAACCCAATGTCGCCGCTTCACCGGCTTGATGTTCTTCAACTTCTGTCCACTGGACGTCGATGTCGACGTCGACGCCAATGGCTGTGGGATCTCCTTGGCTGGGAGGATATTTACAGGCGCGGGGAAAGGCGGCGCAGAGGGTTCTGTAGGATCGGCTGTTGGATAGAGAGGAGCTAGGAGAGGGCGTGAAAGTGGATCGGGGACCATTGCTGAGAGGACAGTGAACGGATCTTCCACTACAGACACGATGAGTCAGTGCACCAGAGCAGGAAGTTTGCAGACGTACTCTCTGCATAGTCGAGACTGCCGTCTGCAGCCAAAGGCGGGCCACCTTTCTCCATCCGCAATCGCTCCTTCTTGGTACGATATCGCTTGCCTGTATGTGACCAAGGTTGTAAGGGACGAAAAACAGTAATTCAACGGTCTGCGACGCACCTTTGAGCTTGAGAGCGACCATCAGCTCCGCCTCGTCCGAGCCCGGGGGGAATGCAGCCAATCCATCCTTCGCTCCAGGCAAACCACCATCAGGCTCCAAGCTCTCCGACAGCGTCCCAGCACCTTTCTTCCCCTTCCCCTTCTTCCCTCCGGCGAGCAGGGCGGCAGCGACTGATGGCGATCCGGCACGGCTGTCGTCAACGTCCATTGGTGTCCCCGGTACTGTCGCCTTGTCCATCGTCCCGTCATCATCGTCAACGGCGAGGGGCTCGTCGTGTTCAACATCTATGTTCCAATCCGTCTCGTACTCTATAACGGTGGCGGCTGCTTTGGTGATGTGATCTAGGGCGTAGTTCTCTATTCGCTCAGCCTCGGTGTAGTAGATCGAGCCGGGTGGGTTGAAAGTCTTTGCGTTTGTGGTGACTAGCTTCAGATCTGACTGCAGAACTTGTGTCAGTATACCGTTGCTCAAAGTTGGCGAAGGGATAGAAATAGATCCAGAAGGTTACGTTCCAGCCCCGAGTGCATGGAGGGTGAAAATGGTGGAGCAGAGAGTACGTACCGCAAATTCCTCTAGTGACCTGTATTTGCCCTTCTCCACTTTAGTTGTCATGGTCCCCAAATCCATCGGCCTCGATATCAAGTCGCTGTAGCCAGGGACCTGGGCTGGGTCCACGGGGTGGAGGAAGAAAGCGTAATCATCTTTCCTGCGGATAACCATCAGCATCCCGTCTCGCCCCAACCACTTTGCAGCGCATATACTCACTTCTTTATCTGGGTAATGAGCTTTGTGAGGACCTCCTTGAGTGGTTTGAGCTTGATGGGCCTGGGCTGTTTCTTGACGGGCTCCTCGTAGGTGAGCTTGATCTTTTTCTTGGCCTTCTGGGCCTTGAGGGCACTGAGGGATGGGAGGACGAGGGTGAGGCCCCTGGAGGGCTTCGCAGGGGATTGTGAAGGCTGGGCATGGTCGTTGTGAGCAAGATACGGCGGCGAGCTCATTTCTCACTCGTGCTGTCGTTGAGGTTCGCTGCTCGGCGCACCGTCCTTTCCCGGCCGTGATTGGCTCGCTATGGCTCCGGTGGCCGGCCGTACACCGGCCTCGTCCCCGGCCGGAGCCCGGTCTAGCCGGCGGTGACTGCGCCGCCAGACAAGCGCACTGCCCACCGCAGCGCTGCTAGAGCCGTACGTCATAGAAAAGGTCCAACATGGCTGCAAACATGCTCGCCGTCCCTTGCACGCCCCCCCTCTGGATACTGTGCTCGTCCACACATCCACACACTCCACTCCGAGTCCGGTGAGTTCAGCGTGCATGAATGTCCATCTCGTTGAGGTCGTTTGTTGCGCCTCCGCATCTCTACTTCTGAATCTGATGGCAGTAGAAGGGGAGGACTGTCCGTGTGGACACCGTGTACTAGAAGGCATGCACCTTGCCGTGCGCGATACTCGGCACCACAGCGCGTACCGCAGTAACCTTGCTGACTTCTGTGCGTTGCCAAGCACGCCCAGCTGGGTACGTAGCTCCGGTCCCCGCTGATCGTGGGCAGTCTTATTACCTTCTCGGCCAAGCTCTATATACGTAGCGGCACATACGTGTCCTTCCCTTTCTCCTACCTCGTTTCTGTTGTAGTCGTAACTGACTCCCTCCTCCCCCAGTCTCCTTCATCTACCATGATGCCTGTCACGTCCCAGCCTTACGCCACCAGCGCCCCAATGGTCGCGGTTTGCGAACATGGCAACGAGAAGAGTTGCTCTCACTCGCAGGAACACCAGCAGTATGGTCACTCGCGTGAGTCGGGACGGTGCCAGTGTAGCCGCACCCGCACGAGTCGGTCTCGTCGCATACTCGCCGCCATGCTCCTCGCCGCATTCTCGATGATCCTCTTCGCCCTAGTCTCATGTCTCTGGGATGCCGCATTCAACGAGGGATCTTGGCTCAGCTCGCTCGGCTTGGCTGAGGACGGCACGGGCAGCGCGTGGTCTGCTCTGGGCGGTTTCGTCAAGAGGCAGTCGGATGGCACCAGTAGCAACGGGAACACCTTCGTTGACCGGAAATGTAGGACTTCTACTCAATGCACTGCCTGCGGAGCACTTACTTATGCATCTCCCAGACTACCTCATCATAGTCTTCGTCGGTCTTGCGCTCGTCGTCCTCGCAGCCATTTGTCTGAGCGCCTGGTGTTGCCGAGGTACGTCGCGATCTGCGGAGAGGACATAACAAGCAGACTGCTGACGATGGTTTATCCCAATCGCAGGTGCGTTCGAGAATCCGCTCTGCTGCCCATGCTATCTCTGCGCGTGCTGCGGTGGTCTTGGTACGTTAGGCTTGGTCATCTGCGCAGTTACAAGCCCTTACAATCTCCCTCTAGCTTGTTTGGAGTGCATCGGTTGCGGCCTGTGCGCTGAAGGCATCAACGAGATGTAACCGCCACAGAACGTATACGTAACGACATCGCGATCGCAGCGCCGATCGATCATATATCATGCATATAACCCACGACCGAGGATACCCACGGACCTCCAACGTCGAGTACGATCTCTACGAATGTTGCTGTTGATTGGACTCTCTGTGAACCTATATTGCTCCACGCGCTGTATTCTTGTGTCATGAGACTCTCGGACTTTCACTTTCTTCCGGATGGCTGCGCTTCCACTAGCTGTGCAGCGCAGCGCGCCTGTACTCACTGTTGCCCTATCTTGACCAATGTGATTGCTTCTTCCTGCCTTCATCGGATGCTGCTCCGTCTCTCTCAGTCAATGTGCAATGTGTGAGTGGTTATGGTTCTAGCAGTCATGCATGGGTCCGCCCGAAAACGAATATCTAAAGTACTGCCTGCAGGTCTGCGTGGCAGGTGCGTTGGAGTGAATGATGTGTTTTGACTGATGTGGGTAGTCAAAGAAGACTCGTGTGGTACCATAACGGGATCCAAGAACGGCGCCCAAGGGCCATGCCAGCTGTTCGGCTAAGTATCATATTGCTGTGTGTGCGAGGACGACTATACAAGACCGCCGAGGTGCATTGAGAAGGCCTCGCGCACGCCTGTTGCCTTCATGCCACCACCTCTCCTGCGCCGACTACTCTCTCCAGTCCTCCCGATCCGCAATGCAGCCAACACTGGACCCTCCTTCTCCGCCCAGGCGACGTCCTGGAAGAGCCCCGACGACATCCTCTCCATTCTCATGCTAATCGGCGGCGACATCGTCCAGCGCGCAGTGGCACAGCTCGCCGGAACAGGCCCCGGGCCCTTCTGCCCCGTCGCCTTCTCCTTCGGGTGGCTCGCATACTCGGTCTCCGCGCTCACCTCCGCGGTGGGCGACGGCCGCCTCCTGCCCAAGCCGGACATCAACATGTACGTCGTGAATGCGAAGACGGGGTACACGCGCGACAACGCCAGCTGGCTGGTCGCCCGCCTGCTGCGCGATCACGAGGTCCGCAAGTTCAAGGGCGGATCACTCACCATCGCGTTCTACCACACCTCGGATGACCCCGCGCGCCGCGCGGGCGTGCCCTCGCGCGACTGGCTTTATTGGTCTGGCGTGCTCGTCATCGTCACACAGCTCGCGATCGCGATTATCCCCGGGTCGCTGCACGGGAACTGGATCGTGCTTATGGTCACGGCCGGGGGTACGCTCCTCGCGCTCGTCGGGAGCGGCTTAGGGCAGTGGCGGGACGAGAAGTACGCTGCGCGGCCGATCGATCCTGACAAGGGCCGCGAGGTCGTCGTGCTCACGCGCGGGAACGGGAGCACGTTCGCGATGGTGGTCATCAGCGACCGCGTCGGCATACGGGTGGAGGACCTCGCGGGGGGCCGGGACAAGCGCAGGACCATCACGTCGGTGATGACCGCCACGCTGTTCATCCTGTGGCTTGTGCTCCTGCTCACGGTCGAGGGGTTGGAGGGGGATGCGTGGTACCTCCTGGCCGTGGGCGGACTGGGCATGATACAGAACGTGCTCGCCGCAGGTGTGACGAGGAGCGCAGATGCGCTTGGGTTCCACTTTAGGGAGCCCTCGAAGGAAGACTTCATCAAGGAGAGGAAGGTCATGCAGACGCTGATGAAGGCGGAGGAGCGCGAGCCAGGCGTCGGTCTGTCTCTCCTTCCGTTGTTCTTCCCTGGGGACCTGTGGCCGCAAGAGCAAGAATACTGGGAGGTGAAACGTAAGGAGAGGAACGCTGCGGAGCTGGAGAGGAGGGCTCTCATGATGCGCGGCGCACCGAAGCTGGAGGGGAAGGCCGTTGCAATCACTCAAGTACAGGAGGCTGAGAAGGGACACAGGAGGAATGATACAGCGGTCACTTTTGTCGAGGACCCCTCACCACGGATATCCGACCAACGCTCGCCCGTCCCGCGTAAAGACACATTTTCGACTGTTGTGTCGGAACCGGACTCGGTAATGATGAGATGACATCTTTGGCATGCTCATTCTCATCTTATACCTCTCATTATCATGCTGCGTCGCTGTCTATTACTTCGTCTGATTTCATACACATTGCCCACAATCTCTGCCGCATAGTCACTGGTACCTACAATGTATTAGAGTCCCGTTTGCACCGCCCTGTATCGGTATACCATAGTATGAGCATCACAGTCTGTATGTAAACTCACGAATAACGTAAAAACTACCTTCTTGTTCCTGTTTCTGTATGAGGATCGATCTGGTGCAAACGAAAGCTGCAAGTAGCGCAAACGCCCAGTGGGAACGTGACCGCGGCGTTCTACATAATATTAAGTGCAGCCACGTACAACTCTCTCGTCAACTGCCAACATCATTATCTCTTTCCGGAGCACTACAGATTGGAGGATATCCTCCAACGCCTCGCGTCATTCTCCAGGCTGCAAGATGGCATTACCTTCACATGCCAGCGTCGCAAAACGACGTTGCGGCGCCAGAATTTCCTAAAAGGGTTCCGGCACGCGATGACGACCGAAAAAAATATGTCCTTCTCACTATAGGAAAGCGCAAGGAAGTACTCTGCTACCGGCAGACGACGTGGGGACGACAGACGAGATAGATGTGAGTCTCGGGTGTGCAGCACGAAATGGTTCCATCGATGGGGCGCCACTCATACTTGCAATTATCCAGACATCCCGAACCTTCGTTCATATATGAAGCACGTTCACCACGAGTTGATAGAATGTGCATTCTGTCCCGACTGGGCACGCAAGTCAAGTCACTACCATGCATTGCCATCAAGACTCCAGCTCCCAGGTGACTCCGCCCCCTTCCGGATGATATCGGAGCAGGGAGTTCGGCCTGTGAAAGGCCACAGAAACTACTAGACCACACTAGTCTGAGACACATACGTGGTAAGCACTGGCCCCCGCCTTCGCGCCTTGTAAGCGCCAGTGGAGAATGCCCTAGAAACGTGACCGCGTATACGCGAAGCGTCACCGACCTCAGGCTCTTGAATTCGTTCAAGTTCCACTGCAGCTCAACCAACCTTACAACCTTTACACCAACATCCTCAGTGCATCTGTAATTTCTCCCTGCTCCACACTACATTGAAACCTTACATGGCACCTCGCGCTTCTACTAGCACCTCGCGTCGATCTTCCCGACTCAAGGAGAACCGGACACCAACTCCCGCGCACGCGGAGTCAGGTTCTTCTAGATCTCAGAATGACAAGCTCCCAGAGCTCCCCGCCAAACGTCGCCGTATTACAGAGGGTGCTGACAAGGAGCGAATGTCCTCCGTAGCGTTGCAGCATACGGGCGCGCGGAGGAAAAGGAAGTCTCTCAGCATGCTCCCCGATATGCCGCTGGACATCCTGTACGAGGTAAGTCTGTCTTCATTATAGTATTGGATCAGTGACCCCAGAACGTTCAACCTGGGTTAGGTGTTTACTCATCTCCGTCCGTATGACTTGCTCCATCTGGCGAGAACAACGAAGACGTTGCGCAAACTGCTCATGACGCGTTCCTCCTCAACGATTTGGAGACGCGCGCGAGAGAACGTGCCCCAGCTTCCCGAGTGTCCGAAGGATATGAGCGAGCCAGCATATGCAAACCTCCTGTTCGATCCGCACTGCCATGTGAGTGTCATCTGCTCCTCGCTACGGGTGACGTCTTGCTAAACGATGTTCGTTCCGATCCAAAGTTCTGTCTGACACCGAGGACCATGAAACCGATGTGGGCATGCCGGGTGCGCTGCTGCAAGTCGTGCTTCAAGGACCAGTACGTTCCTTCTGCTAATTCACTCCTTGCGTTTTCTAAATTCGAGCTTAGATTTGTGAATCTAGGTGTAGTCTTCAGATCAATGACCCCTCGATACGATGCGATCCGGCCTGCTGCTATGTTACCAGCAGAAGTCGTAAATGACCGTACGTATATCTTAGACCTATCTTTGCAGTCAAAGTCCAATGACACGTGGAACGTGCTTGTAGAATTGTACTTCCTCAAGCGCGATCTTGACAAGCTACTTGAGTACCTCGCTACCCTCAATGACAACCAAGAGGCTCTGAAGGCTGTTGAGGCCGAACGCATGCAAGCCATTGAGGAACAAGAGGAGGTACGTCATGCAGACAGAAAGCCCGTACGATCTCCGCTAATTTTCGGCTTTCAGTTCGCTGAACTTCTCGAGGCATGGCACACTTCAGATAAGCGCAGACGTCGGTTGGAGAAAGAGGAGCTTGTTGCACGACGTCAGGACCAGTGCGTGATCATGTATAGTAACTTGACATCAAACATTCGCTCACCGATCTCCCTCCCGCAGGATACTCGAACGACTCCGACTGTGCGGGTTTGATGAGTTGGACTACATGACGCCGGAACTTCGAAGGAGCTTCGAAGAACACCCGCTCGTGAAGCAACCTAAAGAGCTGACGGATCGCAGTACGTATTGCATCGCCAGGGTACAACTTCGCCCTTACTGACTGTGAGCTTTGCATAGTCTGGAACAACATCAGCGACCCCATCATCTCCTGGGCGTGGGCCGCACGCACTAAGCTCCGCATGTACCGACGCTGTCGTCACTACACCGATCGATTGTGCGTGTTCCAGGAGGTGCTCCGGGACTTTTATGCACTCCATCCATATCCGGAGGTGGTGCCCTCCGTGGCCGACTTCTCATGGCATACTGCCACCTTGCGCAAGATCTTGGATGAGGAGCCCGGCGTACCCCTCGAAGGTCTGAAAATTCCTCGGAAAGAGTTCATGAAGAAGGTTGAAGCAGATGTGGCGGACTGGCGAAGGGATATGGCACGGCGGTTGTACGACATGATACCTCCGGACGTCCTGCCGCCTCTATCCAAACAGCACAAGGACAGGGCCCTCCACCATGGAGCGAACGAGGAAACCCACGCGTCAAGCGAAGACGATGCTAGTCCCACGGACGAACAGATACTGCGCTCCCTCCATGCCTGCGTTACATGGTTCCGATGCACGGTGAAGGGTTGCTTGCTGGACTATCCGCGCGTACTCGCACACGAGTGCGCGAAAACTGGTCCTCCCATCAACCTTCACCCAGAGACGGACCTGGATGATCTGCAGAACGCATACAACATCAAGCTCGGGGAGTTCCCCTGGAACTTCACGGGGGACAAGGTCGTGTACGACATGGACGCCCATCGTGCGGCAGTGAAGATCGTCCAGGTCACTCTGGCGAATACGAGCGCAGTTCCGGCTCTCACGGACAAGTTCTGGCTCGACAACTTGGACGAGCGGTATGTGTGCGGAGAGTGCAGTGGGGTCGGGGTTCTCTTCGTGATGCCGTGGAGAGTAGCTGTGAGTGCTATGTGTGCTCCCTGACGTGTACACATCTCATATTTTTCTCATGACAGGTCCAGCACCTCTCAGACGAGAGGCATCGGGGCAAAGACGTCAAGCTGACCGTGCTCAACGTTGAGGACAGGATGGAGGTCCTCGACCGTGAGGCGGAGATGCTTTTCCCCGAATATGCCAAGATGTGGGGTTGCATTCGTGGAGGTTGCCGCACGCGCGCGATGAGTTTGCCCGACATGCTGAATCACAGCCTCACTTGGTACGTACTGCAGCTGCATACCGGGTAATTGGTGACATGACTGACTTTGCTGCGGAACAGCCATGGTTGTAAGTTTCCCAAGAAGGGAGTGGACTATGAGTTTCATCCAGATGCCGTTACAACCCCGGACGTCCCCCCTCATGCGGCGGCATACTCGCCGGCTGTTCTCACAACCCCCATCCCGCGCTGACTACGTTTTCGCTCCTGACCGTGCCTGAACTGCTATGTATCATTGCGTTTCTACCCGGCAACAAAGACGACCTTACAATGTGTGAACATGTATACCCTAAGCTTTCGTCTACTCGTGCCCCTGTTGTATCATACAAGCTACCGGCATCTGATTCTGTACGAGTACACTGTTTGCCCGTATTCCTGGAGGCCATGATCTTGTGGAAACCGGTCGTATGTATGATGTCAAGAAATTCCCTATCACGACGATAATGCCAGACAATTGAAACCACGATGACCGAGTAGCCTGTGAAACCAGCATACATCCACTGCCCGCGAGATTGTGCCAAGTGCAGTAGACGTCTACCAGGACTGCTACCCGGCCTAAGCTCCTAAGAAGTGCTCGTAAGACAGCGGCCGCCAGACGTTCGCAGTATGTTCATCAGCCCCTATGGATGTCTCCAACGCGATCTTCAGCGAACCGCAAGCCTGCCGCAACTCTGCAACGGCGCATTCCCAGTAGGGAATTTCGAGACAAGCAGTCCCTTGTAGTGGCTCCATGGTCCGCTTCGCGATGGGCAAGAGGAACCGGATCGACTCCAGGGGAGGTAATCTCCCCGCTTCATGTTCCTCGCGCATAGACAGGGAGAACCGCATGACGCTCCGGGGTTCGATCCAAGCGGCACGCACCTCGCAGATGCGGTCGAACGTGAGACGGCGTAAAGATAGAGGGACGGGAACATTGGCGAAAAGGGTTTCGAGAAGACTCATGGGCACCGTACAATCGACGAGATTGGGACAGAAGCGCAAGTTCATGCGAGGGCAACGTGTCACGTCGAGAATCCTGAGCATCGGTCCTTGAGCCTCGAGGAAGCTTTGCACTGTCTGACCCATCAGGTAGGATAACAAATCCGAGTCCATCCGAAGGGTGAGGAGTCGTGGCATGGTCCAGTCCTTGGGAGGGATTACTGCTCGATGAGCTGTGACGGCGAGAGACAGGAGGCGAGGGAACTCGACAGGTCCACTCGTAGTCTTCGCGAGCTCCGTGTGTCCAGTGGGGCGTATCCACAAAGCGTCGAGGGACCGGCTGAATCGAGGAAGAATAGAGTCGAAGACGATGCCGTTCCCCGAGAGTTCTAACCTGCGGAGTGTCGATGGTAATTCACTCAGCTCCAAAGCATGCGCAAGCGCGGCGGTGTGGACCAGCGGGCCACTGCCGGTAGAGAACGCAGTAGAAAGCACGGTGATGTTGGAACAGGCAGCGACAATACGCTCGAAGGCGAGTGTATGCGCTTCGTTCCAGACATGAACCCCATCCAGAGCTAGCTCCAACCTGACGGTCCGTCCACCAACGCAAGCACCAGCGCGGGCACGCGAAGCTTGTTGCTCCAGCGCAGTGGCAATCTCCACAGCATGGTCTCCGCTCTTGATCAATAGGTACTTGAACAAGAAATCCAAAGCGATCGGAGCCCATTTCTTGCAGACGCGAGTGGCGGCGAGCATGGTGTCCGTAGTTTCCCTGTGCCGTCGGTGGACGCTGATGCCATGGGTATCCATCGTGAAAGCATAGAATGCTTGCTGATCCGTATGAGTATATGCGCCGGGAATGTGAGTTGCATAAGAGAACACTTGAATCCAAAGCTCCGGAGGAATCCTCGAAGACGATGGCGAGTCCGCGTTATCCGAAGTCTTCCCGGTGGTCGTCGTTGAGCTGCGAGTGAAGGTTTCCGAGGCTTGATCAAGTTTGCAAGCACCAAGTAGAGCTGTACAGCAAGCCAGACCAGTAGAGTGAAACTCAGACATATCGACGACAGGCGAATGCTTCGTCGGGCTGACGGTGTCAACGCTTGGTGAAGGTGGTGGTTAGTTGGCAGGAACTATGTACTACAACCGCGTCGCGGCCCGCTCTCTCCCCGGCGCTCAAATTTCAAGCACCCAAACGAGCGCGCGCGCCAGTCACGCTTGCACCGGCACTTCTCGCTGTCATTCACGATGGACCCCGCCACCCCTGTTCATGTAGCCAAATCCGCTGTTGCTACATGCGAGTTCGTTCTCCCAGCTCTCGTCGGTGCCGCAAGAAGTCTGACTACGTCGCTGGACAGCTATCGCGGCGGGCACTTTTACTGCCATCCATGCTCTCTACCGCGGGTCGCGTCACCCCACACCGCTCGCATTGTCAGCTGCAGTTAACGGAGGCGTAGCAGGGACTTTGTTCTTCGGTGCGTATCCTGAGCCACTGCATGGGGAATATTATAATTGACGTGACCGATACCCTGTTACCAGGTCTACGTGAAGTTCTGGTCAGTCCGCTGCTCCAGAGTTTCAATCACTCTACCCCAAATCAAGGGACCTCAAGCACCCCTTCGCCGCAGTCATGGTCACAGATGCGGACGCACAAGCTCCCTGATTCTGCGTTGAGCGGAGCGTTCACCGGCGGGATCTTGAACGCATGGCAATGTACGTCCCCCGAGTTCATACTCGGCTCGTAACTCACCCTGCGTGACTACAGATGGGCGTGCAAGGATATGGGCTGGTGCTCGCACAGCTGCTATCATCTGCACGGTCCTTCAGCTCGGATACAACGAGCTGGGTGTCACAAGAGTCAAGTTCGTCTCTCGAAAAATAAAAGAGTCGCAATCGCAACCGGATGCTGTATCCGTGCCCGATGCAATTCCCGTCCCGGATGCCCCTCGTCTATCTATCTTCGATCGCTTGATGGGTATTGTTGGCTTCAGGAAACTGACCGACGAAGAGTATTTGGAGGCACTGAAGAAGCAACGAGATGAGGCCTTGGTGCGAATCGCGGCCATAGAACAGGAGCGAAGTGAGAGGAGACAGTTGCGCAATGACTCGGAGGATTCGACCGAGATGTAACTCACTTGGAGATGATTGGTTTCTGTCCCTACTGACGGTCTGCTCGTACGCCGTTATATTGTACAATTGTGTAATGCGTATCACACTAATACCCATGCCGTGGGCAACACCAGGTCCTATCTACTACCCGCTCTCCATGCCCCTCGCAAAGAATGACCTCCTAATGCGGAGAAAGCCATGATCCCCCACAGACACATCGCTGCTGCCAGGCCTTCTCCCACGTTTGCCACCGACTGAGAGTCTTATCCATGGTCTGTACGTCCAAGGCGACCTCTGACCTCCCGCCGCACCTCACGCATACGCTTGCCTTCTTCTTCTGCCCAAGCGCACTCTTCTTGACGACGTCGATGTTTTTGTCCTTCAGCGTGTCCGGTGCGGCTGGCTCTGAGTCAGAGAGCGAAAGACGCGCGAGGCCGTCGGAGAGTTCGGAAGGCTTGATGAACAGGCGTGCACGGTCGATGGCTTTGGATGTCAGGACCTTGTTGATGACTTTGCGGATGTGGGGTTGGAGTGCGGGGACGGGACTACAAGAAGCGAGACTTCGACGGAGGTCTTGAGCTACGGCGGACAATGAGACGTCGTTCAGAGGATAGGGCGGGGACGCTCTCACCATTCAAGCTCTTGCTCTCCTGCAAGATCTCCGCGAGGAACGGTCCCAAGAGCTGGAGGTCGACGCCGGATCCCTCTGTAATGTCTAACAAGAAGTCCTTGGCGATGTGCGAGTTCTCTCCCTTCGCGGTGAGTTTGGAAACCTGATCGTGGAACCGTTTGACATGCCCCATCGCGGTGTGCAAGCGACTCAACGAGTAAGGATGGACAAGATGCAGGAATATGGGGCTGTCCAACGTCGTGCCTGTGGTGAGGATCGGCAAGCATATTAGCATGATGTTTCTACACTGATTAACGGCGAGTCCGACCTTTGGAACCCGGCATGGTGGGCTGCCCTGGCCGTTCTCCGACAAATATGCATTCCTTCAGAATCTTCTCGACGAACTCAATTACCCAACTCGTCATGCCGAGAAGTTGCCAAACCGCATCTAACGTCGAGCGCCTCAATCTTCAAGTCATACGAGTACAATGAGCGTAGCAACGTACCCAGGTCATAAGAGTCTCCTTCGCGGCATGTGTCGAACGCACTGCAACATGCGCTCAAGGAGCTCATCTCGTGCGCCGTCTGCCAGCGGGCGGCGCAAAGGTCTTGTTCGGGACCTCTTTCCAGCCTGTGTGTCCGAGCACTGCGGGGCGTGAACTTGAACATAACGCATCAAGGCATAGGACAGGGACATCGTCATACCTGTACACCTCGGTGGCTACTCCCAGCAGCTCTCCAGTCCACATCTCCATCAGACCGCAAGAGTCTGCCTCCATGGTAGCGAATGCCTTGTCAAGCGTATTCACGGTCACCTCCGTTGGCAGGGTAGGTACTGCGAGCGCATGAATGACGTCCGACGGCGAGTACCGCGCATGAATCGCAGCAACAAGGTGTCTCGAGAGGTCCCCGAGGAGGTGTCCAGTTAGTACTAGCGACGTCTCTCCCGACACACGTCGCGGTAGTACCTGGATCGACTGGTGCGAACCGAGGAGAGGCGAGGAGATCCCACACATCAGCGTTTCGTTGGGCGATAGGGCAGCGCTGGCGGGCACTGCGTGAGACGAATGCATCACAATCAAGGTGACTAACAATCAAAGGCGATACTCTTACCGTCAATTGTCCCGGCCTGGACGTGCGAGAGGATGGGGACACTATCCCAGTCACCATGGGTACTTAGATCTGGCCTAGCGGAATCTGAGGTCAGTACGCATTCGTCGACATATGATGGATACGTACAGCTTGAGCACTTCAATGGCACCTGTTGCTGTTTCCTTGGTCTTCGACTTCCGTCGTGGTAGCAGGCCTCCCGCGTCGAGGAAACCTGCAACAAATCCACCTCGGGATATTGACGGGAGTAGGAAACATGGGACTTTGGTCTGGCTTTGACGTTTGTGTTCCCCTCGAAGAACCTAGAGTCGGCATCGTTAGGAGCGAGGATAAACCGCGAGTGCTGCGCTTACCCAGTAGCTCGCTGGTGTTCCGGGGGCCATGAACGTATACGATACTATCTCAGACTTGGGTAGAGACGTATCTGATACGAACAAGCTCTGTTGGTGTATGCACACATATGGGGTCACGAGCACTCACACTCATCAGGGTCGAAGAACGTAGCCGCAAGATAGAGCGTGCGAACGTTGGATGCCGGTCCCTTTGAGTCGGGCTTTGCACTTCCGGAGGATGACGGACGAGCAGAGCGAGATGGTGGTGGGCAATAGAATACCAAGTCGACCAGAGAACCAGGGTGATATATAGGTGGGAGGGGTCGGCTCAAGACGGCTGTAGAGCTTTGTGAATACCAACGCTGACAGCGGCAAGAGAACTACCACCCACGTTTGGTTCCTGGCTTGTACTCAAGGCGAACTTCGCAAAGGGATATCGTATGTTCTTCTCCCCAGAGCTCCCACTCATGAGAGAACTGGCTGTCCAAGAGTTGTGGTTGACTGATGTCTATAGAAAGCCCGAGGTTCACAGCACTCTGCAACGCTTGCGCTGCGCCCTGAGAAGGGAGAAGCTTGGAACGCATCGCAACCAGGAACACGTGATCTGCACTACGTAGGTGAACGTTCAGTTGTTCGCCCTCATGGTTATACACACACCTTGGTAGCAGAACCCAATGGCAGCCTTCATGCAGATCTTGTCGCCGCCGATCTTACCAGTGGGCTCTGTATCCGGCAGATAGTGCTGGAGTAAGGGAGTACGCCCCACCTGTTGCGGCTTCGCCTGAGAAGAGAGGGTGAAGACAAGGAGTTGGTGCGATTCTGTAACTAACAGCAATAGCGGGGTCCCCATGGGGGCCAGAGGTCCCAGGGCAGGGAGGCGCATCGACTTTCCCTCGTCCGTAACAACCCACTGTGCGTGTGCGTTTTTAGCAACCTGACAAATTACGAGAGATGTAGCATACCTCTCGATGCGGACATGACCATGCCGCGGCAACAATACCACCTCCCACAGGATAGGTCCACCATTCTTTCACCTGCCAATTGTCTAACTGGGCTTCCTTGTGCCATATACACCCATAGCCTTCAGCAGTCTTGCCCGGAAAGTATGCAAACAGCCAGTCGTCGGAAGGGCATAAGGACAGTACAGTGGGTGGCTCGGCTTGAAGTTGATACTGGAGCGGAGGAAGGGGGAGCAGGAACTGTCGAGCGGATGGGAAGTGGCGACCCACCACCCGAGGCTCGTATTCGTGCGCGGTGTATATTACTGAAGACTTGCTCCATTGCGCTGGTCTAAATCAACGTACGTCGGCCGACCAGAACAGCACTAGGAGGGTGAAGCCTCTCACCTCTTCGTCCCCTCCAGAGAATGGCAGAGATCCCACCAGCCGAGTTGCCAATGCACACTCTCTTTTGCTTTCCCTTTGGCCGCTAAAGACAGATTTCGCTCGTGCATCCTAAGGTACCTCTGTACGCGTCAAGTTAGAAGTCCCCGCCACACACACTATGTCGTCTCCAACTCTTGCGGGAAAGCAGTTGCAACCACAGGATAGAGAAAAGTCAACAGAATGGAGTGAGTAGCTCGTTTCGTTCGTGAGATAGTGTGTACTGGCGAGAATTGGATGGTTGACAAGAGGTTCACGACGCGCCAAGACGCGAAAGCGCGCGTCATTCTGTCTGCGCGCATCTATTCTTTGGTGCATCTCGTATCTCACCATCTTCCTCCTGCGTCCCCGCGAGCAACGTGCGCTGCGCACTCGTGCCAAATGCTGCAGACAGCAAACATCGCGAGAGAATTAGAGGGCGTACAAACCGACGTTCTGCTTCAGGCGTTCGCGGACCGCATCCTCGTGCTCGTAACCCAGCTCGGCAAAGTTGGCAGTTTGGTGAGCTCCGTTCTACGCAGTGAGCATCCTTGGGCCAAGACTGTAGTTGATTGTCGCCATCAGATTCAAGCTACGATACCGTCCGCAATGCCACTCCTGCCTCCACCACCTCCCGATCCCGAACAGCCTAACATGGTCCCCCTCCCTGTGCCGCCTTCTTCGCTGCAGCTCACGCCTTTGCTTGGGAGCGCTCCGACAGAGCGCATCCAAACCCTTCATTCTCTATACGCCTCGCAGATAGCGACACTGGTGTGGACCATGGAAGAGGGCAGTATATTGGAGGCAGATCGACGTGCTGTGGTTATTGGGATCGCCTTGGAAAAGGCACCGGGAGCAGTGGCGGACTCTTCCGAGCTCAGCCCGCACGATCGAAGTGTTTTCTACGGTGTCATGGGAATGGTGCGGGATCTTCTGGCACAGAAATGAGTGAAGTCGTGAGTAGTTGTCTACCAGGTTCCACTTAGCGATCGACAGTATCATATAGGATGAATCTATTGTCGTCGGACTCAGTGGATATGATCTGCATTGTCATTGTTGCTGTACGCAAAAACCGCAAGCTTTCTTGGTCGTAGCAGCTACAACCCTCATCCGGCTCTATGTTCGCAGGCAACAGGCGACACTGCTGAGTGCAGGCACACCCGGGCTCGATGAACAGCAATACTGAAGTTAGGTTACATGGAAGACTTGGACGATGCCCCTGCCATCTTTCCCAAACCCTCCTATCACCACCCATGAATGACTCGCCGTCATGGCATTGACCTTCTCCAAAGTCGGGGCAACAGCACTCCAGCCTTTGGTAGCTCGCAGGCTCCCGTCGTCGTCTCTTATTACCTTGTACTCCGCTATGGTGCCCAACAGAGAACATGTGAACAGACGATCCGAGGCAGTGAATGCACTGCAAGATTATCAACATGGAGAGGATACCCAGAAGTTGAAAGAGCCTGACCTTGAAACAACCGGGCCATCTGCCACTTGAAGCCAGATTCCTTCATCCTCTTTCAAGCCCTCCCATTTTCTTGACCTTTTCTTTTTACTGCTGGGTCGCTTTTCTCCGCCGCCGCCTATCCAGGCCCGTCCATCTGCGGTGCCAGCCGCTAGCAGGCCGGTAGAGCTGACTGTCACCGAAAGGACGAATGGCGGTGATAACGAGACACCCTCGGAAGGAGGTGGCGCGCCTGCACGAAGCATATGAACAATCGCCGACGAGTGAAGGGAGCCAGTGCTCACTGATGTCAAATCGCGACAGGATAGTTCCTTGTCCAACGTCAAAGTGCAACAGGGCGGAGTCATATCCTCCGCTCACGAGCTCGCTGGGACGATCTGGAATGAATTTCACGGATCCACATACCTGTCGGTAGAACGTCAGTGAAGGATCACAGGTTCCAAATTCAAGACTCACGGTGTTGTGGCGGCTCTTCATGCGAGTGATCACATGAGAAGCAAGGTCGATGGTCCCTACACTCCCGGAGTCCGAGGTGAAAGCGAGATGTCTGCCATTCTCACTGATACTGAGCTGGCTAATCAAATGCATGTGAACAGAAGCCCGATGAAGCCAGTAGTGGAGACAATCCGTGCCTCATTCAGGACGTCGTCGTCATCTTCTCCCACCTCGAGAGAGGCCGAGGCATCATCCGCTGTCGCTATCATTTTTTGAAGGTCGGCAGGTAGGCATATAACCTGTGAACGTCTCTGTTAACCATAGCGTGTGCGAACATGTGTGATACTCACACGACGGCCACAAGCGATCCAGATCGCTACAGGCTCATTCTTCTTCGATAACTGCCAAGTGATGGATGCGATCTCTGCACCGAGAGATTTCGCAGCTTTGACAACCCTAGCCGACGGAAGATTGTACCATCGCAAACTGCCGTCCTCTGCTTAACGGTGTTAGTAACTCATGTTCCAAGCGACAAAGAACGATACACACACCGGAGCCTACACAGAGGGTGTCGTTTGGACCCAGGGACAAAGCAGACACAGGTGAGGGAATCGAAATAGTGGCCTCGGGGGTTGCAGACATCCTCGTCTGCACGTAGTCCAAGCCTATCGGAAGCGCAGGTGGTGGTGTACGATGACGATCGCGATCCGGCGTCTGCTGTGCACCTACATCATCGGCGCTTGGTGTCTCGGTAGATCGCGACCAAGGAACCGACAAGGAACGGATGGTCGTTACTTATCGCCTTCATACTCAACGGCCACCACTGCTGTCGACAGTCTTGACTAGAGATAAAGGCTTATACCAGTAGAATGCCTCAACAGATACTCGCCGGTGTCACGCCCACCGCAAACGCGCCCAGCTCCATATCGGACCTGGAGGCCTTGCTCAAAGATGATATCAAGGTCAAAGTCGCCGGTAAGCATCCTCCCCGTGCGTGTACGACAGGTTACTGAGACATTCACAGGTATCGATGGCGAGTGACTAGTCATGATGTATACTATCGATATCCCGCTTAACCTTGCCCAGTTGACGGCGTCCTGAGGGGCAAGTATATGGTGAATGCGTCCCGTCTTCTCTGAAGCGATTCTTACCCCTAACGCATGCATGCAGTCCAAGGAGAAGTTTATGAGTGCTGCAAGCTCCGATGGTTTTAACTTCTGCAGTGTCATCTTGTAATGTCCCTGCCATTCCAGTAGTGCTTCGAAACGCTGACGCGCCCCCTCTACCCAGCGGATGGGACATGCACGATGCTGTATACTCCCGAGAGCTGCTCATCTCCAACAGAGCTAACGGATACCGCGACCTTATCGCCTCCATCGATCTTGCCACTTATCGGCGCATCCCCTGGGAGAACAACGTACCGTTCTTCCTCGTTTCCTTCTTGGATCCCGACACCAAGGAGCCGATCTGCGCCGACCCTCGCGGCGTGCTTCGGCAAGTCGTCACGAAGGCTCGATCGAAGGGCTGGAGGTGCATGGCAGGTTGTGAATACGAGGTAAGACTGCACTTCGCAAATGTCTGGGCGGGCTACGCGGCTCACTTGAAGACTTGTAGTACTTCCAATTCAAGGGTAACGGCCACCACAATCTACGATGGGCAGTGACTGAACTAATTTACCATAGAAACTCCGGAGTCTCTGGCGGAGAAGAATTTCACAGACCTACAACCATTGACTTCTGGAAGTAGGTGATTTGTTATGCTACCTGGAACATGTCTCATTCTTCCTTAGTGCACGGTTACTCTCTTCTACGTACGCAGATCAACTCCGAATATTTCAACGACATCTTCGACGAAAGTTTGAAATTCCAAGTACCGCTAGAGGGACATCGTAAGTGGACCATGATTTGTGAATACTTGCGAAGTCCTCAACTACGCACAGACACCGAGACCGGCCCCGGCGTTTATGAGACCGCCCTGGCGTATACGGATGCTCTGCGAGTTGCTGACAATGCCATCCTGTTCAAGTTCCTGGCGAAGAGTATCGGCATGAAACGCGGGGTTGTACCAAGTTTCATGGCCAAGCCATGGGGTAACGTAAGCACATACATGTATCTTGCGCTACAATATCCTTCTCTGATTGTCCATATACAGCTTCCGGGATGTAGTGGGTGAGTGTCGTCTAGATAGTACTAATGTTGCCTCTGTTGAAGGATTATTCAGACACATCCACGTATCTTTGCGAGACGAGAAAGGGAAGAGTCTCTTCGCCGTGTCAGACTCGGAGCTTAAGACCGGTCGCGCGGATGCACAGTATGAGGACACCAAGTTCTTGAGCAAAGAAGGCGAATGGTTCCTTGCGGGCATCCTTGACGGTCTGCCAGACGGTATGTCTCACCACTCCAATTCTTGGACTGTTGACTGACATATATGGTTAATTTACAGTCATGCCAATGGTCAGTCAACGGACCTTTCTTCCAAGCGTGTAATCTCATTTCATTCGATCCAACCATAGCTGGTTCCGACCATCAACGGATACAAGCGTCTCGTTGGGGGCGAAGCCTTCTGGGCACCCAATGCCGTTACCTACGGTTACGACTCTCGTGCTGCCTCCATCCGCATAATTTCTCCACCTTCCGTCCCTCCTTCAGCCACACGCATGGAGATCCGCGTGCCGGGAGCGGACATGAACCCGTACTTTGCCTTGAGCGCTATTTTTGCTCTGGGGTTCCGCGGCATAGAGAAGAAGCTCGTCCTTCCTGGGCCGCCCGTCAGCCAGTTGACGCAAGGAGACAAGAAGGCTGGCAAGGTTCGTATTGAACTTCTTTGGGGTACCTATTTCGCGCTGATAAATAACTGCCTCTTGCCATGGATGATTCCAACCGAATTGTGTGGACGCCGCGCCATGATACAGGTCAAGATGCTGCCCCAGTCCCTTGAGGCTGCCACAGAACGCATGATGCGTCCTGAGAGCATCGCTCGTGAAGAGGCGGTGTTCGGGAACGACTTTGTGGAACACTATGGTGGCACGAGGCAACACGAGGTGAAGCTGTGGAATGAGGCGGTGACGAACTGGGAAGGCGAGTCTTCCATATTTCCGTAGTGTATCGTCGTCTTGTCTGACGCAACTTTCTTCGCAGTGGAGAGATACCTGGAGCTTGCGTGATCAGATAGACAGATGGCCCCAATACGTGCACGTTGTTAACCAGCTCGACGGTCATATGTATCTGTAGTGGTACGGAACTGAATACCATGTCTACCTAGTGTACAGGGTATATGCGCCAAGCGGATGCTTACGCAGTCGCACCGGCAGCATTCGGAGCGGCTTCCTCCTGCGGCGCCGCAGCGTGCCCATCAGCTGTCTCCGACGACGGTGCAGCCGGCTCTGCGGAGCGATTCTTGTGCAGCCAAGCAAGGAAATGTGTGACGTCCTGCGTAATCAGGGTGGTTAGCCTCAAGTTTAGGCGATTGCCAGAGAGAGATCGTACATGAGAGATCGTGCTCGCCATAGACGAATCAGCCACGAACTGTGGAATGTTTCCACCGGGGGTGCTCGATGTTGCCATACGCCATTCGACCTTGCCGTCGTCGAGCTCCTGTAGGCGCTCAACGCTAACATAGCGGCCCTTGACACCCTTCTCCTCCAACTTGGCGTACTCGGCATCCTCGGTTACATCGACAGGGATGGATACGATGATACTTTGAAAGATGAGTCAGCAATTGTGATGGTCAGTTGGCAAAACCAGCAACTGCTTACCCTGTCCTAGGAGTAGCCTCGCTGAGCCAGGTAGTCTGAACTACGGTAAACACACGGGGCGAGACTGGCGGCGGGAAGTGGTAGTAGAGCGTCCATACTGACTGGGTAGGAGAGATACGCTTGATCAACTTGACCTTCTTGATGTCAGGGATGAACCTGCCAGGATATGCGATCGGTACGGATTGCATCTGAAACGCGGATGGCGACGTACTGCAATTCGTTCTCTGCTTTGTTCACTCCAAGCTTGCTCCAGAACTCGTCGAAAGTGGCATCCTCTTTGGTGTGTTCGCTCACTCGGGCGTACCAGGCAGCGCCGTCCTTGGGACCCTTGGAGCGATGGAACGTCTTGACGGTGTTCTTCTGATACGTCTTGCCTTGCTTCCAAGTGGCGGTGGAGTCTAGAACTTCCTGACCAGCCTTGATGATTACATCCTCGGCGGGTATCTCTGTAGCAACATCGTTAGTGTGCCATTACGGCCGAAGCGGACGAACAACAAAGCATAGTCCAAATAAGACGCACCCGAGATCTTCAGCGGCGTTATAGAAAGGTGCAAGGCCGACTCAGACATGGTTGCTTGTGTTTGCTATGTCTTCAACTCGCGCAGTGCTGGCAGATGCAACGCTCCTGGCCGTCTGTGAGAAAGCCAGCTCAGAAGCAACGGAGGCATAGTCGGAGCAGTTTCGTGCGAGAACGCAGCTATTCTTGGGTTCTCACGTTTCGCATGACAACCTCTGTTACTGAGCGGAGGCAAAGGGAGGTCGATTGTGCACCGGGTTCCGCGTGCGGGGCGCGGCGGCACTGGCAAAGCCGGGGACGACGATCTAGCGGTCGGCCGTGCCATATCGATGGCATCTCTGCTCTTTACTTCCATGTTCTCCGCCCTGCTCCGGTGCGCTGCTGCCTCCCCTTCTTTGTCTCGGGAAGATCCCTGTGCGCTCGGAGCGCGTTCCTGCCTCGCTGGACCCTAATACCCCGCATTGGCAAGGCATATCAGCATCGAGTCTAGACACTGGGCGGCACAACGTGGACATGGTCATTCTAGCGGTCGGGTTGACGTATCAGAAGCGAGAGATCTATATCGAGGAGGAATGAGTCTGCAGTGTTCTCGCAGTCGACTCCAGCTCGCAAGGTCCGGGGTGGGATGATATTAGGGGGCGAGGCGAGAACCGCTAAGGCGTCAATTCGCCAAGTCTCTCTTCGACGTCGTCTCCACCCTTCCCAGTCGCACCCCATGGCGACTCTCTCGGTCCCCGCGTGCGCCCCTGCGCTGCCTCGCGCAGACGACCAGCAGAACCTTGCGAGGCTGACGCTCTCGCATCTGCTTAACCCGTCGCTGTGGGACCTACCGGAGTGGAATGGACCCCAGTGAGTACAGCCCTTCGCGTTCGTGAGTCCGCGCTAACACCGTTCCTGGGATCCTGGCAGTGCTGAAGACCCCCACAACGTCGCTGAGAAGGTGTGTGCGCAGCTTGAGTGAAGTTGGATAACTGGAATTGACGAGGTCAGTACAGATAGACAGTCTTGACCTCTCTGTCGCTCTCCTCAAGCGGTACCGCAACTCCCTCCGTCCTATCCACCGATTGTCTGTCGACATCCTAGCGCTCATCTTCGTAGAGCTGCTTGAAGACCATGACCATCCGCTCAGCGGGACATTCGGCTCGTGCTCATGGAGTTACCTGGCCCAAGTCTGCCATCGGTGGAGAGTCATTGCCCTGGCGTGTTCCCAGCTCTGGACTCAACTCAGCACACGATACCCCGAGGCTACACTCACTTGCCTCGAGCGTTCCATGGACGCACCCCTCACATTCGTTGTCGACTCCCGCGCAACCGTCGACAATTCCAAGGAAGTTGTCGATCGCATCTTGCCGCACATGAACCGCATGCGCCATCTATACATCCCCTGGACGCATCTATATGACGACGACGGGAACGTTTCACAGCTCATCTCTGGCCTTATCGCCGCATCCGCCCCGCAATTAGAGACCTTCTACGTCTATCGCTTGCGGGCAGATGGCAAGTGCTTTGCTTTGCCAGCCATATTCGGCGGTCACACCCCCTGCCTAACGACATTGAAGCTGTCGTACTCCTACCCCCGGATGGACAGCGCCTCCTATTCCAACCTGAGGGAGTTGTATATCAGAGGGCGGAAGCGCGACCTCATCACCATGGAGCTCTCGCACATCCTTGAGATCCTCGAGGCATGCCCAATACTTGAAGTCTTCGTGACTGTGAAAGCCCGGTTCGTAGCGAACGAACCTCTTGAGGAGGAAGGCCAAACATTGCGGCAGATCCGGCTGGACCATCTCCGCCGGATTGACATATCCCGTTGTGCTGCGTCTGTGGTCACCGACCTTCTTAGCCGACTCATCGTCCCGAACTGTCAGCTGCGCATCAGCGTGTGGCTTGAACGAAGGAGCGACTTCCGCTTCCTATTCGGCGTCCCAGACACCCTCGGTGAAGGCCATCCCCTTCGGGACATCCGCAAGCTGCAGGTCGGGTATCGGAGTTCCTCCGGCGGCGTCGTTATCGAGGGCATGACGGGTGCACATCCCTTTCAGGTCATCGCAACGATTATGAACGGGAGCGACCTTAGCGACATGCCAACGGTGTCTGGCCCGCTACTGCTCTCGATCGCGAAAACGCTTGATACGAGTCTGCTCGAAGAGTTCATCATTGCGGAGACATCCTACTATCACCCGCATATCGGGTTTTCTAAGGAGGTCTGGTTGCAGGTCCTTGCCCGGATGCCACTCCTGCGCACCCTCCACATCCGGTTGCAGAGCATCACCGACAGCGGCTTCTGCAGGGTTATCCTGTCCGCGCTCTCGACTCCAGACGCGGTCACGGGCAAGCTCTTGTGCCCCTTGCTCGAGACGATCACGCTCATGGACGACAAGACGTGGTCTTCCCTGCAATGGTACAGGTTCGCGCAGACGCGCAAAACGCAGGGACATCCGCTCAAACGCCTCTCGCTTTGCCTCCCGCACTACGAGAACGTCGAGGACATGGCGGAGACGGACCTCGCTGAGCTTCGCGAGGTCGTGGAGACCGTCGATCTGGACCCTCCGGAGACACCACACGTCGAGTTCCCAAACGCCCTCATGTCGTGGTGAACACCTGTGCGCGCATATACCCACCGAAGCTCTATTCATCTATCGCTGACTGTATGTACTATTATCTTCCGTCACTGTGCTTGTATATGCTCTCGTGTTCTTGTATACTTAGGTAGAAGACTGACGGTGCCTTCGTTCTATGCATATGCTATTATAATATTAGGAACTACCTGGAGTACGTTACACGTTAACAATGGAGATGTCTCCACACAAAAGGCAAGCAGGAAGATTGAGGAGTGTTCGGGTCAATCATGATGATGGTGCAGCTGCTTGCAGTGTGGGCTCCTTGTTGAACGCGTTCAAGTCCACAAGGCCGAAGAAACGACTCCGTCCACGGTTTGTCTCGTCGCGAGGGAGCTTCTCGCCCTTCTGCAGGACAACACCGACAAATTTGCGATCCTTGCGGGTACCAGGTACCTTGTAAAAGCGCACGAACCCGGGTACTGTGGCGTACAAAGTATGGTCACGGCCCATCTTGACCTGGGAGGGGGACAATGTCAGACAATGCGACGGTAGACAACAATGACAGACAGACGTGTTGGCCAGGGTGAAACACGGTCCCGCGTTGGCGGACTAGGATGTTTCCGGGGATGACATACTCGTCTGAACGGAGGGACAAATACCGTAAACAGACGGTCAAAGCAACAACGCAACAAAACGCACCAGAAAACTTTTTGACACCCAGTCGCTTTCCGGGGGAGCCTCCATGGTTGTTAACCGTGCCTCCAGCACGCTTCGTGGCCGTACGGACAGAACCCAGACCTGCGCTAAGAAGTCAGGAGATTCGCAGCCGTCCGTGAGTCAGTACAACTCACCTGCTGTCCTAAACGGGTTCCTGAGGACGTCCGCGCATCGCCAGAGGGCCTGGAGAGACATTGTGACTATGGCCGCCGGGGCAAAGCGTGATTGATGAAGGGAGCAAGGAGGACAAAGCGTCCTCGACCCGAGGCGGGTGCACAAGGCTGAGCGTGCCACCGAGGAGGGCGCTTGAGATTATATAAGCCAATATCTGCGCACTCGTTCTCGCAACCTCCGCACTCGCTCTCTCCCTTCATCAACTCACCATCGACCCCTCCTCACCGTCCCCGCCACCCCAACACAAACATGGTTCTCCTCGTCACTTCCGATAACGAGCAGTTCGTCGTCGACAAGGAGGTTGCTGAGCGCAGCGTCCTCATCAAGAACATGCTCGAGGGTATGTGCCCGCCACAGCAGTCATTGTGTATATACATGTCGCTTAACATGTCCGTTACCGCAGATGTTGGCGAGAGCGACCAGCCCATCCCTCTCCCGAACGTCTCGTCGAGTGTCCTCAAGAAAGTGAGCGTTTTTGCGATAGGAGAGACAAGAGTTTCGCATTGACGCGCGTATCCCAGGTCCTTGAGTACTGCGAGCACCACAGGGGTGAGCCTCTGCCCGCAGCAGACGCTGATGCGAGCCAGGATGAGACCCGCAAGCGGACGACGGACATTAGCGAGTGGGACCAGAAGTTCATCACCGTTGATCAGGAGATGCTCTTCGAGATCATCCTCGCGGCCAACTACCTGGACATCAAGCCCCTTCTGTGAGTAGTGGACGGAGTTACTCTATATTCGGGTGCTACGGTAGAATGATATTGACGCGTGCCGGGGCGTGCAGCGACGTCGGCTGCAAGACGGTTGCGAACATGATCAAGGGCAAGACCCCTGAGGAGATCCGCAAGCTCTTCAACATCGTCAACGACTTCACTCCCGAGGAGGAGGTGCGCATCGAGTTTCATGCTCTTCCTATACACATGTACCTTTCCATTGACACGTTCCCTCTCTTCGCAGGCCCAAATCAAGAAGGAGAACGTAAGTAATAGTTGCTCTCGGATGAATGATCGCTGACTCGCCGCGACTACAGGAATGGGCGGAGGATCGTTAGACTGTTTGTTCGTGATGCATCTGTCTTGTGTCTTTGCTTCGCAGCGCTGTGTTGTACATGTTCTTCTTCACCACCCCTTCCTGTATTCTATCCCACC
Organism: Lentinus tigrinus ALCF2SS1-7; assembly: GCF_003813185.1. Lineage (NCBI taxonomy): Eukaryota > Fungi > Basidiomycota > Agaricomycetes > Polyporales > Polyporaceae > Lentinus > Lentinus tigrinus. Next base: position 1,630,724 of record NW_027137912.1, on the reverse strand, counting down.
AGAAAACGAAGAGAGTTCGCAGCTGAGCTCTTCTTGACTGCGGCGTGCACGGGAGCGATAAGAAGGCGGTGTGAATGCCACCGCCTCGTAACCAGATATCTCAGATAGAAGGGTTGGACTGGTACCTGCGTCTGATCCAAAGATGACCGCGCCTCAGTCATTTTGACAGTGCCCGATGCAGCAACGAAGCGGTACCCGTGGGTCAATATGTCACGCCTTAGTGTGACTGCGATCATGTGAGGTGTGTCACAGCGTGCTCCGGTTTAGGCGGGTGTGTTTGCGCCTGCTCAGCTCATACTTAGCCTCCATTGCTACAAGCCTGCGCTTGCCACCTCGCCCGCTTCTCCGCTTCCCCCGTCTATGCCGCGAATACCGGATCTCCCTGGCAACCTTGTTCCCCATAATTCAGAGCAAGAACGCTGGCTCAAGCACCATGTAGCAGTTCTGTGTCAGCTGGACAATGAAAGGTGTGTGGCGCGCCGCTATCTCTGTCCGGCCAGTCCGCCAACCGGTCTCGCGCACAAGATTTCCCGGCAGTCAGCCAGTGAGCTTTGCGGCTAAGGATCTTGACAAGCTGGAGGCACAAGAGTACGTCCGTATTGTCTTGCCTGTCTGTACGGTCCCCATAATATATCTCCCTATTGCAGTTACTGGGTTGCCGAGAAGTCGGATGGTGTCCGGGTCCTCCTCCTGGTGTGTACAGACATCATGACATCCGACCAGATGGTATACCTTGTGAGTTCTATGCAATATTGTGTCTTCATCGACGTACTTACGCGTCCCAGATCGACCGCCACAATACATACCGAGAACTCACCGGTCTCTACTTCCCGCACCACGAAGACCCACGCAAGCCGCTTCGCAGCAGTATAGTCGACGGCGAGCTTGTCATAGACGTCGACCCGCGCACTCAGCAAGTTTGTGAATTTGTCCCTCTTCATCACCATACCTTTGCTCAAGCTGCGCGTGCTGCCTTTACCATTCCAGGAAACCTTGCGTTATCTAGCGTTCGATTGTCTCGTCGTTGACGACCAGTGCGTGATGTCCAGGCCCCTCGATAAGCGTTACGGCGTATGTGGCCCGTTCTTGCCAGTTGTACCTCACCGTGCGACCGAATAGGGCTGACATGAGGTTTGCTCGTGCAGCGCTTGACAGCATGGATGTACAAACCTTACCAGAAGATGATGCACGACCATCCTCACATGGCCAGGCAGCAGCCCTTTGAGTACGTTGCAACTGTTCTATCTCGTTGAGGACTTTCTGACAGTACCTAGATTCAAGGTCAAGGATGTCAAATTTTCGTATCGCGTCGAAGACGTGTTCAACATCGACATCCCAGCGCTGCAGCACGGGAATGATGGGCTTATTTACACTTGCGTAAATACGCCCTATGCGCCCGGCACTGACCAGAACATGTACGTTTTTCAGTATGACTGGTCCGTCGCCTCCGCATTTCCTGATCAGCGCTGTCCAGTTTGAAGTGGAAGCCTCCTTCGGAGAACTCCATAGACTTCAAGCTCATGCTCAGGTTCGCACCGACCCCGGGGAAGCCGAACGTGCCGGATTTGCAGACGAAGCCCGTGTTTGAGCTGCATGTCTGGTGTGGTGATGATCGTGGCGTTCCTCGATATGAGTTCTACGACGTCATGTACGTCGAGGATGACGAGTGGGAGAGGTCGGTTATACACTCTTCCTCGTATCGCATCAGCCTCTTTATTTACGTTGTGCCGCGCAGGATGAAGGCGTCGAACGAACAGCTCGACGACCGCATTGTTGAGGTCCACTGGGATCCCGCCGGCGAACATTGGCGCATGATGCGCTTCCGCGGCGACAAGCCCAATGGGAACCACAAATCCGTCGTCGACAACATCATCAAGAGCATCGCCGACGGAGTTGAGAAGGACACGGTACGTGTCTCGCCGTCGCGTCTTCGAACCGAATCACTCATATATAGTACATGCTGACCCGACACGTCCGTCACAGCTTCTCGCCCGTTCGCTTTCTATCCGGAACAACTGGAAGGCGCGTCTCGGGCAGCCTGCAGGTCCGCCACCAGTCCCACAGAAAGTACAGGCCCTTGCACCCAAAACACAACAGCACGCGCAGCCGCCGCGCCCGCCCGAACCACCACGAGTGGAGGCCCGCTACGGACGGCTCGCGCCATCACCCTGGAGCAAGGTCACCGGGCCGTCCATGGTAGCTGGGATGTACAGATGACTTCAGCACGGCCGCTCACGGGCGTGGGCACGGGCACACCGGGCTTGCGGCCGTGCCAGTGTCAGTCTCCGGGCGTACGTGGTCCTGGTCCTGATCTCGGCCGCGTTGCGATCGATTGCGCGATGCCGCGGACGTGCGGTGGGGGTGCGTTGTGGAGCCGACTTGTTGCGACGTTGGTCGGCCCCGGCACCTGTACATAATAGCACGAAGAGAGGGCACGCCCGGGAGGCGGGGATGGGAGGTGCTTGGGGCTTGGTGGGCTTGGAAGTACGTATACCCCTACTTGACTTAAACCAGCTTGGTCATTGGCCAGGTTGCAGGGCTCGGACGCGCAGATGCCAGACGGCGCACACTTGCTACAACACTATTGATTCAGAGCTCGCGTGCGCGAACACGGCACGTCGCGAGTCTGGCGTTGAATGTACTATGTACATCACGAGCCCGCTATGTATGTAGCCTACACAGCGAAGCGACTAACCCTCCATGAAGGAGGGCTTTTCGGTCGTAAAAGGTCATGAGCACATCACAACGGGAGATAGGAGGGGGAGGCACAAGGCACAAAAAGGTGTTGAGACAGTTGACGATCAAGCCAACGACAACAGGATAGGAGACGAGACAAGTAATGGGGTGGCCGTACTTCAGTACTTCGGATGGGATTGGGGATTGTGGAAAGCAACAACAACGCTAAGACAGCAAGACCGAGACGGAGAGGATGAGAGGGATGCATGTCTAGTCGTTACAGAGGTGACAGACAGGAAGAGAGGAAACAACGTTAACTCAGGCACGGTTTGACGCAGCGGCCTCGAACGAACGGAGGCCGTGTGCGTAATCGTATGCGCAGGACGGATACGGGAATGGAGCAGAGCAAAACACAAGAGCCGGATGCGCGCGTTCGTACGTTCGTCACGTCGTAGGCATCGTAAGGAGCAAGATCGGTCGTACGGGGGGACGTGGGACGTGAGGCATTGCGGAGACAGTGTGAACGAGAACAGTGCGTTGTATGAAACCGGAATGGGATGTGTGTGGGTGGTGAAACAAATGTGCAAGATTACAGTGTCCTGAGATGAGATTGATATGCATGCGCGGCAGCTCGCCTATGCGAGTGCCATAGATGGGATAAAATGAGGATGTGAGAGAGAGGATGTTGCGGCGGCGTTGAAAGAGATAGAGGATGAGGCTGCGTCGGCATGGACCAGTTCGATGGCCGATACCCCACGTACAGCGAGCCGATCCGACGGGGTCGTGTGTCAGGATGAGGAATAGACCAAGTGGCGCCCGCGGATATTCAACGGCTTATGAGGAGACAAGAAGGTCGTTAAGGGGAACAAGAAGTTGGTGCGTATGCAATGACGCTTTTCTTCGGACAGGATGCCTTGCCGTCCACCAACTCGAGATAGGGACTTGCCTGCCTGACTGGCCTAGAAGAAGAGGTCGTCGATGTCGTTGTCTCCCATGGTGGAAGAGAAGAAGGGAGGGTATGACGGAACGATGTCATCGAACCGGTTGTCGTGAAGCCTCGAGTTCGAGAGCTGGAACTCAACAGCTGAATAGCTGACAGACCGGGAGGCGAGAGGTGGAGCACGCCCTGTTGGACGACGACCAATGCTAGACGCGAACACAGACGGGTACGCGGGGGCAGCGGGACGGAGGATGTCCATGTACGTCGGCAGGTATGGGGACGACTCGGGAGTGCTGTCTACCGATGACTGTGACGACTCCGAAGCATGCCTGCGAAGGGGCATCCGCGGGGCGATGGACAGCGCCGCAAATTGAGGAAGAGGGGACATCATCTGTGAGAACGTGCCTGACAGTCAGTCATCCGGGCAGTGGCGTGCGAGGTGAGGATGGGTCGTTGACAGACCTCGGGGGAGCCCGATCCAAACGAGTCATCCGTGGACACGTCCCAGAGAGGGCTTGAGACAATCTCAGTCTCAAAAGCCCCCATAGCTGAAGCCGCGACGACGGTGGTCGCTACCGCGGGTGGCGGGACTGCAACGGCGTCCTCGACCGTGACATTCGCGCCGACGGGGCGCACCTGCTCGTTCTCCGCCGCAACCTGTTCATCTGGGTCTCCCTCGCCTCCGAAGGGGCCAGCGACTTCGCGCTGGCCATCCTGCACTATCCACCAGTCGATGTCTGCGAGAACGCGACGGTTGCTGGTATCTGAGCCCGAAGACCTGCGGGGCTGGCGGTCTCCTGCACGCGTTGGGTGGCTGTTCGCGCTCTGGAGAGAGGGATAGCTGTACGGAGAGGATCTGACCGAAGGAGACGACAGGGTGCGGCGGAGGGATGGCATGACGACGTCAGACAAGAAAGCGAAAGTCCTGAAGCTGGCGAGCGTCGGCAACAACGACGAAGACGGGCGACAACGAGAAAGACGGTGTCGAGGGTATCGGTCGACGTGTGCGGCTGCCTGACGCAGACGAGGGAGAGAAGGCGGGCGGGAATACGAGATTTTATATGTACGTGGGCAATCGGATGTGAAGTGTGAAGGCTTCCACAGCGCTAGCCCATCATTCGCTCGTCGCCGCCGCAGACGCTACAGCTCCCGCCACTCTCCGCGTTCTCTCCGCTCTCCTCGTCCCCCTCGCGTTCTTTCTCGCCCATTTCCGCCGTACACATGCACCCACATGCGCTGTATGTTGCGCACATAGAGCTTCTGCATGCACAGAGAGCGTTCGGCGGGCCCTGAATTGTGCATCCCACGTCATGGCGTTGATAAACCGCAGTGGCACAGCGACGGGGTGATTGCACATCACCTGCATGCACTTGGACTTTGGCCACCGCACGAGCGATCGGCGCGCTGGCCACGTACGACTGCTCTCTTGTTGCTAAACTACCTTGTCGAGCCCAGACAACGCCCATTGCGTCCGCGCGCGCCCTGCCAGTGCCACCGGAGGCCTTGTTTGCCTTCGCCTTCCCTTCTTCCTCCGCACCGTGGCATGGCTCCTTGTTGTTTCCTCGCAAGCACAATGTACCCATATGCGACGCCTTCTCTTCCCATCACCCCCGACGCAGCAATCGCGTTACTGCTCCGCCCGACGCCCGTCCTCGCTGTGCAACGCTGTCAGCTCAGCTTACCGACCGCGTTGCAAATCGTTCTCCACAACACCCGTGCTGGCCGGCTCCACGCCCAGGAACCCCACGCTGCTCTATCGCCGACATTTGCGAGATGATTACGCGCCGAAATCATCCTCTGATGCGCTTGCTGTAGACGTCACCTCGTAGCCATGTGCTCGCGTCTAGTGTGAGACCCCGCCCTTGCAGCCACAGACGCGTTTGCGCAACTCCCGACGCGTCGCTGGGCTCTGCGAACGCGTTCTATGCCCTGATTCAACCCCATGGGTAGCCGAATGACGTCCCCGGCGACCAAGACGCGTCGTGCGTCGCGTTTCGCCACCAGAGGCTGCGCCACACACGTACTTGCGACTGCGGCCCGGGGCGGTCATCCGCCTTCTCGTTCCCGTCAATATCACCTTCCATACTGATGCCGCGTACGTCGGTGTAACTTGTGCTTGTCAATATCCAGCGCTAGCATGCGCATTCGGGACTGTGTTTACCACGGCGGACGTGCCACCGCGTGTACCGATGGCGACATGTCCCTTCGATACTTCTCTTTGCGGTCCCGGACACTCACAAAGGATTCAGGAACACGCGCGCGATCCCGCCCGGTGTTATCAAGTAACGAAGAGCGGTGCGTCTGCGGAGATGCATGGTCTCATCTAGGCTTTGCCTCGGAAAGACATCTTCACAGCCTAACAACCTTGAAGGTTCGTAGGTTACATTGCAGTGGCCATCACAGTTTAGGGATGCAGGCGAGAACGAATCCCAGACTAGTATCGCGTCCATCGAGGCAAGGGTCGGCTATCCCCAGGTGTCTTGTTACGCGTTCCCAGCTTCCTCCAACGGTCACGATTCCCGCCTTCGAGGTTGTCCTTGGCAGGCATGGCGCCGACACGGTCGGAATTATCTCTTTGACACTCCGCTAAGACGCTACGCACTGTTCATACTTCTCCTCTTTGGAGCGCCTCGACTGTCATTCGTGTACGTGCGCTATGATGTGGCGGCAGTACGTATTCAATTGATGGTTCGTTGATATTATTGGTATTATAGTCACGGCCCCGGCGGTCGATCCCAGGGCTGCAATGTTTGAGAAACTCGTGTCGGCGTCGTTGTTTGACGTTTTGAATGATATATACCGGAAACAATGTGCACCGGAGATCATCAACGGCAATATTACCAGGAGGGATGACCAGTGCAATCTGCAGGACTCGGATGTTAGGTCGCACGGCAACCATTACAATGCAGCATCACCGATACAACATTATATATGACATAGTGTAAGCTACTTCAGCTCTTGCACTAAACCATCATCAACCGATGTCCCACTTTGTCAGGTAGGTCTGCCCATAACCCCCAGATCTTCTCCAAGAAACCATGGCTACCAAAGACGGGTATTCTGCTATGTATGTCTTACCTCACTCTGAAATTTTAGATCTTACCCCTGTGCTAGTGAGCGCTCTGATGTTCTTACTCACCTTCCCGAAATGGATGCGCACGGCAAGCAGGCGGAGGAGATAGCGCCTTCCTGATCGGGTGTCCGACGATCCGGAAACGCGGGACGCGCGCGACGGGCGGGTGCAGCTAGCGAGCGCCGTGCACGGACTGCGTGCCCCCGGTCGCGCGACATGCCCATCATGGCATGGCCAGTGACCTGCGTCGGCCGGGGCTTATCTCTGCCACCTCGACGCTCGCCTCTCTTCATCTTACCCCTCTGTGCACCCAGCAGACCGACGCCGCCGACGCGAAGACAATAGCGGAGAACCCCTGAACACGCGCGATATCCAGAAACACGACATGTCGATGATATTCTATGGTGCGCTCGTTACGCCAGTGTCCCTCACGGCGTACCGCGCGCTCCCTCGCGCGCTGCTCGCGGTGTCGCGTGAGACGGGGAACATCGAGTGGGTGGAGGACGACGTGCCCACGGGTGAGGTGCAGGATGTTCTCGCGAGACATGGGTTCGTGTCCGAAGCCGTGGACATTGTGGAACTCAAGTTGGGCGAGTTCCTCATGCCAGGGTTCATCGACACGCATATAGTGAGCATTCATCTTATGTTAGAGTGGACATGTATAAGGGGACTTTCACTAACCTGCTGCCCCAGCACGCACCCCAAATCCCGAATATTGGGAGGTATGTACCACGCAAGCTGTGATTGCACGTACATGGGCTCACCCACCACAGCGGACAGCAGCATGAGCTCCTGGACTGGCTCTCTGAAGTTACCTTTCCCATGGAGTCGCGCTTCGCAGATCCTAGCTTCGCGAAGCGGGCTTATACCGCTATCATCAAGCGCACGATTGACTACGGGGTGAGTCTGTGAACGTTACCTCACCCGCAGTAGATGCACACGACTCACGCCAACGTAGTCTACAACGTGTTGTTACTACGGCACGTTGCACCTCGAGGGTACCAACATCCTCGCGGACGTCATTCACAACTATGGTCCGTATTCGTCTGTCCAGCAGCATGCATGTACCCTAGTCCTGAGTCTGACATCTGACCCGCGCAGGCCAGCGCGCATTCGTAGGGGTAGGTGAGGTCCCGCTCTCTTAGCCCTTGCAGCATCACTGATCGCACACGCTTCGCAGAAATGCAACATGGACAGGAACTCCCCCGACTACTACGTTGAGCCCTCGCCCGAAGCATCCATCACAGCAACCCGCGACCTCATCACCCACATCCGCTCCCTCCCCCCAGCACAGGGCACGACAGAACCACTCGTGCGCCCCATCCTCACGCCGCGCTTCGCAATATCCTGCACGAGCGAGCTCCTCTCCGAGCTCGGGAAACTCGCCGCCGCCGACCCCTCGCTCGCGATCCAGACGCACATCTCCGAGAACGAGTCCGAGATCGTGTTCACGAAACAGCTCTTCCCCGCGTCGTCTCTCCCCGCCCCACCTGTCCCGCTCCCTGGGGCTGCGAAGGTAAATGGCACGGCGAAGGAGACGACGTATGCGGGAGTGTACGACGCGTTCGGACTGCTGCGCGAGAACACGGTCCTCGCGCACGCGGTGCACCTCGAGGAGGCGGAGGTCGAGATCATCAAGGCGCGGCGCGCGGGCGTGAGCCATTGCCCGACGAGCAACTTCAACCTGCGTAGTGGGTGCGCGCGGATCGGCATGCTGCTCGACCGCGGGGTCAAGGTATGTCACTCTGTCACCCTTATGCACCCACGCTCGTAGACAATCCATGCCTGCTGCTGACGTTGTATGCGCACATGCCAGGTCGGCCTTGGAACGGACGTCTCAGGCGGATTCTCCCCGTCCATCCTCACCGCTGTCCAGCACGCGAGCATGTGTTCTAAGGTCGTCGCGATGCGCTCGTCCTCGCCCCCGCCTCATACCCACTTCACGGACCGCCAGCTGCCCGTCCCGACGCTCCTCTACCTGGCCACGCTCGGCGGCGCGGAGGTATGCGACATGCAGTCCCGCATCGGGTCCTTGGCTCCTGGGAAGGCGTTCGACGCGCTCGTCGTCAGCATCCGCAACGACGTGGGTAACCCGGCGGTGTGGGGCGCTGACCTGGACGAGGAGTTTGGAGTGAGAGGCAGTGGTGGTGAGCATGGCGACGAGGGCGGGCGCGGGAAGACGGACGTCGAGGAGCTTGAGGGTATGCTCGAGCGGTTCTTGTTCTGCGGGGACGACAGGAACGTGCGCCGCGTGTACGTGCAGGGGAAGCTCATTGGTGGTAAGGAGTTCAGATGATTGGACGATTGGTATTCTTGGATATTGGTGGCAATGGGATAGGATGATAGTAGAGCTAATGTACATCCAGGCATTCTAGTTTAACAGATTGGTTATACAGTATACTGGAAACATGCAATGTTCAGTCATCATCGTCTCCGTGCTTGAAGTCCCCGAACTCCCACTTGAAGCAGTCCTGGTACGCCACGCGCGTAATTAGCGGCAATTCCTGGTAGCGCATACAGAAAGCGGCGACTTACCACACACTCCTCTTCTACTCTAGCGACCGGAACCTCCACCTTCACGCCCTCCTCGTTCTCCTCCCACCCATCCTCTGGATCTGCTTCGATGACATGCGTGATCACCTCCTTGATGACGTGTTTCCGGATATCGACCTTCCACCCAAGCTTGCCAACAGCGTCATACACGATCGACTTGCCTAGATGGCACCTCGTCTCGAGTGCATACCCGCCCTGCGCGCACGGCGAGCCGACGCCAGTGCATGCACCCTGCGGGATGGGATCGGCGTTGTGATACACGTGTGTGACCGGGGCGAGCCCGTATATCGACCCCGAGGTGGTCTCGTTTGATCCGTCGGGTGGAGGAGAAGGCATCGGGAGATGCAAGCGGAGTGCAGCGAGGCGTTCGCCAGGGGACTCGAATGCGACTGCGGGAAGGCCAAATGTTGTCCCCAGGAGCGAGGCGAGGGCTCCGCCGAGGGAGTGTCCGGTGAGCCAGATATTGGCGTGTGGGTACAGTGTCGTGAGGTTATTGATCAAGCCCTACAAACGAAGACGTCAGCATGACCTTGGAACCGACCGAGCCTGAGGTCGATTTAGCAAACGGTAGACATGCACTTACCACGCCAACGTTATAGAACAGGCTGTCCTGCACAAGCGCATCGGTCAAGCACGTATTGTCGCAGCGCCAGTTATTCGCGTAGCACTTGCACACTTGGCGGAAGATCCATGTGAAGTCCACGCGTGCGCAGCAGCATGAGAAAAGCAAGTTATCGTTGAACTTGTCCTTCTTGGACGTCGGTCCCTGGAGCGTGGTGCCCTTGATCGAGAGCACTACGGTCCCGTTGTCCGGGGAAAGGAAGACATGCCCACGGAAGCCATCTGCCTTGTCTTCCCATCCGAAGGGGAAGCTCTGTAGAGTGCAACCGATTGGATCCGGTCAGTATGGTCAATAGAAAAGGTCCGCAAGCCAGACGGAATGCCGTCGAAGCGCGGAGGATGGACGTGATGCGGAGGCGAGAAGGAGAACGGGGGAATGGCAACGTACCGTATTCCATGCAGGGTCGATCTCATACCAGTTTGGTCGTCCTGGGAGAGCGTATGCATTGCCTGTCATACGGGCAAGCTGGGACAGGGTGTGCCTGTCTTGTACATTCGGCGCGAGGACCTGCACCTGCTCCCATTCGACCGACATGCTCTCCTGGGACCGCAGAGATCGGAGACGAGCATCTTGGTATGCTGCGACAGATCGCGGGCGGTAGACCGTAGTCGGAGTTGCTTGGAGAGTCACGACTTTCGATGGCGGCGAGTCGCTGGCGTGTGTGATGTCGAATGCGACTTGGGATATATCATGGAGGTCATCATCGTTGAGTCGGGGCGTGTACTCGTTCTGGAGCTCGAAGGTAATCGCTCTAGCGGCAGTAAACGACAGGAAGTCGAGGAAGAGGGGCAGCAGGCAGACTAGGATGCGCATCGCGCGACGGACTGAGACATGAGCACAGGTCGGAGCAGCAACGGGAGACAGCTCTAAGGGCAGGACGGAGGCGGAGAGCTGAAGGGCCACATTTCGGGACTTGTTGGCCCGATAAAGGCCGGTAAACAAGGTAATAAGTCTGGATAAGTCCCAGAAAAGGCACTTATCCTGCAGTCGACGCACGTGGGGCTGCGGGCTTGGGGATCTCGGGCGCTGGGAGACTTGGCTCGGTCTGTCTCCCACCATTCGATGCTCAGAGTGCCCTCCGTCGACGCCGACGCATCGACCGCGACACCTCCAGCACTCTCTGCTCACCGTGTTTTGCACTCTCTTTGACGAACATCACGAACTGTAACGACTTCACGACCATTCATGACCTCATATCCTGACCACTGGCTCGAGTCTCCTCCGCCTCCTTCCCGCTTCCGCCGCCCATGGTCCCCAGATCCCTACGACCCACTGCCATCATCGTCGCATCTGCGGACATTCGACCAGAACCCATATCAGTCTGTTGGCCAATGGGCTGTGGAGCGGCGTCGTGAACCGTCCGATGTCTCCGTTGAAGCACTCGACCTTGCAGACTATGCGAGAACACTCAACCGGAATAACCACCGTCCATTCCAGCAGCCTCCTTTCCAAGCATACGACGCGTACCCTCCCTCACCACAGTCTGGCCGTCCACTCGCCCGGATGGACTCTCTCAGTCCACCCTCGCTCACCTCCGCTTCTGCGTCTAGCTCGCAATCATTCTCTGTCGCTCAGCCCTCCCCCATGCGACGTCCATTCTCTCTACCACCTCCCTCATCATTCCCGGCGCAGTCAAGAGGCAGCCATCCGTCATCGCATTCTCGTGCGCGCCAAGAACCTCAGGTTGCCAGTCCCGATGCCGAGTTTGACATCTCGCAGTTTCCCTCCTTCACTCGCGGTTGGTACTCACGAGACAATGCTCCTGCCAACCCGTTTTCTCCTCCATCTTCCTCGCATGGTCATGGCGGCGAAGACACGAAGAAACGCTCCCCGTGGGATCCCAGCTACACACTTGACCATGATCCCTCCGCAGAACAGTACAACCCGTACAGTCAATCACCACCACCTTCATATCCCTATGGTTCATCTCATGGTGCTTATTCGCGGTCGTCTCGCGATCAGAACCTCGTTCCTTGGAGCGCAGACCCGGATGAGCGTCCCGTTGACCCGGAGATCAAGGAGGAAAGAGTGCGGATGCTTGAGCGCGAGTTTGGCAAGAACGCAGGAAAAGATCCCTTACCTGAGCGAGTGGTTGGTAGCGTGGACGCGCGGGGGAGGTTAATCACGGAAGGGCCAAAGAAGCGGTTAGCGGTGCGTTGGATACAGGCCCTGCTTGCTTTGACTGCAGCAATAACTTCGATATACTCTGGGCTGGTACGTCGTCTTTTCATTTCCACTAGTTCCTACATATCTTGCAGCGAGACAATTGTATGCTGACCGTTCTGTAGATCATTAAACCTGCGTCGCTTCCTCCGCCCGCACAGAAACTGCCCGCATACGTTCTCTACGTCCTCTCTTTCATCACCCTCGTGGGCTGCACCTTTCTTTTCCTCATCTACCCCTGCTGCTGTGGTGCTCGGAAACCGAAAGACACGCCGTTCACTGGTGCACCGGGCGGGATGATGGTCCTCCCTGTCCAAGGGTTGCCTGGTGGCAAGCCGAAGAAGAAGGGAAAGAAGGGGAAAGGCCCCCCTGGCAGCAGCGTACAAGTCAACCTTATTGTCGATCCGACGATGTTTGGGCGCGATCCTGAACGTGGACGGGATGAAGATGAAGATGACGAGGACGATGGCTCTTCGGCAATCCCGGGCTCGTACTCTGGCGCGTCCAGTGCGGGACAGAGGAGACGAACACCGAAGAGGCGGGGTATCTTTGCCGGCCTGGCTATGGAGGAGCAGTGGAAGAAGGCACGTAAGGTGCTCAAGTGGGGCGTCACGGTCGACGCGTTTGGGATGTTGCTGTGGGGGATGGAGTTTGTGCTGATATTGCTCGGGAAGCGGTGCCCAGTCGGAGGTTACCTTGGATGGTACGTTCCAAGCACATCACCACTCTACGTCCGTAGTAGCTGACTGCCTTGTCGCTAGGTGCGATGCATATAACCTGGGCACGGCAGCCGCATGCTTACTGTGTCTCACGTTCGGCCTAAGCATATTCTTCGATGTGAAGGATCTACATGCTAGTCGAGCATCGCCGCGCACTCGACCATAGCCCCGGCTGCCTGGGCCTCGTGCTCATCCCCCTTTTTCAGTTCCTTGCTTTGGACACCATAGGTTGCAGTAGTTCTGTATTTGCTTATTGCTCACGGTTCCCTGTTCACTCATATCGGACATGCCACGACCCACTCATGACCATCTGACTTATTCCTATCTGTTAGTCAAACATCCATTAATGCAATGTATACCTACGTGTTCTGTTGCACACCCCATATACGTTATGGCGTGGCGGGTTGATCATGGTTAAACTCGGCGCCCTCAAGAAGGCGGTTGAATGCCATCTCTATCGTCATGGCGCAATCGTCCCCGTCTCTTGTCTTGCCACTAGTACCGCCTCGAGATCTTGCACTCAACCAACGCAGCTTTTGTGTCTCGTTGGATTAGTGAGGTTGCTCGCAATGCCGGCAGTAGAGATTGCTGCACTGGGCGACGTGCGGCGCACCGTTTTGCTGACGACCGTCCACAATATTCATGACACCCCGAACTTCCTCGCGTCCCCGGTTTCCACCGCCGCGCGCAAGACGACAGAAGCCCTCGGGATCGTCATCCTCTCGCCCTTCTTCAATCCCCCTGCCGAACCTGATGGCTCTGCTACAACCGCAGAGGAGAGACCGAATGCGAACGCCCCGGGGATCTCGCGCACGGCGTACTGGGATGACCTGCAGCGGCTGCTGACGTTCGTGTACGTGCAGGCGACCAAGGTCGCGCAGGACATGGGCAAGATCCTGCTCGACGTGGATGTGCTACTCAAGGGCACCACGGAGCCATTCCCCGAGCAGATCGTCCGCGACGCGGACCGCATATTCTCTGGTGAGTTCTGACACCATCTTATCATGCAGCACGCAGAGCGTTGCTTCCTATCCATAGTCGTATGCGTTACGACACAGTCTTGCTGAAACAGCATGTCGTTCTGCAGTGATCCCGCACGACACTGAGCTTCCTGCGCTGCCTGCGTCCGTGGAGCAGCGTCGGTCAGAGATTATAGTCCTCCCGCCGGACGAACACCCACTGCATACCCCCGCACCCCCGCCGCCTCCCCTGGACCCGTCCATCCCACCTCTGTACCCAGTTGTTGCCCTCGGAGGGACGTTTGACCACCTCCATGCAGGCCATAAGATCCTGCTGAGCATGGGCGCATGGATCGCGAAGGAGAAGCTCATCATCGGTATAACTGGTGCGTTCCCCCTGTCCTCAACCATCCATCCCATTGGACAAATACCTACCCACCCATCTGTGTCCTGCAGACGACCCACTCTTGGTCAAGAAAGCATACAGAGAGGTCCTGGAGCCGCTCTCAGTCCGGACAGCGCGAACGCGGGCATTCCTCGAGCTCTTCAGGCCCGGGATCGTCTACGACCTCGTCCCGCTAAACGACGTCTACGGCCCGACCGGCTGGGATCCGAACGTACAAGCCCTCGTTGTGAGCAAGGAGACGCTCCCCGGCGCAGCATCCAGTGAGTTCCCCGTCTCCAACATCCTCCTCTTCCTCAGCCATGGTTGAGTCGTACGTTGCTCACTAACCACCATGCAACAGTTGACAAGCGGCGCAAGGAGCTCTCGCTGCCAGCCCTGCGCACGTTCGTGATCGACGTCATCTCTGCTACGGAGTCGAGCGTGGACGCGGAGGACGCGGCGCTGCTGAAGACTGCCAAGATGAGCAGCACGTACATCCGCGAATGGATCGTGAAGAACCAGGGCCACAAAGCAGGATCGTCATCATAGTATCTGCATACCGCCCGACCGACCAAGGAAGGACGTAGAAACGTCAAGGGTAGTCAGTGGATGACCGTAGTAGTGTACAACAATTGTAATTCGTCGACACGCGCACTTGCTGCATCCCATCCGTGTGCATCCAGGGCCGGCATGCCAGAACAAGTGTGTGTTTAAATCCGTTTGTTCCATTGATTGGTGGTTGGTAACTACGCACGTCGCACACGACGACGGCACAAGAAGAGTCTGTTACATACAACGAATGGCACTAATCCTAGTACTAGTGGTAGTGGCAGTAACAGTGGTAGCGGCACTCCATCCGTGCGAGAGAGGGCAAAAGGGATATCGGGTACGTAGAGTCAAGCAAGAAAGAAGAGAGATTCGGAACGTAGCGATGGTGGGAGAGATGTGGATAGGACGAGGGGGGCGCATGTGTTTGATTCGAGACCGGGTACCAGAGGGAGAGAGATGTTCGTGGTAGTAGTAGAGATGATGAGATGAGAAGAGGATAGACCGTGAAGATAGGAGGGACGAGATGCTGTCCTAGATGCACAATAAGTAATTAGATAGACGGTCGGGGTCCGGTGTGAAGTCTGGAAGCCATGGCCCGCAGAGACGAGGCGATCGTGCAAGCGTGAACGTGAACGGGCAGGAAGAAACGAACCAGAGAATAGCGTGAAAGTACAGGTACGGTCCGATTATTCCAACCAATGTGCAGGGGAGGAGAAAATAAGAGAGTACGAGGTGGATAGCGATGCGGGGGGAAAGAGGCAAGAAACACGCAGAGAAGAGACATACATCCAGAAGTAACAGAAACAAAAAAGGAACAGAAGAGAGTAATAGTCGAACCCAGAGAAGTAGTTCGGAGGGGACGCACGCACACCATAATGATACGGAGACTCCCACAGCCCACGGCCAGTGTCCTCCCGATGCCGACAAACCGAGACCTCTTCATCCGCGACGAACAGCAACTACGACGGGGGCCCGAGCGCAGCCAGATCGATGAACCTCGTCACGCGCTTCATCGCCATCGTATTCCTGTTACCGGCGCCGCCAAACACGTCGTCGTACGCTTCGTCCTCGTCCTCGTCGTGCTCGCGCATCGCCTTCTGGACGTGCCGCTCGCACAGCATGCGTCCGTCGAGCTCGTAGTACTCGACGAGCCGCTCCGTACACCCTCGATACTCGCACAGGAAGTGCTCGGGGTGGTACCGGTCGCCCGCGTGCGACACCGCGCAGGGCCCCTCGATCGGCTGGCCACAGCGCGCCGCGGCACAGAGCGAGTTGTTCGCTTCGTGGTAGTGGTATGCGCAGAATGGCTTCCCGTCATAGACGTAGAAGCTCTTATCGGGGAACGGTTTCTGAGTTGAGGAAAAGAGAGAGCGAGTGAGCATGGACCGCAAGGATGAGTGGGAGCAGGAAGGGAAGGGACAGAAACATACCTCGCACGTGAAGCAGCTAAAGCACTCCCGGTGCCACTTCCCCTTAAGCTGGCCATCAGACGACGACACGGCCGCTTTTTCAATCGTTTTGTTACAACGCCGACACTGTACGCGCAAGCGAAGTCATATCCGCGCATCATCAGCACCCAGTCTCGATCAACCGCGGCACGTCCTGGGCCGCGCCGCGCAAACAATGAAACAAAGCAAGACGCACCTTCGGCAGATACATATTCTTCCAGCACCTGTCGCAGAGCACATTCCCGCCCTCCATCTGGATCCACCGTCCGTCCTCGATCGTCTTCTCGCACCGCACGCACGTCTTCGTCTTCGGCCGCCTCTGTGCACTCTTCCGCTGCTCCAGTCGTCCCGAGGACAACGTAGGGCTCGTATGTGAACGCATCGGCAGCTTGGGCGACTTCGATACGCTATCGCGTTGGGCCTCTGTGAACGGTCGTGAACCCGTGCTTGTGGTCGGCGATGTCGGGCTCTCCTCAAACAGCGTCTCCATAGCACGGTCAAGTGCTCCGGTAGACTTGGCTATCGTCCGCGACGTCGACGCCGACAGACTGCGCTGGGGTAGTCGAGGGGACTCGGTGGAAGACGAAGAGGACGAGTACTTGCTCTCGCTGTTCGTCATGGAAGGGAAGCGGACTTTCACATCGGTTGCTGGGGCAGTCGCCTTGGAATCCGCCTTCTTAGCGGGGGTGGCAATCGGCTGCGGACTTGCCCGCAATGGTATGTCTAGCTCGTCTTCGTCGTCGGAATTCGCGTAAGCAAGCCCACCGTAGCTACTATCGGAGGATGCTGGTGAAACTGGAGATGGTTCTGTCGAATCCGCCGCTTTCGCAGTGTCCACTGCTGGAAGCTTGTTCTTGAACTTCTCGAAAAACGGCAAGCGAGGAGTGGAGGGTGGTTCGGCTGCTGCAGGGATCTTCGGAACTTCCTGAGGAGGCGAAAGGACTCGGTCCCGAAGACTGTGGACGCTCATTGGACTGGTCGGGGAGGAGGCAATTCCTGCCGCCTGCGTCGGAGTGATGTTTGGTGACATTCTTGCATTAGGTGAGGGAAGTCCGGCTAATACTGGAGACTTCTGCGAATAAGGAGAGTGGGGTGACATAGAAGCTGTGCCGGATCCGGGAGAGAGTGGTGGCGTAGTAGCAGCTGAGAGCATATAGTCAGTTCTGCGACCTCACAGACAGCCAACACAGGCGAGAAACATACCATAGCGTGTCGCAGAAGCAATGTCAAGGAAACGGGGCGCATTCGCCCTTCTACCGTCCATTCCCTGGTTGGGCATCATAGGACCCATCGCACCAGGATCCGGGCTCATTGGCGGAGCGGGACCCATTGACGTGAACATCGCCGCCCGAGCAGCAGCAGCAAATCCACGCCGCCCCACACCAGCCATACCCGCCTCACCACCGCTCTTCGTGTCCGGTTCTCGAGCAGGGGGCGAGCCCACCGGAGGCGTCGCAGGAGGCGGAGGCGCACCTCCCATGAAGGGACGCTGGCTCTCAGCCGACGGCCGCCGCATCTGGTCCATAGAAGGACGCCCTTGATCCATGGAAGGCCGCATCTGGTCCATAGACGGACGCATGCTTGCTGCAGATGGCGTACGCATCCGTGCTGGGTCGTTCGCAGGCGTCCTCGAGCGCATGTCGGTTGAATAGATGATCTCCGGCCCCTGGTCGAAAGACGGTCGCATGCTCGCGTTCGTACCCGCTCTCGACCGGCTGGGCGGAGACATGGATGCTCCTGGAGCAGGACCAGCAAAAGGATCGTACCGTGCTCCGGAGGAGGGCGGAGGATTCGACTGGGCGGGTTGGCGTGCACCTCCTTGTCCGTTCACCATGGCGCCCGGGCGCAGACTGGCGGAAGACGGTGCTCTTGGACGCAACGCAGTCGTGCCTGGAGCAGCAATGTTGCTACGACCAGGCGTAGCCGATCTGTCGATACCCGGGGAGGCACGCGCCGCAAGTGCAGCGGGCACATCGGACGGTCGTGAGGGAGCTGGGATGCGCGGGGACGGAATGCGGGACGGCTCAGAGGGGCCAGGAGGGGAGGGAAACGGTACCTTGTCCGTACTCGGCCTGCCATCACGCGCCAGAGGACTTGGGACGCGTTCTGGGCGACTGTCTCCGCTCCGAACACTCAAGGAGGAGACTGATGACGGGGCACGGGGACGGCCCAAGGACTGTCGGGGCGCGGGGCTCTTCTGGCGCGAGGGAGCTTGAGATATAGAAGACGTACGTGGAGGGCTTTGTACTGGTGGCGGGCCGTTTACGAGGCCCTGGAGCTTGGCGGGCAGGAGAGCTGCCACGGATCGGGGAGACTGGGGCGGCTTGAGGGCGGGTATTTGTGGGACAAGCGGGATGGGGGCGCAGACATGGTCTCCGAGGTCTGAGATGCGGACGGGCTGGTTGCAGGTAGAACACTTGACTGTGGGTAGGATCTGTGATATGCGCTCCGCGGGGGGAGCGGCGACGAGTTGGGCCATTAAACGAGTGTAGGGAGACCGGGAGCCAGGATGGGCGGGAAAGGCGGGGACGAGCGAGCGTCGAGCCGGACGACGGTCGGGAGGAGGGAGACGAGGCGGAGAGAGATATTACGGGGGCTGAATTAGTAGAGTAGATAGTACTGGGCAGACATATGCACGCAATCACAACAGCACAACAACCGGTCTCCACTAGCGCGCGACAACCGTTTGTCCCTCCACGTGCGTGCCCTCCGTTCCGCCGCCGCTTCTTCCTCCGCTGGCAGACAAAAAGCTGTCTGGTCTGGCTGGCGACGCGTCTCTCCCGCACACCGACCCGCTTGGGCCGTCTGAGCGGGCGGAGGAGAGAAGAGCGGCGGGAGAGGCAGCAGCGACATTGCCAAGAATAGCCGGCGGTGTCGAAGATCAGATTCCCACTGCGAGGTTCGAACAGGCAGCCTCCTCAGCCAATGGCCACCGCCGATCCGCCTTCTTCGACGCGGAAGAACTCCCTCCCAGTGCCCATCGAGATCTCCAGATCCTTTACCCTGCGGTCTGCCCCACACTCCTGCGCTACCACGCCGCCCTCCTCGCGCTGCCGCCCATACTAAAGTACTGCCATCGCAGTCTCCCCGACAGCCATCGTCGGGCAGGCGCACTCGACGCCCGCCGCCGCCGCCGCCGCCGCCGCACCGCTGCTCGAGCTGTACATCTGATTGTGATAGACCCATTTGCATCTATCTGCGCGCACGCGCCGCGTAGCTGACTGACCTGCTTCCATCAACGCCCTTGTGGCTCCAAGCGCGATTCTATTTCAACCTCTCCTCGACATGTGCAATGTCCACGATCTGCGTGTGGGTGCCCATCCTTGTGATCCGGCCTGTACTCTTGTCCGTCATGCTGTGACTCCGCCCTGCTAGTTCGTCCAGTTTCACCTGTCCGAACCACCGCGCCTAGCACAACTTGGGCAACATCAATGCAGTCTCCCATACGTCCCGGTGAGAGCGCATCCTGCAACCTGAACCGTATCACGATGCCTCACGGGAGAGATGCGGATAAGAAGCCCGAATGTCGTACCTGTGAGAACCCCCAGGTTACCGGCTGGTGAGAAAACTGACATCACTCACGCCCTACCACAGGCGATGGGAGCGTACTCACACCAGGTGCGAACAGTACTGAGTTGATATCGCGACCTGACGCGCCCTAGGCCTTCACAAAAGCTGCAGCTGTCCGGATGTGACACTTCGTGTTGATACCGTGGTTGACATGCCCGTGTTCCGCGGTCACCGTCGTTGCGCCCTAGCACTGGCACACGTCCCGAGCTTCCCCATTCTATCGGCCCCGCCCCCATACGAGCGCATACGAGCGCATCCATGCATTCATCGCACCTCACCGCTGCGGCGCCGCCATAAACCCGACTTCCGTGCCGTCCCATACAGTTTGTGCACGGGTCCCCGCTCCGACAATTCCTCATGCTCGTACTGACTTGACACATTCTTGACAGCTGAGCTCCGCGGCCGTTCGACTGCCCGAGCCTGAGAACCCATATCGACGTCACGGGAAACTTCGAACAAACTTCTGGGAAATTCTGGGAGCCCGCGAGACGACGCCCCGCCGAAACCCCACGAGGGGTGGGGAACGCGAAGCGCAGACCCCCCAGCCCCTGAGCGGGGAGTGCCAATAGCGTCCGCTGAATATGGCCCTGGGAGCTCTGGGCATTCCTCCCGGGAATTCTGCGCAGCGTAGAGTTCGATGGCGTGCACGGCGCAGCGTCGGCTTTCTTCGGGTTCGTGATTGACTCCGCCATGCATTGCAGCCTGGGGGGGGGCAAACCGCGGGCCGTCACCTAGAGTTTAGGAGGGCAAATTCGCATGAGAAGCAGACTGGTAGGTAGATCGATTGAGTTTTGATGTTCACGTAAAGCATACCCTTGCGAGCCACTTACGTCGTCGCTGCCAATCCAACACGCTGTCAGGCCATACGGGCTACAGGTGGATGGATGAACGTCAACCTGTCAGTCCAAGGGAGGGGGGAAGACGATCGTATACTGTCCTTCTCGTGCGCTCCGCTCCGTACTTCTCGCATGAAGTGGGAATGCACCAGTGACACAAGCATGCCAAGATGTGACGAGGCGGAGGCATCCTATTGCAGTCTTGTCTTGAAGAGTCCTCGGCGCTGCCCGCGGATTTGTCCGGTGGCGATCGAGGGAGTGCGCACAGAGCAGATGCTGCGGTGTCGATTTCTATACATCTGGTCAGCAGAGCCCCTCACCAACACGCGGTCTCGCAAGCGCACATGAGGGAAGATATGTGCAAACACACCACGCACCGTAATCAGATAATCTGGCGGCAGAACAACAAGAGTCCGAGGCGGGTTGTACCAGTAACATGCGACGGCCACAACGCGGACATGTGAGAGGCACGTGACCGCCGTTACAGTAGCACCGCAAGCCAATCGCATGGCGGCATCTGTTGTTTGTCGAGCGCTCGCACCGGGAGGAGGTTTGGGATGTCGACGCCACCAAGGGCGTCGAAACTCCTGAACGGAGAGGTCGATGGAGGTTAGCAGGCCCCGTCCCCGGAGTCCGCCACGACGTCGCTGGCCACAATTCATCTCCGTTCCTTCAAGTTTCTGCCGGGCAGGCTAGCACCGTGACTGCCGGGTGCCGTTGCCCAGGTTTTCAGGTACGGGCCTGGGCCTTGGACCCTCTCTGGTCTCTGAAAAATGTACCGAGTGGCCGATGCACCGATCGGCGACGCGATCGCATCTGGTTCGACGTGTCCGCGGCGGGGTGTGGGCGCAGCGGACAACGATACACCCATCATCCAAATGCAGCCGTGTAGTCCACGCTCCCCCTGAGGCTCGGGCGCTGACCCTGTGGCCCGCCGTGTTCCCGGTTACGTCGCCTCCGACGCCCGCCCTAGCGAGCTGCTAACCACCCGACTCGGCCTCGAGGCGCGAGGGAGGAGTCAGCTTGCGATCGGGAACGGAGGAGCGTGTGAATGGACTTCCTATCTGTATCTGGGCAACTGTGTTCATGGACACCGTCCGGCGAGGAAGGCGGCCGTAGTGCGCCCTTATCTTCATTCCTTCCTTGAAGTCCTTTGTAGACACAATCAGTATCTGTCGTGGAATGCTCGACTGACCTGTTGGCTCTATCACTATCGCAAGGCAACGCTTTACAGAGTGAACAACGCCACGGTTGCAGGCCTACCACAAACCGTGTATACGTGCAGCTACGTTCTGGACACCGCGTTGACATCGAATGCAGAAGTACTGTGCCTGTACGCTGGCCCAGTGACCAGTCAGCACCAAACCGCCAACGTCACGAGCGTCGTACCGTGTGCGTACCCCACATCACTTTGCGTATTTGAGTTGTCCCGGCCTGCTCGATATCTGCTGATGCCAGTCTCGCGCACACCCCGTTCTTCCGGTCGATTGAACCGATGTCTTTCCACGATGCTCGCCCGTGCGTGTGCTCGTCCATCGGATACCCGGTCCTCGTCGCGTATTCGAACCTCTCCGCCGAGGAAGGGTCCGACTCAAGGGGAACGCCACATATAGCAGGTCTTGTCCCAGGCTCCTAACCACCCTGCCTTGCGTCTTCGTTCAATCAATCCTAGCAGCGGGGAAGGAGGTAGAATCTGTGTGGAGGCTCAGGAGGAAGAAGTACGAGTACTGTACTCTACATAGCCACACGTAATTCAAAGACCGATTATCCTCCGATTGATGGCACCACCAAGTTCTAACGCCCCGACTCAAATTTTAAACTCCTGAACCTTGTTTGTTGAAGAAGACGCAAGGCAGGCTGGCAAACTATGTAGTGGGAAAGCTTGGTCAGCAATCGGCGCCTCGCAGAAACGCGCTCAGCGCGTCGCGTTGTCGCGTACTGAATCGCGTCCGGATGCGTCCCTCTCCACCATGCGCGAGGAAGCTGTCAACCGTGTGCTTACGGCTCTCAACGGATACTCGATCGGCGCGTTTCTTGTTGCTTTTCTCTCTAATTCTACCTATGGCGATCATCCTCTCCGGCGACAGTTCTTGGAGGAGTTCGCTGAGCTCCTCCTCTTCTTCTGCTCGCTGGCTTATGACAGAGTCCGGCGAGAACGGTAGTGTCATGAGGTACGAGAGGGTCTTCCCTGCTCCCGTTGGAGCGATGCTGATCACATTGCGGCCCTCTAGTTGTGCGCGGCACACGCGGATCTGCCATAGACACGGCCGTTTGCCAAAGACCTCAAGCGTCCGGGTGCGAATTTCATCGTCAGAGAGTGTGCAGGGATTGCGAGGCGGCATGCGAGAGGCGCGACAGTTAGATCAGGTGCTGGGAAGTTCGAAGCGCATCGCTGCAAAGGGGCAGCAACGGGAGGCGCTGAGTGCTGACCAAGCTTTCCCACTGCATAGTTTGCCAGTCTGCCTTGCGTCTTCTTCAACAAACAAGGTTTAGGACTTTCAAAATCGAGTCGGCGTTTCATATTGACACTGCGGCCATCAATCGGACATTGGCGGTATCTCAAGTACATGTGGCTGAAAGTACTATCCCCACTTCTCCTCGTTCGTTCATATGCCCCCATCCCCCACTGCTAGGATTAATTGAACGAAGACGCAAGGCAGACTGGTTTGGAGTCTGGTCTTGTCCCCCGTTTTCGGAGCGACAGCTGCAACACGAATGCAGGGTCGTATGCGTCTGTATAGCGGTTCGTTGGCGCGGCGGATTCCACGCCTGGCAGCCCGTTCGGACGTGTGGACCGACCGCCCAACTGCGGGTGCGTCTGCGGCGGCGTGTCTCAGATGACGGAGGGGCAAATCCGCAGGATGATGTAAACAAACAGACCTCAACATTAAGATGGAGAGATAACTGCCAAGGATAGCGAGACGACAACTACGAAAGACAGAGAGTGATAAGAGACTAACGCGAGAGGACGAAGAGACGAGTACAGGAGGAAATTAGTGATAGAGTAGGGAGAATCGGGTAAATAGCAGCCAAGAATCCGAACAAAGAGACGATGATGTCATGGCTCTCCCTGGCCGGAAGACGGGCGCAACCCGTGACTCCGCGTCCTGCGCCACGCAGGCCCTCAGCAGCCCACGCATGGCACTGGCACTGGCACTGGCTGCCCACACGGCGGGGCGTTCCCAGCCAAGAGTTCGCCGCCGCCGCGGGCAGCGCTCGCCGCTAGTCCGGCAGTTAAGCGTGCAAAACAACACCTCCTGCACGCCACCCACTATAGTCCTCCGTCGGGCCCGGGGAAGAACCGTTGGTTCTGCGCGTCCTGGGGCGAGGTCACCGTCCCAGCCATCGCCACGTCGCCGCCCATGCGCGTCTGGAAGCCCGACGACATCTGTGGCGTGAAGCGCGAGAAGAACGTCTCCCATTGGCCTGTGTACAATTGGCCGTCAGCACATCACATAATCGTCGGAGACTCCTCCGGAAGAGCGACGACGAACCCCAATCGAACATCGTTCCGGGGATCCCATCAAGGAAGCCGACGTCCGCCATCGCTTGCTGCTCGAGGACGTTCCCTGCATGCGTCTGGTCGAGGACGTTCATCACCTGCACGTTCTCCGGCGCGGCCATCTGGTCGTTGAGTGCTGGGTTCATGTTCGGGTAGTTGCCGCCGAGCGGCGAGAAGTTGACCATCGACTGCTGGCCTTGCATCTGCTGCTGATGTTGTTGTCGTTGTTGCTGTTGGAGCTGTTGACGAGCGCCGCTACTGCCGCCTCTTCCTGCAGCTGCAGAGTCAACGACCATGGACGTCGGCACGGACGTGGACACCGAGGTAGGTGCGGACGAGGACGACCACACCATGGTGTCGGCCGGCATGACGGATCCAGGGCCAGACCGCGAGCGGGACGGATGAGACAGAGAGGAGCGCAGAGGATCATCGTTCGAGCGGGCTTCAGACGACACCGCGGTGGGCGCCTCACCTTCGTCCTCACTTCCTGCTCCTGCAGTTATGATTGTTCCTTCCGGCAGCTCCTTCAGCTCCTTATCGGCGACGGGGCCCTTCGCGACAAACACACCTCCACCAGGGCGGGTGCTGTCCCTCTGGAACTTGAGCGACGATAGTTGTGGCTTGCCCTTGACGCCGCCTGTTGGGTTGAGCACTGGCGCATCGCTCGGGGCGGGTGGGGTCTGCGTAGCTTCGTAAAGGAGAGCGATGATCTCCGCTGTCTGTGAGAAGTGTTAGCACATTTACATCGAGACTGTCTGCGACATGTGTCGACCGGCCTTTCGTCGAGCTGACATGTGGTCAGGCGAGAGCGATGCCTCCCACTTGCGTACACAATCCCGGAGTTTCTTCAGCTTCATCTGGGCCGCTGGGTCTTGCCGCCGCGCGTACGTGTGATACTGTAACCGACACCATGAGTATCAGATTTTTAGCCACACAGCCAGACGGCAGAGAACGCACCTGGATGAGCGCACACGAGGTTGCGCAGTACGCAACCAGTAACCACACGTCGTACATCGTCTCGTGCGTGTCGAGCCAGTCGATAGCGTCGCCAGACATCTTCACGAGCCCGGACCATTTCTCGACGGTCAGCGAAAACTTGAGGTGCGCCGGGCACGAGTACGATATCCGCATGAACACGCGCCAAAATATCATGTTCACACACGTGTAGAACAGGAACAGGAGGCCTGGACCGGTCACCAAACGTTAGTGGCAGTCCCATAGCGGCGTGTAGCATAAATCGGCTCTTCGACGTGGCATGCGTTGGGCGCGATGGCACCACACACCCCGTCGGCGCATGCGCACGCAATGCTCGCCGATTGGCTCAAGGAGGGCGGACGTACCGGCATTGCGTGGTGTGTCTGTTCCGCGGAACTGCAGATCTGCTGGAAGGTTGTTCTTCCATGCATCTATGTCTGCCAGGAGCGAATGAAGCTCCTCGTCGTTGGTCAAATTCAACCCGGCAGGCCTGCCGGCCGCACTAGTCAGCCGCGAACAAAGCAGACGGCCGAGGCCGATGGCCACGGCACGGGTCATCAAGGAAGGGCTCACGTATAAATGGTCTTCTGCACTCGCCCGAGGATGACACTCAACCGGACGAGCTCATCCAAGTACAGATCGTTCGGGTCACCAGAGGATGGCAGACGCGCGTCGCAGTCTCTGATATCGATCATGTAGGGATGCCCGAAGGTCAGGCTTATCCTGAGCACAAGGTCAGCATCGCTGTCACCCTCGTTGCGCGCATATATCCGGCGGGGGCGCGTTTCGGAAGCGGACACATACCACCGGTCGCTAATGACACAGACACCCCACAGTCGTCTGCGCATCTCAATGTTCTGTTTGACAGACTCGGCTCGATGCAAGCCCAAGTCTTGCGCCTGAAGATACAGTGCAGACAACCCGCTAGGTAAGCAAACCGTGGTGGTGACAAAGCCAGTAAACAGCCCACCATGCGGATCGCGCATCCGAGCCGAATCCACAGCGCTGAGAGCGCATGCGGAACGTACTGCGAATGGCAGTCGCCCACCATCGCAAGGATGAGTAGGGACTGCACGTTCACGATCGAAGCCGTGGACAGGACGTCTTCAGCCTTGAGCAGGCTGTTGACGGTGTAGCGTATAGACTCGAAAACCTTCTGCGGTACGTTCCGCCGCGTGGCCGCGACGAGACACATGGAGTACAGCAGTATGGGCGGAGGGGGGTTGTTCGCGATGAACTCTTCTCGGGTGACAACAGGAAGCATTGGGGCCACGTCGACAAAGTACGAGTTAACCAACTGTTCAATCACGTCGCGCTCTATGCGCAGGTCGATCGGCTTGGGAAGCGCGAATTGCAACTCGCCCTGTTCGGGCTCGTGTACACGGATAATTCCGTCCCCATCGGCACTCAGGTCCCAGGAGTGGTGGTATCGCAGGTCGTAGGCTTCGTACGTCCGCGAGGAGACCAACGGGTGCGAGTGCAGGAGGTGAGCGGTGGATGTCGGGCCTGTGCGAGGTTAACCATGGGCGGGTGGTGAGGAGGGATATGAAGAGCTGCTCACCATAGACCTTGATGTCCCCTCCCTTGGGATGCTCTGCCTGTGGCGATGACGTGCTCCGCTCCGCTGCCTCCTTCTCCTTCTCCGCCGCGGCTGCGGCGGCCTCCTCTTCCAACTTCTTCTTCTTGAACCGGGTCTCGGTGATAGGGAGGAAGAAGGTGCATTCGAAGGAGTACTGTTTACAGTGCTGGCATATCTGAGGATCAGAGTCTGCCAGGATGTCGCATCTATGGAGGTTATACCAGGAGTCAGCCGGTCCATGCGTCCAAGGTCGGAAAATTCGAGGGGGGATGGGAAGCGTCAAGGTACACGGGGATGGGTAGATTGAGCTGGAAGAAGGACGAGAATGGGTCCTGTAGAGGACGGACCTTATTTTTCTGGAGCGACAGCTGTCGCAGGCGCGCTGGGTCTTTGTTCGCTTCTTGCTGTCGACAAGAGGCGCCGCGGAGCCCGAGCCAGCGCGATGGAGGTCTGTGCTAGAATCTGCACCGTCTTCGTCAGATGCCCTGCTGTGTACACCGTCATGCGTATACTTCCTTTTCCGTTTACCTGTTGCGAGCGGGGGTGCGGAGGACGAGCCGGCGCCTGCGTCGGGGAGTCCGCCCGGCGGGGCCTGGTACATCATCATGCCGGCGGGATATTGGGGGTATGACGGGTACGGATGGTGGCCGTAGGGCGGGTGGTGGACGGTGTACTGGTATTGGACAGGGTGTGTTTGCATGGTGGGGGTGACGTTCGCGCTCTGGCCGTTTGCTGGGGAGCCGGTGGAGGGCTGGTTGAAGGGGGACGGGGAGGAGGGATACGGGCTGCCATTGATGGGGTATGAGGGATTCATGGCGGCGGGAGGGAAGGAGGAGGAAGCGGGTGCGGGAGGGGCCCCCGGACCAGGATAGGGCTGGAGATGAGCGGTGAAGCGAGAGGAGTGCAGAGGCTGATCGCGAATGTTTGAGATGCGCGAACCTTTAGGGAAAGAGGGACGTAAGAGGACGGACGGGCGGGCGAGCGCCATCTGATTAGAAAGAAGGGGGGTGACATACCGCGGTTATCGGAGGCCGGAGGAGGCGAGTGGGAAGAGGGCGAGGGGAGGGACGGGGGCGCGGGCTCTGGCTCTGGCTCTGGCTGGCTCGGAGGCGGGGTGGGTTCCGCGGGGACGTCGACGGGGGCTGGCTTGGACTTGGGCTTCCTGGGCGTGCGTGCCGCGGTGGCTGGTGGTCTGCGGGACGAGCGGGCTCTGGCGGTGGATGGACGGGAGGCCGAGGAGGACGGGCTGGCAGTCGAATTCGGGTCCATTCTTGTGTGTCCGGGAGGGTGCCCGCAAGTGCGTCTGTGACTGATTCGGATGCGGATTACTCAACAAAACATACGCGTGTCCCACTTTGTCGCCCGCACGGGCACCAGACTCCTCTCTCCTTCTCGATCTCTTCGTCTCCACACGCGCGCGCGTCGCTCGCCACCGACTCGGCACTGGTGGGAGCGGGCAGCACAGGGGCCTCTGCGGCCGCGGGCGGGACGACAGGATGCGCTCGAGGGCGGGATGGATGCGAGACTGCGACGTCCCCAGCGACGCTCCCATTGCCAACGTCCATCGCCCGCCCCCCTGCCGAGCATGCCGCATTCAAACCCCGCCCAGTCCCACAAACTCAGCGCTGCCACATTCGAACTTGGCACGCATCATGGCCACCCACGCGAGATCGGGCCGGGCCATGTCATCATGGTCGTGATCCATGCTCGGAGATTGGGGCCCCAAATTAGGCAATAACCTTGATCTACACATGGCCCGGCCGCCGCCTGGCTCGCTGCTGCCCCCAGCCATTGCCCAGCTGTCGGGCCATCGGACACCGAGTGCAACGCCTCGCGGGAAGCATGGCGAGCAGGACAGGGAAGAGGGACGCACGATTCGCAGTCACTTACTGGACAGGAACGGGGGCGATCAGACATTGCGTCACTGCGCGTGGTCTGTCGTCCGCTCGTGCCTTGTCTTCCGGAGACCTTCCGGAAACAGACAAGCGTCCCTCCGTCACGTCACACCCGATCGCAAACACTGATACACACGCGCGTGCTCGGATGGTTTTGGTCCACCGTCGGACTGAATTCTACGCCTTCCTCCGGGCAACCCACACAGATGCAGCGGCGAGCCAAGCCTGCGTACGTACGTTCTCCGTGGCCCGAGCCCAGCATGCCCAGCGCGAACACTGGGCACCGACACGGAGCCTGTTGCGCCGATGTACCCCAGATCTTGCCACTTTGTATGCGGTCACCCCCGTTCTCAGATCGCAAGACGCCCGTGATCGTGCCTAGCATATATCGAACACCCTTCACACTCTAATTCCTCGCTCGTCGGTCGTGCCACCCTCCGTCCATCGGACTTCCATCCTAATCCCAGCACGCCCTGCGCTGATACGCACGCCGCCTTATCCTCGTGCTCGTCCTTCCCGGAGCTTATGTCCGAATCAGAAACGCCAATGCCATATAACTTATGTACTATCTATCCCTGTCCAATGATGCAGACACAGAGTTGCACATGCACCGCCCTCACAGCGAGTACAACGCGAGGCACCCCCAAACACTTCCGTCTCATCCGTGTCCCGTCACGCCGCAGACCAGAAATATTAATAACCCCCCGCCGCCCTCACTCCCCCTTCCCGCGTCCCGGCCCGTGCTCGACATCCTCCGGCCACTCGTCCTCGTGGACGAACCCGGGGTTAACTTGGCGCTTGTCCTCCGTAGCAATCGCCCGTGCGTCCAGCCAAGAGTACCCTGTAGGCCGACACAGCATGTACACCATGTTTTTCCGCCAGCTCCCGTGCGAGAACGGGTTCGGGGGCGCTGGCCCCGGCACGAGCGACTTGTGGGCTTGGTTCCGGATCTACCGTTCGTGGGCACGTTCGGAGCATCCGCATGAGCCGGAAAATTACGAGGGTCTCTCGTCAGCGGCACTTCTCCCAGCCAGTCACAACTGAAACGACACCCGGTCCGCTCCCCGCGCGTGTACAGTCAGTGCAATGTCACTGATCGTCGTCCGACAGGGGCCTCGCAACATAACCGGACACGCCCGTGAGCACATCGGGCCCCGCACACAAGCACACGTACCTGTTCGATCGTAGTAACGTTCAGCAGGAGGAGCTGTCCGATCAATCCGAGTCAGTAAATCTCTATCATCCCTCTCGCGGGTGGCCCAATGTAACAGCTTACCCGGAGGTGGTACGACAGCAGTGCCGAGACTGGCCAGATGACGACGATTGACAGGCAAAATGCAATCGCGCTGCCAATGCCTTGTGATGTTGCGACCGCGTGCCGGAAGCTCATGTGAGATTTGTGCGACAGCAGCGCCAAGTGCAGGGCGGTTGTGCAGATCACCAGAATTAAAGTGATCACCTGGAAGTGGAGCAGTCGTGAGATGATGACCGTAATCCTTCGAGACACAACACCGCATCGTGCCTGACGCAACGCCGACATCCCGGACTGTCGAGGACGGACTTACCCCCGAGAACAGGAACGTGAAGAAGGCGGTGTAATTGCGCCTCCCCACACAGTTGTTCACCCATTGGCAGTGATGGTCACAACCGTCCACGCAATTATCGCACTGTCCGTGAGACGCAGCACAGGAGAACGATAGCCGTGAGTGATTCATTAAATAACTAATGGATGTAACACTGACCATCTTGCAATGGCTTGATCGTGGCGGACGGTAAGTCATGCATGTCGGACAAAACTTTGTCCGCACGCTGCAAGTGAGTCGACACGTCAACTTTAACGGACACACTCCCAGGACGCCACAACTCACATTCCCGCTCGCACTTTCAGGTCTCGAGGTAACGGTTGGCGAATGCTGCCATCCGCGGACGATGTAACCGGGTAAGGAGGGTCGGGATCCAGATTGCGCGGGAGGATCCCAGGATCTCGGAATGCCTGCAATCGGAGCGCATGAGTTACCGCCGGCCCAACCCATTCCCTCCAACCACGATGCGGCACAGCCACTGCATGGCCCCGCAATCCAATTGGAAGACGACCGAGCACTCACCGTCGCAAACATGCTCGAGATGGTCAGCAAGCACATGTACGCGCCCACCGCCGCGACCGCAGGGCTCTCGTTCTGCCACCACCACACGCACGTCGTCCCAAAGTATATGCCCGAAATCGCCAGCACTATCGTCAGCGACGCAATGAAGGCCCACGGCGAGTCGCCGCCCGTCAGCAGGCGTCCGCCGAGGAAAAACCGATTCCGGGAGGGGTGTAGCTGCCACTTGCGCATGGGCTTCCCGGTCTTGCTGTCGATGATGGGTACGGCGCATAATGGTGGGTCCATGAGTGGGGGCGGGGTTGCAATGAAGGAAGCGTGGTTGAGCGAAGTGGACGACCCTTGCAGGGGAGACAAGCTATGCTTGCGGTGACCTGGTGAGGTAGGAGAGCGGTCGGCCCCGGGCCCACCCACGTTCAGCTCGAAGGTGATAGGTGATACCTCCGCTGAGCGCGTCTGGATGGGGCCAAACGCGCCGTTAGACGATGGATTGGCTGGGGACACCGGGGACCGCTCGAAGCTGCTAAAGCCGCGCTTGAAGAGCTTCTCAAAGCTGCCACGCATGCGCGCACCTGCGCTGACCTGGCCGTCGCTGCGACTGTACGGGTTTGTCTGGGTGACGATCGTCGGGCGTGCGACACTGCCAGACTTGGGGGGACCACCAATAGGAAGAAGGGGCTCACGACTGAACTTGTTCGAAGACCGCAAGGAAGGTGCTATGGTCCCTGCCTTTGTCTCCTCCATCGACTGGTCGACGCTATCCGACCCTTCCGAGATCCTGTCACGTTGTTGAGGGGCGCCCACTTGGGAGAGACGCACGGCGTCGACGGTCGAGCCCCCGATAGACGAGATCGAGCCTGCGGTCGAGGGACGGGGGAGAGGCGGCGTGGCAGATAGCGGAGGGTAATTCGGGCGCGAAGGGTGGAAGAAGGAAGCTGATGGCAAGACGCCTCCGACATGGGTGGTGCCTGCTGTGGGCCGAGGCTGGAGGATGGGCACGGATGCAGAAGAGACGAGGGGGAGGTCTGTTGCAGCATGGCTCATGTTGGGCTGCGCCCGGGAGCGCGAGGAGAGGACTGAGCCGGTGCGGGCATGGGCGTTGGCTGGAGATGCTGCCGAGGTGGGGGAGTTCCCGCGTGAGGGCGTCGCGGTGGCAGAGAGGGAGGTGTTGATGCCCGGGAGGCGGGGGGCATTGTTGGAAGGAGCGAAGGGGAGCTGGGCCACCGTCCGATGTGTTGGTGGTGGTAAGGAGTGTGATGTCGCCATGGGGCAGGTTCAAAGAAGAAAGGATATACAGGATTATAAGAGTAGGACGGTAGTAGCCGAGTGGGAGTGCGAGTGCGAGGGAGATGGATATGCTGGGCACCTGTGTGCAGCGGGGAATAGTAGGTGTCGCCTGCAGTCCAGCCGGGATATATCAGAGCATAAAGTCACAGAGCACGCTCACGACCGCGCTCTCCCGCAGAGGGAACAAGGAGGAGTACACAACGCGCCCGCGACGCCACACTAAGCGTTCAATCAGCAATCAATCGGCCCACTCCGGTTCGACTCGCGCGTGGCCTGGTTCGGTACCACGCCCTCTTGGTTCACCTCCGACGGCAACCACAGCCCCCGAGCCCAGCCTCCGTGGCCGAGCCACAGTTAACCCTCGTCCATGCGCGGCCCACGACCAACGTGCACAAGCGGCCACACTCATGCAGCGACGAGAGATACACGCACACTCGATACATGCACAGTCCGCACTATCAATACATTCCACTCCCTCCATCACCACCGCGTCCGTCAACTGCCCAGCCATAGCAACCTCTTCACGCCATACTCCATCTTCGCATACACGCTCGTCATCCGCTGTGCCTCCGCCAGACTGCAACACAGAACACTCGTCAGCTCTCCCCACGATGCCCGAGTCGCAGCACTCACCTCACTACATCCGCTTCCGTAATGAAGTCTGGACGCTCGTTGCCTATGTCCTTGCACGCCTGCCGGATCGCGTCCACAATCATGTCCACCGCCTCCTTGCAGTTCTTCGCGCTCGAGAGCTCGTCCGGAGACTGAATAAAGCTCCCCGTCTCCCTTCTAGACCGCGCAGGGTCCACAGGAAGGGCCTTGAACGCCGCGAAGATCGTCTCCTGCCCTGCGGCCGGTGCTGCCGCTTCCGACATAATCTGTGACAACGGCGCAGTGCCCTTCCGGGGCGCTGTCAGCGACAGGGAGAACCTAGACGTCGTAGGAACCGGTGAAGTAGGAGGTGTGGCTAGATCCAGGCTGTTTCGCATCGAATAGCTCGTCACCCGGGTATCCTGATCTTGGGTATTGTGCCAGGACACGATGAACCCTGCATTCTGCAGAGGGTCTCGACTGGCCTCTTCCAGTGGCGACAGGATATATGCGCCTAGACCCAGTTAGCGGCGCATTCAATTTCATTGGTGTATGGGCACACCTTTAGTGATTCCTGCAATATCTCCGAGAGGGACGCGGGTATACATCTTCACCTTCTCCAGGGTATAGTCATAACTCTGTGATACGTATATTGGAACAACACCACGAGGACCAATGATGAACGAGTCTCACAATAATGTACAGCGCCTTCGCGCTCTGTCACGGCTATCAGCAAAATGCCCGCTTCATCGCGGAGATTGGACGCACCAGTAGCAAAACCTTCTCCTCAAACTTATCGCCCGCCTTGGTGTTCAGCTCTTCGGGAGCGACCAAAGTCCACCCTGACAGCAGCCGCTCACCCTCGGGCAGAAGACGAGAGACACACGTCGCAATGGCGTCCTGCCGGATCTTCGTGATGCGGATGAGGTCTCTGGGATCCGTGGACTGGAGCTTGAGCAAAAACTCTGAGAAGACGGAGGTGGTGCGGTTGCCGAGCATGAAGTCAATCACAGCTTGGCTGAACCAGTCGCCAAACGTCGATGTGTACATTCTGCGCAGCAGCATGGACGTGTCAGCCATCTGCCTGCGAGTGGTCTGGGTAGAGCTACACACCGAGATAGCGAGTTGACGCCATCGTTCAGCAGACCTGCCAGGTCGCGCTTCCCCGTCCTGTCAAGAATCTCAGCCTACACGGTTTCCGCAGCACGATTGGCATGGCGTACCTTGTAAAGTCACCCTGTCGTTATAAGAATTAGCTTCAGCGGGCATTAATCGCACAATGTGAATTTACACACCTTGAGGGCTGACGTCCCGGCGCTGGGGTGACGTGAGCTGACGTCCATACGTCTCAGAGCAGTTTGGACTCACTAGGCCCGGCTTATAGCGTCTCCATTATTCGCCCATACTGCGGGACGCACGTGTCAGCGTTCATGGGAACGTGCTTTGGGGACAATGAAATGCGCACCGTCATTGAACACGACATCCACTTCGGTTCTGCGATCTTCCGGGTTCAAAAGGGCGACAGCGCCCAACTGTTTGTTCAGGACGTAACGCGCAAAGGCGGACTACGACAATACTATGAACATCATTCGCATGCTGGAGATGAAAGTCGGCCATACCTCGACCACATTGGTACGATCAAGGCTGTCGATACAATTGACTCGGAAGACGCCCTTCTGCTGTGACATAATATGGTTGTTCGATATCCAGAAGTACCTGGGAACAGAACCTCTGTGAGTAAGAGCAACACTCCAGGAATTGCAAGACAAACATACCCCTGGCTCTCGAAGGTACGCTCGAGGGTCTCAATAAGTTTCGAGATATTCTCGTACCTACAAAGAACGCGTCAACGAAGGCTCACGAGTTGCGCAATAATCCCTCACTTCATGCCTTTCGTCTCAGCATGGAAGTCGTACGCCTGATACCTGCAAGGGCTATATGAGCGCTCTAGCCAAGCGTGGGTCCCATGTACTCACTTAATGTCAGGCGAGCCAAGCTCCTTCACATACTCTCCGTACTTGTTCGTCACTTGTCCTTCCTTGCCACTTTGCTCGGCAAGGTTCACAATTGTCTACCAAATAAATTAGCCGCCCCCCTACTGTGGGATATATGCAACACCGCACCAATGGCCCGTATATCGACGCCGTCTTCGACAAGTGCTGTTGGATCGCATGAAGGTTCTGGTCATGTGTGCGGTCAGGATTCAACTGGGGTGCAGGTTTCAAGGCCAATCCTTGCTGATTCCAGAACAGGGGGACTTCGAGCTAATATCAGCAAACATCGTCCTCGAAGGCCCAGCATATACTCACTCGACCCTCGGACCTGGACGTGACTGAACACGTTGGATAGCCCCTCCCGCTACAACACTGTCAGCATACGCAACTGAAAAGCAAAAGCGGGCGTGTACGCACCTCCACTCGCATGACAGTTTCAGTCTCAACGAAGTTCGCCACATTCGCGTCGTCGTCAATGCCTCGACGCTGATATCGCAAGCCCGCACGGTCTCTCGAACGGCGCGAGATGATGATATACTCCACGAGCACGCTGTCGCCTTCCTCGGCCGCCACCGGCTCCCGAGCGATGTGAAACGACGACGTCTGGAAGAAGCCTTGCATGATCGGCAGGACGTATGGATGGAGCTGTAGCGACAGGTGAGGTTACGCTCCGCGGTGGCTAAGAGTGCGGAACTGTGTACCCCTGCATCAATGAGCGGCTTTGATAGCCATTCGTTCCACCAAAAACGACGGTCGACCCGGCGCCACAACGGCAGCGCTGCAGACGGCTCCGCGAGCACGTCCACTGTCTCACTGACAGGACTCAGCCGGTTGGAATTGTCTAGTGCATTGAGCGTCTCTAGCAACGCGTTCTGGGTCTTCGTCTTCGCAACAAGCTCATGTTTGTGTTGCAGTGACCGCGTGATGTCTGCATGAGGCATTCATAAGCGGATATACAATGATGAATCGACAAAAGGACCTACCATAAGAGTACGCGAAGTACATCCCACCCCGGGTGAACTCTCGAATACATTCACGAACGATCTTCGCTTCAAGCTCCGAGTGTTTCTCCTCGATGGTCTGTGGCGGTGGAGCGGCAGATGCGACGATCGAGTCAATAACCTCCTCGGGGTCTTTAGAAGCGTCCTTGAGGATCGACTCGAGCTCCGCTGGGTCGATCGGGGGTTGTGCGGGTTCGGACTGCTCGACGAGCATGTGGTCAATGGTTGAGTTCTGCCTGGAGTTGCGTTTCGACAGTCGCGTCCAGAACGACAGGCGTTCAGTGAGGGCCTTCACAACCGTGTCGGTGCTGTTGGACGTAGTAGACGAGGGTGTAGATGCCGTGGAGGAAGAGGGGGATGGAGGTCCATTGTCTTCATTGACATTGAACTCTTGATCTGGACGAGGCGAGACAACCTTGACCTCGTGCTCGTCTGCGAACTTGACCCGAGGAGACCTCGTACCGTCTGCTTCGCCATTGGTGGCGGGAGTGACTCCTTCCTCAGACTGAAGAAGCTCTGCCTGGGAGGACTCAGTGGGGAGGAGAGAAACACGACGGTCGACCTTATTGCGGGAAGCCAAGGCAGAGAGTACTGTCCGGGCGCGGTCCTCTTCGAGAGGTATCGCTGTGACCCCCTTCACGCCATACACGGTGTGCCTAGGGTCAAGGACTTTCCCAATGTATGAGACTCAGTTCAATCATGATATCTGGCTATTACTCACAGTCGCCCACGACGTTTCTGGATGATATTACGAGGAGGTAGGAGGCTGTCGGACGTATTAAGCGGGGGCCATAGAATGCGGCATGGTATAATTACCCGAGTACAGTTCAAAAAACCCAACGATCCCATACACCACCACGCTCTCTTCCCAGTCCACGTTCTCAGTGGGGGCTCCAAGTGTCTCGACTTTGCCTCCCTTCCCCCATGCGACTCTCACCTCCGACTCGAAGTCTTCTTGTGACTGGGTTGTACCGGGGTGTCGGGGACGCAGTAACAGCCCATCGGAGGTCGCAACAATAGATATGTATTCATACGGGCATGGGTGCGGCACCGGTGGAAGGGTATCCTTTGGCTGGAGACCTGTATGATGTATTGGTGGGTTGGTAGTCGCCGGAATGGCTACTGAAGCGGGCTTTGTAGCGGGCGCCGCCGTCTTGAACGTCTTGGAGAAGAGGCGTTTCATACTCGCTGACCCAGCAGCACGCAAGCAACGGGCATATGTAAAGAGCCAGATACAGAGAAAAGAGGTGCAGGAGCAGGCGCAGAGAGGCAACCAGGCAACACCGGCGGCAGCAGAGCAGAGGTCGAGAATGACATCAGATCTCGAGATCTACCCAACGCCCGATTCAAGCAACTCTAGATCTCCCCATTGCATGATCTTTGTTCTCGAAATATGAACTCGCATGTTCAACAGCTCGCTTATGGGCATAGCGAGGCGCAAGGGAAATCCAGTGAGCTATTGCAACAGTCTACAGTACACGATAATCCCCCCCATTTATGCCTGCCCTTCACCGGCTTCACCCTCCGGCGCATTCGTAGACGTCCGCCCAGCCACACGTATGTCATATCCATACCCGCCGCCTGTGGCGCCAGGAACATCTCCTGGGCCATTGTAGTGTAGCTCGGAAACGTCGTAGTTGCCTAGCAAGATCAAGATCAAGATGATGAGGGATTTTCGCCATTGCGACTGAGCAAGCTAACCACGTACCGATGAACTTCCAACCATCCTGCTTCACGTGGTACAGGTTTACGGTGTTACCTGAGAAAGCATCTCGGTGACCAGCCGCGTAGATACTGCGTCTGCCGAGTTCCTGGGCCTCCTCGTCCGTCAGGTCCCAGCGGTAGCCCTGGTCGAGGACTCCGTATGCGAAGGTGCTACCGGACCCGACTGAGAAGAGATCGCCCTTGAGCCGAGTCCCATCAGAATCAACATAGAAGATAGCAGGGCCCTGAGTTTCAAGCATGTCAGTATGAGGCCACAGCAATCAATGTCACGTGCAAACACATACCGTCTTGTCCCAACCACAAATCATGGTACCCTGCCAGACATCCTCAGCAAACCACAGTTGTGCGAGCATCAAGAATGCTCACCATGCTAAGGCCCATTCCCTTGTAGCTGTACACGAGGTTACTCAGGTACTTGCTCGCAGCAGCAACTGAAATGCGTTCCCGGTTACGCAATTCGTGCAATCTGCACTGAATGCCGAGGTAGGTCTCCCAGTATTGACAGTCAGCTAGACGAATACGCAGGTGAACTTGTCTTCAATTGTATGAGTAAACTGCGGCGTACCTGCGCCACCTGCCATAGTTCCGAGGAGGTAAGGGTTGATCTCAATGACCTTCTTCACAGTTCCCGAAGCTGCAACGCGTCAACACGATGGACATGACCAACGGAATATCAACTCACCGACGTAGCTCCCTGCTGTAGCTCGAGAATCCACTGCGACAATGACGCCTCCCTGGAACCTGAACGCTAGTGTTGTCGTACCGTGCTTGATTTTGATACGGCACGAAGGGTCGGCGTGGTCATCTGTGTGCATTCGTAGGAAGGAGGAAGGCTAGCAAAGCGTCCCGCGCCTTTCGTCAGACAGAAAGGCAGTATAATCACGCGAAGAAGCGTACATCTTGCACGGATGGGAGCTTGAACATCGGCACACCGGACGCTAAGTTGCCAAAGCCACCGGTCGAACCCCACATCACTTCGGAGAAGTCCTCATCCTCGCCGTAAAGCTCCTTTGCCTTCCGGATGTCCGCCTCTGGGGTTGTCGATGAGTAACGGGTGAGGAAGGAGTTCATGGTGGTCGTAGAGGTACGCGTATGCGCCTGGCGCTAGAGCCGACGTACGCCTGCTGCTGATGTCACGTGCATACTAATGACGAGACGCGACGCGCGTTACAGCCCTTTGCATATTAGTCTGGAATTCGCGACGCGCGAATCTTTGTTTGTCCCGAACAAATATTGCCTTAACAGGTAACAACCTAAACCTCGCGTGTTTTCCTGGAGGACTTCATGGGCAAATTTTGGCACGAAATTGAATCTAGGAAGGTCAGGGTGCAATTGTGTGTCACTTCTGAGCAGCAAGAGCCTCAGATATGCAGCACTGTGCGGCAGGATCGGGGCTGGGGACACACTGGCTCGTGCCACCGGCTGTTTTCTCTTACCCGTTAAGGCAATGTTTGTTCGGAGCAAATAAAGATTCGCGCGTCGCGAATTCCAGACTGATATGCAAAGGGCTGTAACTTCATGCAACGTTCAGTCGCGTCGCGTTTCATCTGGCAGCGCCTCAGCGTTTCTGGCGAACTAATATGCTCTATATCTCAGTGGGATGTGCAGTGCAATATAACTTTAACGTTGGTGTAAAACCAAGCGTGTGTCAAGTACTACTGAAAGTATAATCAGGTAGATGCACTACATTCAACATAGCGCTGTCGTTCAGCTGCCTAGAGACTGGCATAGAAGCCTTCTAGTACTGCTATTGCAGAGCGAATCGCTGCGGACTATATAGTTGGTCTTCCAGTGACATCCTGTCTCACACGCACGTTCATGGTGATCTTCAGATGGAAAGACAGCGAGATCTAACTGGATAGCGGGGCAGTATCTATCACGACAAGCTTCGACAGATGGCAGAGAGAGCATAACGAGAGGCGAGACATCGGATACAAGAGACAGCAGGAAGGTGGATACCACAGAGGGGAGGGTTACAATACTACCGGATAAGGTGGAAATGAAGCGCCAGAAGCAACCGAGCCCATGTGGACTGCTACAGCGGCGCTACGACTACATGCAAGGGTTAGCAAAGCGCGCGGGAGGTTTGTACCGCAGTACTTCGCGAAGTGTGGGGAAGTGGCCATCACTTTTTCACAGCCCAGGCGAACGACCAGCGACTGTGCAGACGGACGCGCAGCTCACGTAACTCCGTCGCGGCCTCCCGTTGCATCATCTCAACGCTTTCTGGCAGGTATCCCTCACTGAAACGGCGTGGTCAGCCCATGCCAATAAGATGAACGACGTTTTGACAGCGCCATACCTCAGCAGGTAAGGTCCTAGCCCTGCAATATATCTCAAACAGTCCTCGCGGAGCATCTCCGCGAGCACCAGTTCCCGTTGGTCCGCTGAGCGTGTCGTGAGCATTACGAAGAAATCAAGCATACAGATGTTACACCCACTGTAACGCCACGGTCCGATCGGAATGAAGACCTTGTGCCACCCCACGTCTGTGAAGGCATCAATATTTCGAAGCCATGTTGGATTCATTGACGGAGAATCGACGCTTCCACCCCGAGTTTTCATGGCATTGTATCCTGCGAAGAAAACACTATGTAGCCATGAAAAATTATGGGTGCCTTGCTCAGAGTATGCCAACGGCTCTTGCCACTCATCGTAGAGTTGCATTTCGCCGTCACCCAACAGTACTACGCCACCAGGACGCAGTGCTTGCGCCAGCTCCTCAAGGAACTGAGGGAAGTCACGGATCTTGGGATATTAATCAGTGAGACCGAAGAGAATGCAACAGAAAGGACACGAACTCCGGCGGAGACAGACCGTGCGTGAATGACATCGAAGGATTCCCTATAATGGCTGAACCCCAAATTCGCCTGTGTGCGATGGTTAGCGACTGGAAAGGTATGAACAAGAACCACTCACGTCATCTATCTCGAACCTTGGTAGACGGGGGTGTCGATAATTAGACGAGGTCAACACTCAAGTCGGCAGGGAACCGCTTACCGACAGTTCGGAGGAAGATCCCTAAATGTGGGTGATGAGCAGGCAAATAGAGCACGGCCCAGACTATTATCACTTACCCATCCACCCTCGGGGGTGCCAAATCCACTCCGACAACCGAGCAGTGGGGAAATTGTTTGGCCATATCGATAGCCCTGCAGATAGAAGGAATGAACAGTCTTCCGAACGGAGAAAGCATCCGGGAATTACCAACTCCCGCTTCCTGTACCGACATCCAGGACTGCTGGTGTCTTTCCTGGCCGAGGTGCCAGTGCTCGTCTGACCAGGTTAGGTGCAGGGTAAAGGCTGCCAAGAGCGAGGGTGATTATCTGGTGCTGCAAATCCAGCCTTCGATGCTCCTCGTTATCCTGATTCACCATTTGAGTCGTAGATATCACCACCAACATCGGTCACAAGACTGTACCCACCGCCGGTAAGAAGTACGTCTAGCTCGGGGTCAGAAAATGATTGCAACCCCGCACGACTGCTATTACATACATCGTTCTGGTTGTTCAAGATGCGCCCATAAGCTTGCCTAAGCTATAGATACGCCGGCCGGACATCAGCTATGACTGCGGAGAGATATGATCGGTAGCGGCACGGACCATCAATCGACCGTCGACGGACGAGGAGAACGAGTACATGGAGGGTGCCGGACTCGCACTACGTCCATCGGAGCTCGTGTCGACGTAGTCATCCTGGTTAGTTGTCATGTGGAGGTCAGAAGCGATAGCGGGCGGGTCACCGGGGCGCGAAGTACCGAGCTGCACAGCGGCGACTCCTCAGGGGACGAGTATATATGGTCTTGCGATTTGGCTGGCGCCCGGAGGCAGGGCATGGCACCCGCTGCTCTTTCAGGCCCTGACAGCGAGGAAATGAGCATTTGGTGGGATAACGTCATGGAAAGCCCGGGACGGCGAACTTCTGCTCACAGCTCATGGGAGCCTGATTGAGTTCAAGCATATATTGGCTCCAGCCTGGATCTTCGAAAAATCTGGCTCGAATAGAGTGGAGATAAGGTCCGAGGGCGAGAGAAAGGGAGGCCGTCGGTTGGGAGTCTCGAGCTCGAGGAAGTCGACCTCGAAAGTCGAAACAGTTACGGCGGCTCTGCGTGTGCGTTTGTGAGTCACAGTAGCTGTGCTGGGGAACGGGGATGGACGGGTATACCTGAGGAGGCGGCGAGGACACAACAGGCACTCATACGTCGTGGACCATACTTATGTCGGGAAGGCCGGCATGTTTATCTGGGCGTCGAGTTGTCACCCAACGAACAAAGTTCGCGGCCTGATGTCCTAGTCTCCCGTTTCCGCTTTAGTACCCACCTTGCTGACAAAGCATATCGACCCACCTCTCGGCATTTGCCGCCCAACGCGTCCATGCCTCCGCCACCGGTGAGAGCTTAACGCGTCTTGACCTCTAACTGTCATGTCTGGGATCTGTAGGGCTCGCCTCGCCGAGGAGCGCAAGCAGTGGCGCAAAGACCACCCCTTTGTATGCCGGACAGATCTTCAGCAGTCTCGCATTTGTAGCTGACACGCGTTCAGGGCTTCTATGCTAAACCTACCAAAGCTCCCGATGGCTCCATGAATCTTCTGGAGTGGGAGGTCGGCATCCCTGGAAAAGCTGGGGTACGTATGCCCATGGTGTCCCTGTAACTTGGCGTGGGTTACTGAACGCATGGATCGTAGACACCATGGGAAGGCGGTGTCTACAAGCTGATGATGATATTTCCCGAAGGTACTCGTCTTTTCGACCCTGTCCGTATGGATCCATGAGAGCTGATTGTGTTTTTAGACTACCCATCTAAGCCGCCGAAATGTAGGTCCGTCCGTGGTTACGCGCAATTCTGATGCTCAAGTAATCCAGGCAAATTCACGCCACCTTTGTTCCATCCCAACGTGTACCCCTCAGGAACTGTCTGCTTGTCTATTCTGGACGAGGAGAAGTCGTGGAAACCGGCGATTACAATCAAACAGGTCCGAAGAAGTCTCTCAGAATGATTGCTCTCGCTCATACTTTCACA
The DNA here is from genome assembly GCF_003813185.1 of Lentinus tigrinus ALCF2SS1-7. NCBI lineage: Eukaryota > Fungi > Basidiomycota > Agaricomycetes > Polyporales > Polyporaceae > Lentinus > Lentinus tigrinus. The sequence goes on along the minus strand of NW_027137912.1, from coordinate 1,588,560 downwards.
GGTTCTCCTTGGTATCCAGGAACTCCTGAACGATCCCAACGTGAACGATCCCGCGCAGAGTGATGCTTACACGATGTTCAAGTAAGTATCGCGTATTGATAGCGCCCACTCTCCTCGATGCTAACGCTCGCCGTAATCAGGAATGATAAGGTGGCATATGAGTACGTTAGGTGGTTCGTCCATAGTAACCAGAAGGTTCACGTTCTTCTGCAGACGCCGTGTCAGACAGCAAGCGCGGGAGAACATCCCGAAGTAGATAGGTATCTCCTGGTTTTCGTCTTGCATTGTATTGTTGTCGGGTTATTCTTACACTATATGATATGGTTTGCTCGGCGGTCGGAATGTTGGTGGGACGACCGGACAGCGCACATGGCCTGCGTGTCCCCGTTGTACACGAACGCATGACTGATTAGATCTTGGGCGATGACACAAGTCACACTGTCACCCCACACATCATTGAGACATCGGGCATACGGCCTAATACATGAGTTTATCAACTGCCCTCTGGATGTTCTCAATCTGAGTCTTAAGCTCCTTGTTCTCATTGGTGGTAATGCTGGCGGCAATGACCGGCCGGGTGACGCCACAAGCGCGACCAAGAGCAGCCTTAGAGGCGACGAAGACGTACTTCACGTTCTATGGTCCAGGGTCATATAAGCGGCTAGTATGTGAAACGGCAGATTTGCTGCTTACCTTCTCCTCACATAACAAGGGAAGATGGAGGAGAATTTCCAGAGGTTCAGTGTCGGCAGTCAAGATGATGAGCTCAGCGATACCACGATTAAGAGTCTTCGTAGCTGGCGGGGTCTCAGTGCATGGTCATGTGGAAGACACGCAAACCTGACGCACCTTCGTTAGCTCCCTTCTTGAGCTGCTTGTACTGCTGCGCACGCTCAACAAGGTCCAGAATCTATGCCGAATGTTTGCGCTTAGAGCGAACTGGAAGAAGTATGGAAAAACGCACCTTGTTGTTGAGGGGGGCATCAGCCAAAGGCCATGCCTTCGCCTTCGCCTCGGTGTCGGCCATCGTGAATGATTTTAGAACGACCTCACGTCTGAATGATCCTTGGTCGGTGTTCGTCAGTTGATCCCGCGCGTGAGCAGGATGGAAGTCGGGGGACGGGTGAAGGAGTCCGAGGCGAAGCAGTGCTGCACAAAATTTGGGCCACAGGCGCGCTTCCGGAGCCTAAAATGGTAACCCGATCATCCTTCGCCTCGGCACGCTTCGGAGGAGGACCTCCTCGTTCTCCACCACCTTCTGCGACTTTTGTCCGAACGCTCGTCGCCATGCTCTATTTGCGGATATTCGTCCCAGTCGTACGCTTCATCTGCGGATGTAGCTTGGTAGAACTCGCTCGAAGCGATCAAAACAGTTGGCGACCAACATTGTGCACGGGTGCAGAATCCTCGCGCAATGACATATAAATGAGAACTGGTTGTCCAGGGTGACAATAGCGGACACCCCGGCACCCAGCTGAACATTGACCGACCTCTGTCATGTCTCGCAAAATTCTTGCTGCAGGCTTCGCTGTCGCCGCCGCCACCCTGGGTATCTTTCTACTATGCATGTTTAATTGGTCCCCATACTCAAATAGCGGCCAACCAGCGTCGGCCCAGGCGGCCTCCTCGTACTGCGACGCTGCTAGCAACATATGCTTTCAAGGCTACTCTGTAAGGCCCCGTTACGTACTAACTATATGATGCTTGACGCTAGGTCGACCTCGCAGGACCCCGCTGAGGACATGACTATTGGTCTCGTCCTCCCTCCTCTCTCTCCTCCGTCGGACGAATATATTGTCCAGGTGGTCTTCCCAGTGAGCTACGGCTGGGCGGGTGTCAGCATGGGAGGGCAGATGGCGAACAGCCTGCTCTTCCCCTTGTGGGCCTACGATACCAACAAGATTATGGTAGGACCCCGCTGGACGGAGTACGTACTCACTGTCATTCTGTTGAGTTGTGTCTGACTGTACAATTACTCTACAGCGACTACATACTTCCAACGGCGTGTGCAGGTCCCACAGTGACCCTGCTCCCCTCGTCGACAGTCAATAGCACCCACGTCAACGCCATATTCCGCTGCCAGGTGCCACTTCTTCATCGCTCACTTCGCCTGAGCACTAACTACCTATACGCAGAACTGCACGGTTTGGGAAGGAGGCTCGCTCGGATCGGGGAACCTGAACGGCACTGCCGTGCTAGCCTACGTCGCTTCCTCGACGACGGGCGTAGAAGACCCCTCAGACATCAACTCGAGCTTCCAGGAGCACGATTACTTCAACTTCTTCGGCGTAGACCTCAGCGCGGCACACTCGTCTTCGTATAGTCAATACGTGGGCGGAGGTTCCGGGACAACAACTGGTGCCCCTTCTCCTTCCACATCCTCGGTGCCATCCAGCACCACGAGCAACGCCCCAACCGGAGCTCAGTCAGCGGTACGTCCTTGCTCCATCGCATCCGCTGCGCCACTATTGACTCGTTCGTTCCAGTACGGACAGGTTAGTAGTTGAATTGCGGTTTGTTTGAGGGCTCTGCTGATTGGGCGCAGTGCGGCGGAACTGGATGGGCCGGGCCCATCACGTGTGCCTCGGGTCTCAAGTGCGTTGCTGTATCTCCGCCGTACTATAGCCAGTGTCAGCCGGGGAATTAGCCACGTACCTATACATGTACGACGAACATGCTGCGGCATCGTTCAATACTCGAATGCGGAAAAAAATAGAGCTTGCTCGCATGAGCTACAATATTGACCATCTGCAGGCTTCTACTCGCCAAAGCCCTCACGTTCAATCCTTTGCTAAGATGTGTAAACAGAGCTTGAAGTTGCTGATTGTGTGTGAGACAACCAGTGAACGGGCTTCTCGGACAGGCTGACAGTGACGGCATCGTAGTATGGGGACGATCACGTGGTATGTAGTTACGATCGAAAATGACGGAGTGGTGTTCATAGCTGTTCTTGCGGGGAACACTCACTGTCAGCCTTCCGACGGCGACGGGACAGGCCGACATCCGCGACACCTACATCCGCGTCCTGAACACACATAAACTCACGCGAGTATACAGTTTGACTGTTCTATCTCTCTACAAATCGCCACAAACCCGTTGAACCCACGAAGACATGGCGCAATCCGGCCCTACCATCCTTGACGTCCATACGCCGTCATCCTCCTTCGCAATCATTTACTCTGGTGAGTATACTGCGTAACCTATGGCTGTTGCTGGCTTACACTCCCCAGACCCTGAGGACACCCTCGACACATTGAATAACAAGCTGAGCAAGAAGGCTGCCACTGAGCTGCGTGGTGGACCCGTTCGTCCGGGCTGTCTGAAGTACGAATGGAATGACACAGTCTGGAATTTGGATGATGGTGCGTTCTGTCTCATGCCAACTTTGCTATCTCTCAGCATTACGAAAGAATCCGACTTCTCAATATTTGCGTGGAGGATGAAGTCCTCCACCCCTGTGACTGTCCTACATCTGCGAGACCCAGACCAACCTCTGCCGCGACCATCAGAATACCGAAACCCTTCGTTCTACATGTTCCACCCCAGGTCCCACCCTACATCGCCCCAACTTCCCGCGAGCCCAGACAGCACCTCTGTAAAGAGTGGGAAGTCGCGCAGGCGCAGCAAGGACACAGCCCCCAAGGCCGAGGTCCCCAAGTTCAAGGAGGAGTTCGAGAAGTTCCATAACGAGAACGGCGTCCGTACGGTCATCGGGAGCATTGGCCCTGTGAACAATGGTGAGTGCATGGCATGTTCACTCGTTCCCACCCAGGGCCCTGATGCGTTTTCGTGCTCGTTTGCGCCGTGCCTCCCCCAGTCAGAATGCTGCTCAAGAGCGGGTACCGCCATGTGTACATCTCGCGCAAGTTTGCGATCAAGAACGGCTTCATACCCCGAGATGCTGCGCCAGGATACTACGGCTACAGTGGGCTTGTCAAGTAAGCGTCGATTGGGGTCAGTTAGGGTCCGTCCCGCTGACCAACTTGCCTTCTCCGACAGCCTGGGCAAGTGGCCGATTACTGTGGGCCGCACGCGGACTACGCACTCTGTGTATCTGTCCGAGGAGTCGCACTTCGACGTGGTCCTAGGGCGCTCATTTGTGGAACGCAGACAGATTAAGTTCGACCCTGTCGACCCGACGGACGTCGTATGCCAGGACACGGGGGAGAAGATTGACTGCGAGCTCGTTATCCTAAAAGATGGGAAAGGGCAGATTGTCACTGTGACCTGATCCCTCCTGCCCTGCTCTTCCATGGTATTCTTACTTGCCTCTGCTCTGTGCGCACTATATTCGGACACTTGGACACTCGGACCACATGTACCTTATATTCACAGTGTTATACAATCTACCGACTCTCCCTCCCCCAACGTAAAACCAGTTACTAGAGGAGGAGTCGGTCCCAATTGTTTAGATGGGAGATCTGTAGGGTCATGACTAGTGTCGGGTGAGCCTACAGGTGAGAAACCGTGGAGTTCACTAGGGGTTTTAGAGTTGGGGCCAGCGGGTCGCAAACTTTCGGGTATTATTTGAGCGTCTATACCACGTGGCGGGCCTGTAGGCCAGACGCACGGAGTGTGTCGACGTCGCCGAACTCCACCACGACGCCCTCTCCCCGTCGTCCGCGATGTCTGTCCTAGCACATCTGCTGCGTCCAGCAGCAGGTGCTCGGAGGGCTTACTCTGTCTTCTCTAAGCCTGGAGGTGGCGGGTACTTCAACTCGTCCAAGTCCCCGAAGGTCGCACCTCCTTCCAGCAAGAGCAAGGTCGACTCATCATCCTCGACTACTGCAGATGCCTCCTCATCTTCCCCCAAGGACGACTCAGCGACAATGTCGTCCGGAGGTGCCTCCACGGACGCGGCCGGCTCTCACAACCCTTCACCATCCGTCCTCACCTTCAGTTCGCAGTTTGCACCGGTGCACCCGAAATTCAGTCCACAGGACTTCAAGCTGCACCAGTTCTTCTCTCTCCACCGCCCCCTTCTTACGATCTCGCAACATCCGCTGTCCGTCTTCGAGTCATTCCCCTCACCGTTCTCCACTCCTGCCACAACGGCACTAGAGACCGCCAATTTTGGCACCCTCGAGGAGCACACGGAGATAATCCCGGATGCCGATGCGGACGCCGCACGTCAGCTTGCGAGGGCGATGGTCGTCAATCGGATCGGAGCATCCATGGCTTGGGAGGACACCCTCAAGAGGCTCGGTCTGGATGAGACGTCGGGCCGGGCTGAGGAGGTCAGTCTTGCGGAGGCGGAGTTCGAGATATACATGGATAGCACCAAGCGGAAGCGGCGAAAGAAGATGAAGAAGCACAAGTGAGTGCATGTCGTCCATTGTTCCCCTTCTAGGGCACTGCTGACGTCTCGTCTGTCGTATTGTCCAGGTTGAAGAAGCGGAGACGCGTATGTATCCATCGGACCTTCCACTTATTGTGACGTATTGACATAGCTCTCCTAGTTGAACCGGGCCCAGCGGATGAAGATTGGTCGGTGATGGTGGATTCATACAGTGTCCTCTTCTAGTATCATATCTGGACTCCGCCGCGTATCCCAGCTGTACACCTGCAATCCGTAATTCACCGCTGAATCCTCTCACCAGATATCACAATCGATAGTCGCTTATTCTGTGCATCGTTGGACATTGGACCCGTGAGGCTGTACTATGCCCTGTTCACATCGTAGAGGTGCGTTCTGTATCGCGTCGCACTCTTGTGCAATGCCAGAGTGGTCTGCTGGCCATGCCTTGGACCCTTCGTTAGCAATGCCTCGCGGGTGCTTGGATCATGCAGTGATTCGCAGTCGGCTTCCCGACGTTCTCAGCCGCAGGGAATGCATGTCAACGGTGTGGGCGTCGAGGTTCGTGACTTGCCTATCTGGGGTCCCTTGGTGCAGGAGCCCCGATGGCCGTGTTCGTGCGGGAGGCCGCTCATGCGCGATGCGGCACGATACAGCGCATATCACCGGGTTGGCATACGTGGAAGTTGCCTCTTGGGACGAGTGCAGAGTCCTGGCTCCCCACCGCCGCTAGCGAGCTCATTGTCCTCCGCACGGAGGAAGGGTTCAATCACGTTGTGGTACTTGGGTACCTGTCACAGCCACCACATGTTGAGTTGGTCCTATAAGAGAATCGCCCTGCCTTCTTGCATGATCCCATCCAACCCTTGCAAACCCCCTTTGTTCTCTTATGCAGGGAACTTCCATTTCGCATGTTAAGGTTCGTACTCCACCCTGTTGGTGTGCAGATGTTCCTGATGCCGACACTTCTCAAATGATTGGTTGTGTCCAGATTGGGATAATGGCCGCCGCCCAAAGAGCGTGGAACAGAACATGGGTCCGTATCCGGCGAGTCCTCTGCATAAGTGATTCGACTCGAATACACATGCGCTACGGCTGTGGCATTCTCGACATTCGCGTAGCTTCTAGTAGGTTTCTGTCAGCGACCCGTCTAGTTTCGTGACCTGATGTTGTGGGACTTGCCTTTTACAGACCCAAGTGCCGTGCAAGGGCATGCGCGAGCAGAAGCGGCTTCCCCCACCGGGACGACTCTTGCAAGCTGCATGCGCAAAACCTTGTCGGCTCGCCCTAGCATTCTGCATTCAATATATCGGACGTCGGCTCGTCCCAATGCTGCGGCATCCACTTCTTCCCCCCGTATGACTCGGCCCCGCGGGAGACAATCGCGGTGTCATCTCTCTCTTTTGGGCGAGACTCCCCCGAGTGCACCGTGGGCCGGCCACTGCCGCCGTCTAGTTGCAAAAGGTATGTGGTCGCGCTTCCGCAGTACTTAAGCTGTCTTCCCCTCCTTCGCCTGCTTCCCCCACCTCTCCTGTACATCCCCCTCCCAAAAGCACCTGCCCCCTGCACGTCGCATGTCCTATCGCCCGTCGGCTCCTCGGCCAATCCCAAACTACCAGCGGGCGCAGAGACGCTCTCCATCTCCTCCAGCCCGCCGCGCCTACTCCCGGTTTTCACAAGACGGATCTGACTCTAGCCAAAGCCAAGGCTGGAGCTCCCCACGGCCAAGGAGCTCCGCTAGTCGGTCTAGCGGCGGGCATAGCTCGGACCTCATCTTCCCCATGGACTCCGAGCGTGGCTCTAACTCCAGCTCCTCCAGACAAGGATCCGTGGAACCGGATTTCCTCTACGAGACGCCTTGCGGCGACCAAGCCGCCTGGGATCCTGCGGCCATGCCTGTCTGCTCCCGTTGTGGACATGCGTTCTACGGCCACGTACCCCCGCCTGCTCGTGCCAGAGTTGCTACTATCTGTCCTCCCTGTAGCCGGCGTGAGAGCCAAGAGCGTATACAACAGCGCGCATCCGACGATGACTTTTACGACACCTCCGAGTCAGGCTCTCGCTCTCATCACCGTGGGAGACCAGCAGAGCGTGCTCTTTCATCTCATGTTCCTCAACAACAAGGGTACGACCCTAGGACCGGAAGACGGCGAGTCAACAGTATGTTTTCCTTATTGTACTGGTCCTGCGAAGTGTTTATGCTACACAGGCACAGCCACTCATATCATCGCTCGTCCATTCCCATTCTATGGCGCCCCTGCTCCTTCTCGACAAGCTCCCCAGCCGTACCCGCCGTCAGCCTGGGTCGACCCTCTACCTCATGCCACACCCGTGGTAGGCTCCTACCGTGCTCAGTATCAGCTCCCCCACCTCATCACCCAAGTACAGCAGCGCAGTCCTCCTGCTAGCAACATATCCCGCCCACGCACTGCCGACCCGTTCGGAGTGTCGTCTTCCAGCCGCTATACCCATAACCGGAGGCAGTGAAGCTTCCCTTGTTCTCGTGCTCCCGTGTCTTCGTTCTTGTACCTATGCATTTTCCCTCTTACGTTGTCCCCTTGTTGTCCTTGTCCCAGTCTAGCAACGTCTATTCCTTACATTATGTGTATCATTCATGACCGGTCTAAATTGTACGATCTGACTTTCCAAAACGACCTGTACGAGTATAACGCTCATATACCCCGGACTGTCGTCTAGCACGGACTAGTATATTAAAGGAGTTGAACCTACTACGTACGATATCCACCCAAGTATCTACTGACTGTCATGCATGCCATGCATCGCTCTATGTCTCTAAATCTATGTGACTCCCTACTCAGCCATCTCCGCCAATCCTGCCATGTATATACAAGCTGAACTTTCGAATTACGCTACTGTGATCATGCATCCTTTATCACGTAGTGGTTGTGCGATACGATCAAATTCCTGCGTCTCCATAGCTGCTGCCCAGTCGCCATACAGCAACACACGTTTCACAGCCGGAAACGCAGCTGAGGCAAATGCCTCAAAGTGTCGCCCAACGTGCTCCCAGTACTCGGCGCTGCCCACGCAGAAGAACGAGTTGGGATGCGCATGGAGTCCGACCGTCTTCAACGTGTTCTGGGGACGATCCGTGCGGGGAGCATGCGTGAAATGCACGTAGTAGTTGAGCTCCTCCAGCTGGGTGCAACCTGCGAAGACGTACTCCAGAAAGTCCTGGATGTAGAACTTCAGGCTGATCCCGAGCTCGACGGTGCGGACTTGTGACCCGAACGTTGTCCAGAACGCCCAGAAGAGCTCGACGTCGGCGACGTTGTCGAAGATGACATGGCGCAGGGATGGGATGGTCCAGCGGCAGAGTGTGACCACGAAGAGTGCGTTCACCCGCCGGAAGCGGAGCGTCGTGAGGTGTGGGAGTTCGATGGGGGCAGTGTGTAGGTATGTGGGCCACAGCTCCCCGCCGACGGAGAGATATTCGACGTTCGGGGCCGCCCCGAGGACGTGCATGAGAGAGTTGATTCCGCCGGTGCGTGCGGCTTCATTATGGTGCCACCAATCTATACGCTTGAGTGATGGTAACGGGGGGCACTCGATGCTGAACTCGTATGCGCACGGCGAAAATGCGTCCGCAGTCCTCACAAGGACGTCCAGGGACGAGCACAGGGCGAGTGTGGCTAGGGAACGGGGAGAATGAGGTGTTGAGGTGGCCGTGCTGGAGTATGGGAGATGTGCACGGCGGACGAAGTCTGCTGGACGTCGGGATGTGGCATCTAGGTTGTCACCTAGGGCTTCCCCGGACTGTAGAAGGCGATTCAAGGTTTGACTAGAAGACACCTGGATGTCCTCATATAGGAGAGGGAGGGTCCAGCGTCGCCAGTCCTTGCACACGAGAACAAGGGCTAGCTTGGTGCAGAGTGTCTCGGGTGTGCCTATGTTCACATCGACAGCTTTGAATGGGGAATACTCGGATGTGTAGAGGGCATGTGTCGATGGGTGGAGTGTGGCCCAGCGGAGGATCTGCAGCCATACTTCAACTGGAAAGGAGGGTGCTGCAGCTGTCAGTGTCAGTGTCATGATTGCTGTTGTCAAGTTGTGTCGAGCCAGCGTGCGAGGAGCAACGCCAGAGCAACGCGGACTCGCCTAGACACACGGAAAGCAGCTCGGAAAACACCAACGCGCCTGTGCGCATCGGAGGTCGGACCGACGGCATTTGCTTCCGATGTGGTATAAAGTGAAGCCACAACTTACAAGACCAAACCACAAAAGCGTGACCGAACTTGCGCCAGCTACTACGCCGAGTCCTGTGCTGCAGGTCCAAATCGCCAAACACGGACTCCGCCCTTCCTGCGTCCATCACCTTCCCATCCGTATTCTGCCTGCCATACCTCCTGGTATCCGTGACGAAGTAAAACATCCCTCACGCCCTCATGCTCCAACAGCGCGCCGAAGAAGACCAGATTTTGCGGCCACTCATGCTGCCATGGATGCGGATCTACCGTAGTCACGCCTGGTTTTGAGCGCGGGAGCGGTGACGGCAGGAAACGAGGATCAACCCGTTTCGGGAAGCGAGTCTTCAGGTACTGGATGGGCGACTCGTAGAAAATGTCCGTCTGGTCCTTGTACTCGGACACGTTCTGGCCCCTGTAAAGCTCAGATTGGTAAGCGTTTCATTTACGACGTGCCACTGACTTACTGCAGTGGCGGTTCACAACCAAGGGCCCAGAGCCTGCCGTCATCGGCTAAGTCAGGTCTGTGGAGGTATGCTTGCCACGGCGTTGAATGGCACGGCATGAGGAACCCGATGGATATGGACTGTTCTGCTGGCAAGCTGCGAATGTAGTGGATCACTTCAATCTGTGCCCTTTCGTGAAACAACATCACGTAGCCGATTGCCGGGATTGATAGCGCAAGAAAATAATGGGATGCGCTGAGACGTCGGAACGGGTTCTGTTGGGAGTCTCCGCCAACTGAATCCGCTAGCGAGCTCGCGGCGAGAATGTGCATGCATGGAAGAAGGGGATGGATGAAACGCCACTCCTTGTGCCCGGCGATTGAGTACACGGTGAGTGTCCAGACAATCAGGCCCAGAAGTGTTTTAAGCGGCCTAGAGCTCGCAGGCTTGCTAGCCTGGTATGCGCCCTCAAGAAACCAAGGGATCATTGGAGCGCACAGAATAGGGATGGCTTGTGTCACATAATAGTGCCACGGGCTCGTTCCATAGAACAGAGAGACGGACGAGGCATTGGTCAAGAGGAAGTTGAGCGGTGTGAACACGCGCTCTCCATAGTAGGCTGTATCCAAAGCAAAGATAGAGGCAAGGGTGATCGATCTATCAATCAGCTTTAGTACGTGTTCTTGTGAATAGGAAAGGAGGATATACCCAATAGCCATGACCTCCACAAGGACTATTGCGATGTCTCCCGGCCGTTGACGGAGCTTCCACAGTAGCCATGCGAACATGTACGCCCACAGTACAGTGTTAGTTGGTCGGATGGCGCATGCAAGCGCTGCAAGTACGAGCGTCATGCGCAGCCCGCCGCTGCACTGTGTCAGAGAAAGAAAACACGACACTCGGGTGAATGAGACCTACCTCCACGACGGCAGGTCGACGTCCCAGGGGAAGTAGCTCAGCGCCATTGTTGTCAGAGACGTCTCCGCGGAGTTTGAGATAGAACGCGAAAGTGACAGGCCGTGGAAGAACGACGTCAAAGACAAATAGAACTGCTTTTGTAGTTAGCTACAAGCAAACACGCATGTATGGAAACACTAACGGCTGCTTTGACGTATCGTTCACCAACGGCTCTCCTTGTGAGGCGCATAAGCCAGATGTCGGTCCCCGCCGCTATCAAACCATGCACCAATTTAGGTCCCCAAACCTGTGAACACGTTAGCCAACGCTACAACGGACGAGAGATGACGCACGCACCAGAGCAGCGGTGTCGTCAAGTTTCAACACCTTCAAGAGCCAATATACCGGGATGTTCAGAGAAGGATATACGATGCTCCTGATAGGCTTCGGCGAGAGCCATTCCCAGGTGAGCTGCCCATACCCAAAGACAGCATGGTGCGCGACCTCCAAACTCTGGAAGTACTCGTCCGGCTGAAAGAATGTTCGTGTAGCGAGCGCAATTCCGACACGGACTATGACAGCTTGAAGTGGGCGATTGAGCATGTGCACGTCTTGGTCCGGGAGCAACCTCGCACAGCGCAAGCTCTTCAACTCGACAGCGAACCATCGATTCCGTTACGGGCGCCTCTCTTTCAGGAAGTCCGTCACGGTCACACTAGTGTGAAGAACGTATGGTTTCAACAGTACGAGAGTGACTGCACATACATTCTCAGTGCGTCGTAATAGATACTATAGCGATACATCGATGCAGATACACAGGACAAACAATCGTCACAGGGATTGGAGAATTCATCACGTTCGCTCCGCGAGGAATCGCGATACCTTCTTCCTTTCCACCGGGGTCGATCCAGCAGACCGCGACGTCACATGAGCAGATTCTCGCACCCGGGTGTCCACCACAGGACGGCGTTCCAGAACGGATGCACTGACCGGTGTGGTCGCAGAAGGCAATCCTGGAACAGACGACAATATAGGAGTCCCAACGGCTGTAGAGGATGGACTAAGGAATGAAGGGGACTCAATGATTGTGGAATTGAAGGCTTGGCCGGAAGACGGACTGCCGTCGATGGAGGTCGATGGAGAGGCGATGAAGCCTGGGGCTGGGAAAGACGGCGAGTCCACGACCATGCCAGGCATCTGCGCGTTGTGTATTGCTGGAGTTTTCCGCGATGGTCCTGCGACATGGGACATCTTCGTAGGAACAGGGATTGGTGTTCCGACCGGTGAAGCAAGTTTAGGTGATGAACGTGCGATTGTATTCGTGGGGGTGGTGAGATCAGACCCTGGTGACAACGGCGAACGGAGCGTGGACGGCTCAGTGAGGGACTTCTTGAACTGGGATACTTTTGAGGGTTTTGGTTTGGAAAAAGCAGCTGACTCGTCGGGAGTCTGTATCGTGGCAGAAGTTGAGGGTGGACCATTCCCGACTGTCGCAGGCACTGCAGGGGCCGTGGCCCGGAATGTCTCGGTGACGTTCGCAGACGTACTCGGTCCAACGTTGACAACTTCGCCCTTCTTGAGCATCTCCAACATCTCCTTGGCTGCCGCGTCCATCTCATCGTCACTTTCGCCTTCTTGGCCTCCTACCAGGTTGTCATTCTCGAGTTTACCCAACCGCACAGCGGACCTGAGGGTAGATGACTGTGACGCGGGGACAATGTTCGCGCCAAGAGAATGCGACGGGAGTGTTGAAGATGCAGATGTCCGTGAGGATTTGAAACGCGAGGCAAACGACTTGGGCGGGGAAGATGCCAGAGAAGCTTCCAAGGGCACCACCTGGAGTACGTTTCAGAGAGCAGTTACCAGGCAAGGCGAAGCAAAACGTACTGGCCGATCCCATTCGTTTTCTCCTTCGGTATGTTCATGATTACGCATGGCAGCTAAGGCTTCGGCACCCACTGTAGCGCGCTTCTCATAGTACGCCAGGGCAATCTCTCGCTGATGGCGAGCGAAATCATATCCTTCATCGTCCCATTCGACAGGCTCGTTGTCCTCCGGGATGCCATAGTCGCTCTCATCGGATTCATCGTGAGTTTGCGGAGGATGGTCTTCGCTGTCGGAGTGGTCCGACAGGATGATCTCGCCCTCATCGGAGTCAGCAGGAACCGGGGAACCAGGCTGAGACTCGTCGTCCGAGTCTGGTTGGGTCGGTGGCGGAGGTGACTTGGGACCACGAGATATGCCAGAAACGCGCTCCACTACATTCATGCGCATTGGACCTTTGTCCATTTGGGCCTTGGTGAGTACGGGATTCTTCCCACCGGTCTGGAGCTTGGCTGGTGCGACGTCTCCCCAGTCGAACGGAGGTGGCATGGGAACGCTGTTAGCAGGCTGGTACTCGTGGTCCGGGGGAAGGTCTGCGAAGGTAACACTCTTCCTCGGCTTGAGCTTCTTGCGCTCCTCCCTCGCCTGCTTCTCCTTCTCCTCGAGGTCACGTTTCTCCTGCTCCTCCCGATCGCGCGCCTCTACCAGATTGCGGAGGAGTGCTTTGCCCATTTTCTTCTGCATCTCTCGCGCTTTCTTCAATGCATCCATCTCCGCTTCCGCGGCCTGCTTGCGCTTTTCGAGCTCTACCTTGAAACGTTCCCGTTCCTCCTCTTCTTCCTTCTCTTCTTGGACCCGCTCCTCTTCCTCAAGAAGGTCGAATAACCGATCGCGTTCTGCACGTCTGAGGGCCTTCTCTGCGGCAGATAGGGCCCACAGTGGGATAACGTCCGAATCCCCAGAGGTGATGGGGGCGGCTGCCACTGGAGATGGACCATCATCGGGTGCGGGCACAGGTTCCACAATGTCGATAATCGGTAGGCCCTCTTCGTTAAGCAGCTACATAATTGATTGCTATTCGACATTGTTGAAACATGCGATCTGAGGGACATACCTCACCCTTCTCATTCCGCTGACCTATGTCCGGCATCGCATCCTCGCCTAAGAGTTCTCCCAGCTTGTCTGATATCTTCCGGACATGGTCTGACTGCAACTTCTCTGCTCCGTGTGCTTCCGCGCCAGGCGCAAGCGAGTCGAGGAGCGCCTGGAGGGCTGTCAGCGTACCGAGCGGTCAGTTATGGATGAGCGCCAGAGATGGGCTCGTACATACCTTCGGCGCGACTCTCACTGATGCTTTTCGCACTTCCAACTGTGGGTTTACTCGTCATTACGACTGATGCTGGGCACGACGGGCAGTCGGCGTGGTCGCTACAGGATGTGAGAGCGTGGCTGTAAGACAAGAACCGCGGGTGCACAGGTACGGTACAATGCGTTCACGAGACATGCTGCTCCCCTCGGGTTCTGCCGAACGAGTGCAGAATTTCGTGCAGACGCCCATAGCTGCCTACCGGCTGCTCTCTACCTCCTCTCGATCTAGCTCGTTAGACCCTGAAAATCACCATGGTCGTCTTACACACTCAAGCAAGCACCTCCGAGGTGAAGCACAAGAAAAATCGTCGCAAGATGGCCAAGAAGCCCGCGCGGATCGCTCCTGCAGGAGGGGCCGAGGACTCTGAGGACCAGGAGATGGAGGAGCAGCCGCCAGCTGCTGAGGGATCAAATGCTGAGGAACACCACGAAACGAACTGGGTTGACGGAGACGACGATGTTATGATTGACACCGACACTGCTGCCCCGCCCACGGTAGACGCACCCGCATTCCCTCCTCTCCCTGCTTCCGCACAGAGGACGGCGCTCAAGTCCGAGATCCGCAGGATACCCATACCCCCACATCGTATGACGCCGTTGAAGAAGGACTGGGTGAACATCTTCTCGCCTTTGACGGAGATGTTGCAGTTGCAAGTGCGCATGAACGTGCAGCGGAAATGTGTGGAGATCCGAGCAAGTTTTCTGGCTTGTATGCGTCCGTACACTAGGCTAAATATATCACAGACATCCAAACACACCAAAGATATCGGTGCCATTCAGAAGGGCGCCGACTTCGTCAAGGCATATGCGCTGGGGTTCGATGTCAACGTACGTCGCCTATTACCTGCCTATCACCTGCACCAGAGGCGTAATACACGCTCCTTCACAGGATTCTATTGCTCTCCTCCGCTTGGATGACCTATACCTCGATTCGTTCGAGATCAAGGATGTCAAGACTCTCCACGGCGACCATTTGTCTCGTGCCATCGGTAAGTTTCACCCTGGTCGTCCCGAGTTGGTCCTCGATTGAGTTCGGTGTCAGGACGTATTGCCGGACAGGATGGCAAGACCAAGTTCACCATCGAGAACGCAAGCCGAACGCGTATCGTTCTTGCTGACACGTATGTCCTTAATGAATTTGTCCTCAAGCCGTCCTGACTTGTTGTGACCGACAGCAAGATCCACATCCTGGGCTCATTCCAAAACATCAAAATTGCCCGGGACGCAATTGTCTCTCTCATCCTTGGTTCACCGCCTGGAAAGGTGTACGCTGGCCTGCGGACGGTTAGTGCGCGAATGCGCCAGAGGGCTATGTGAGCTGTAGCGGTTGGATATTTTAGAGTGCTGTACGTCACTGGGTTGTAGCATATGCTGTCTATCACGCGCTGCATGTCGCATGCAATTGTTTCTCGTAAATGTGACCTCTTGGTTGCTAGCGGCAGGCTATGATGCATAAGAGACGATGTGCTGCTCCCTTGGACACAGCCGCGTCACCAAGATGACACAAACATGCACGACATGGCAAGTAGATGATGTGGCTAGTAGTGTATTCTGCCGTAAGGTAGAATAAGGTCCGTTCTTGCGAGAATGGCGTATTCGTTCAAGAAACATGAGAATATCTCAGCGCAGGATGGTGGTTGTGAACATGCTCTCGGGGTAGTACATCACACTAGCAGGAGCGTCACCAAGGGTAGCTGCATCTGGGTGAAGGTTGTAATCGACCCCAACATGGGGCAAGGGCGTGTCATGTCTACATAACGTGTCAACAAACCCATCTAAATTGAAGCAGACAAGTTAATCACGTACTCCTCGTAGAAATGTACCAGGATGTCGTTCAAGGTCATCGCAGATGTGCGGCAGTCCACGCAACCCCACATCTTCCAGGAGTGGACAATCATGTCTTGCGACCACTCAGGTTCCCGCTCGAATACCCATGCCTGATCGCGTTCGTTGAGGACGGTTAACGTAACGTCCGTGCCTCGATGTTTCTCGCTCGTCAAGTGCTCGACCTGGCGACAGTCAGCCCACGGTAGGATAACGGATGATGTAGTATACATACTGCGACTCTCCAAGGCATCACGCATAACACGCCATCCGTGCTACAATCGCCGCAGACATACCGCTTGTCCAATTCGTCGAGCATCCTCTTCTCCAACTTCCAAGGATCCTTATCGTCGACCTCCACAGTCAATCGGATGATTTTCTGCGTTGCACGATGGGCATCCATGTCGTAATTGATAGCATCGCCAGTGAAGTTCCAAGGGACCTCTCCCAAGGCGAGGTTGTACGCGTTGCGCAAGTCGTCCTCATCGGTCTCTGGGTGCAAATTGAGCGGAGGGGGGCGCTTCGCGCATTCGTGAGACAAGATGCGTGGGAAGTCCAGGAGGCAGCCATCGACCGTACATCGGAACCACGTCGTAGAGGCCTTCAGAATGGTCGCCAAGTCATACCCGGTGTTCGTGCTGTCATCGTCCCGCTGTTCGCTGTCATGCCCATCGGCGACCGATCCAGAACCACTCCCGGACTGCTCGCCCTCGCTCTGCTTCTTGCCGTCGTGATGATGGCCACAACTGCACTTGAACTGACCCGGTGGTGGACGTGCCTCGGGTGGAATGAGGGGGTACAATCTCCGAGCCATGTTCACTCGCCATAGCATTACCAGCCCTTCCAGGTATGGGCTAAAATTTTCCGGAAGCAAATCTTCAAGCGTAACGTTCTCACTGCGGTCCTTCTCCAGCACTTCGCGGAAGAAGGACATATGCCACGACAAATCTGCCACAGACGGGACGATTTGCGGGAACGGATGGGTGTCATAGATGTCGTCGAACTGGTCAGACATGGAGCGGAGCCTGTTGATGTAATGCTGACATCGCTGCTGCATGAGATGATGGGTCCGGACTTCTTCTGCCCATACGAGCATAGGCTCCCTGATGTTGTTCCAGACTATGTGAACATGACACACTGTAAGCAGGGCATGCGTCCGTACGGCAGACGAGATACTCACTACGATCGGTGATCTCTTTGGGCTGGTTGACCAATGCGTTGTCCACAAATCTGTCGTACAAGGCATCGGGCACGTCCTTGAGTTCTTCAGCATACCCACATTCGCTCAACCGCTCTAAGATCCTTTATCACTGTGTGAATGGAGAAAAATGCACGTGTAGCTGCCGAACGCACTGAATTCTCCGCCGCTGAGCGAGAACGATCTTCTCCTCCTTTCGCCTATCGATCTCAGCAAGTCGCCAAGCTTCCAGATCAATTGCACTCTGGGCATTATTTGAACTGAGTCAAAGTATACGTTGCTAGTCAACAAGCGCACCTTCTCTCGCTTCTTGGCGGCCTTCTTCTGTTCCGTTGCAACCGCCTCAAGTGCCTCTTCGTCGTCGTTACATGCATCAAGAAGTTCAAGAAGCTTATTGAGCTCGGACTTCAGGCAATAGAGGGCTAATGAGACGTGAGTTTATGATGCCAGAGCAGCGAATGGTTTGCTTACCATCATTCACAAACTCTCCAGGAAGCATCGGCTCAGCCTTGAGTTGACTATATCGTGGCGACAGCGCTCTAAATACCTCCCCCACAGTCACCACACTAGGAAAACTTTAGAAAGAACAAGAGACGCATGATGGGAACGCACGCACGCCTCCTTGTCCTTCAAGCACGTCTTGCAACATCGCACTCGTAACGCCCACATCACAGTCGATACCCTTGCCTTGATGCAGAACTAAGGGGTGAAGTCCCAAAACGTGTTAATACGGATTGCGTACAGTTTCAAGGTACTCACATGACAATGAGGATCGAAGACTAGGTTAGCATAAGCTGGCTCGCTGAGGTCGGAAGGACAATTTGGTAATCCTAGGACATTATCCCGGGCACGCCTCCAAATAGTGATGGCAGATCGGTTCATAAGGAGCAGGCGAAAGGCTTTGGATGTCCGGGAGAGATGCAATAGGTCATAAGGGTGCAACAGGGACAGTATCTGCATACGAGATAAACCACTGGACAAGGCGGGCACCATGGAGACGGTTTCATACCTCGTATAGGATATCAAGCGGCATGTTAGGCAGCATGCTCAAAGACTTCCTCCTCCTCCCTCCCTTGCCCTGAGAAGGGGTTGCAGAGGCGTCCTTATTCAACGGCGGGTTCCTCCGGCGACGCTTGTTGGGTTGCTCTCCATGGCCAGATACATTTCTATCTGACTTCGTCTGCTGGGGCTCTAGCTGCTTGCTCTTAAGTCGCGAAGAACGTCGCAGATTCTGAGTTGAGGGTGAAGACATCGTGTACAAGATACTGAGAGAACGATGCAAGTCTGAGATGGTGGTGGTTGCAAGATGCTGGAGCGGGGGTCCAGCGCTTCTCGAGACGCGTCTTAGTGACAACAACGGCGATGGCAGCATCCGCCGTTCAACGTTCAACTTCAAGGTCGAGTGGGTAGGATGACAAAGAAGTTCCCCACGAGATATGTACATCTTTACCTACGCCTACATTGTATCTCGTACGAAGCCCAGGGTGCCTATCGACGATGCAAGCAGCTCCAGCAGCCGCTCACTCTCTTTGTGTTGCGCCTCTGCAAGCGTCTCCACTTCCCGCTGCAGCTCCGCGTTACACGCGAGTACATCCCCGTGCATGCGAAGAAAGACGTTCATGAACGTTTGCACGGCTTCGAAGTCGCGATGTGAGTGCAACCGGCCGATGAGCGCACGCAGGAACATCCGCAGAGCGTCCAACGACACTAGTGAGCGCAGTTCCAAATCCATCGCTGCGGGTGAGAGAGCTTTGGCGTAGTTGAAGAAGTCTTCATCTGCAGCAGGGTCAGTAAGATGAAAATGCGGATAGACAGGCAAGTAACGTACAATCGACGGAGTTGCTATCGTGTGCATCAACGAGCTTCTTGTAGAACATGCTTTCCGTCGACCCAGCCGCATGCTGTAATCGCCTCGTCGACTTCTGTGCCTCGTCCGACTTCTTGGCATCGACAGCAAAGCGGGGCTCAACACCAGGTAGCGTTGGCAGGAAGAATGGAGCCTTCTCTGGCTGTTTTGCCGGCTCCTTGGGCTTGTTCCGCTGCTGAATGACTTCAAGATTGAGAAGCGTCTGCCAGCGAGATCGCGGGAGGAGCGTGAACGTGACAAGTTCGCCGTCAAGTTGTGGTGGTGTGCTGAAGACATCCGCCGGCTTGTCCTGCACGGTAAGCGCGGAGAGCGCATCTAGGGCTGGAAACTCTGTCAGAACCAGTACCCTGCTTTCTCAGGATGGGAGGTGATTGTACCTTCGTCTTCGGCTACACCCTGCATGGACGGCATAGACACATCAACCACGTCATCTTCTGCGATACTACGGAGCGGGACTTCGGTATACTGCGCCCGATTCGCCCTATGCGACATTCGATTAGTGACGGAGTGAAGACGACAGAATCGAATATAGCATACCAGAGGAATACTCCAACACTATCGACATGTGAAGTAGCCAAGAAGTCGTTTGTTGGTGAGAACGAGATGCTGATCGCAACACTGGAAGTTCGGAAGAGGTCGATTAGTCGACCGGTCGGGACGTCGAACGTACGGATGATCGAGTCAAGCGACGTCGTGACGAGCCATCTTGAATCGGGGGAGAAGGTCTATGAGACACACAGCGAGTGAGTCACAGACCATGCTCTCTACCTACCAGAGGCCACTTACGACATCCAGTACACGGCCGCGGAAGCCGTCGAGCTCTCGTACTACGCGTCGTGTCTCAATGTCAACGATGCGTACGATCAGGTCGTCACATATGACTGCGAGCAGGCCGCTGTCACGGTTAAGGGTGATGGATACTGCAGCAGATGGTAATACTAGCGTATGTTCCAGTGCTGCGGTGTGGAAGTCAAAGAACTGCATATTATTCCCGTTCGTCAGATCCAGTAAATCAGGGATGAAGGGTGAGACATACGTTGATAGTGCCATCTAACGTGCTCGCGACGACAATTCTATCAAGCGCGTCACTAGCCAGGCCGGTGATGCAGCGTTCTTCCTTCTTCCTGTTTCCTGTTGGTCGGAAGCGACTGACAACGTTCGAAGGACATGGCCCGACACTGTACGTTCGACGCAAGATGCCGGACTGCATGTTATACATGTTGATACCCCCGGTCGAGGACGCCGTCAGGCCAAAGTTGCCGCACGCAGATACACACACCGCCTACATTGTCATGAAGAGCAGAGTGAGCAGAGAACCGACTGAAACTACACAACATACCTTGACCGAACCAACTGTGGCGCCCTTCTTCTCGCCTGACACCTTGAATACATGTTTGCCTACTCGCTTGTCTTTCATGGTCCAAGACCGGGCAACAGCCTCGTCTGTATGAGCAGTGAGGATGTCGTCCCAGTCCTTCGAGCGCGTCGTAGAATACGACAGAGCAGTGATCGGCGGAAACTTCAACGAAGCGATAGGGATGGAAAGACTGGTCGCCTTTTTGACCAACGACCCTGCGGGACTATCAGCCTCCAGGACACGGCATCCAGAAGCAATGCTGACCTTGACTGAGCTCAAAGCTACGCGAGTCTCGCACGACGCTCGTGCATCTTAGACTGCGATCGCGAGAAGCAGTGAGAAGCTGCTTGCCGTCCTCACCGTAATACCGAATGAGATGCGGCGGTGCATGATGTCCTGACCGAAACTTCAGCAAGCGGGGAGCCTCCGTAGGAGAGTCAAAGAGCCATTGCTTATCAACAAGTCAGTACAGTCCGTGTCGCAATGCACTCTACACTCTCACCTTCACACTGTTATCTTCTCCTGAACTGATCAGCACCGGCTGACCAGGAACCCACTCGAGGGCAGTAACGGCGCCATCATGTGCACCGCGTACGATGTGTAGGAGTCGTCCGCCGGAGTTCAGGTCCCACAAGGCGATGTGTCCTGTTGACGATGCGGTTGCAAGGATGGGATGACCGTCTATGTTGTGTGGTAGTTAGCAGAAATCCTGTGCTGATTTCCCACAGGTACATACCACTTCGGAAGGACATTGCGCGAATGCCACCATCTTGCATCACCATGCGCATCAGCCGTTCGTCCGCACGGATGTCATAGACGGATATTTCTCCCGACGAGAAACCAATTCCGACGACATCTATGGCTGGCGAGCGTGCCAAGGCAGTAATGGCGGTAGTCGCCGTGTTTGAAGGCGACGTCAATAATGATGCCGCAGGGAACGCGTGAATGAGCGTTCTGCGCAGGCAGACGACGTCAAACTTCACGAGAATGAAACGCAAAGGCATGTACCCACTGAGTGCGAATGTTCCATAATTGCATGCTCCCTTGACTGCTTGCCACAAGGACCTTGTTAACATATGTTGCAGGGTGATGGAGCATGATAGCAGTGAATCCAGGCTCAAACTGTATGGTAGACTGTAGTTCTGGAGAGATGTCAACGGACGTACACTTCAGACGGGCTATCTGCCTACGCACCTCCATTCGCGATATCCCAGACAAGCATTCTGCTACCATCCTCCGTAAGCGCGAGTAATTGAGGCCCAAAAACGAGGATGTGGGTCAAAGAATTCTCCAGAGGGTTGACCAGCCGATTGACCTTGAGAAATTGTCAAGAAGAGGTCATGATCAACGACCAACGTACGCACCTCTTTGCCGCGAAGATATTTTATGAGATATGGACCTGAAGATACCCATACCGCGTTCCCATCCATAGCTATACAGGCTATTGGCATAGGTGCGTCCGGCCCTACGAAGAGGAGACCCATCTTCCCGCCTTCCCACATAGCCCATGCCTTTCCCAAGCAGGTGACGAGATGTATTCGGGGGCCATCTGTTGCACCTTTGTGCGAGCGAGGTTGAAGGACGAAAGGGACACCATTCGTGATCAGGCCAAGAGCCCGGAAGGGGGCGAAGAGACGAGGTTCTTGCTTGGACTGGGTGTCGGGAGCATCCACCCTAGCACGTTTCCTCGGCGGTGGACTAGTGCGAGTGTCGATGTTTGCGCCCATGACTAGTATGTCTAAGGAACTAGAAGGAACGCGTGAAAACGCAATGCACAAGCAGCAGAGAGTGGACGGACTGGCAGATGCAGCGCGATCGCGCCTAGGACTACAGGAAATTTCGGAGGTGAACCAATAGATAAGATTAGATTGACGCCACAAGGCGGTACTTATACGCTTAGCGCTTGAACCTCGAACTTGACCAAGTACTTGGACTCCGACTTTGATGTCGCACAGACGGTGTTCCACAGGGTTATGAATTCACATCATTGACATCGAATCCTTGAGCTCCTTTGATTCTATGTGCCTCTCCCGTGCTGCGCTTTGATAGGTACGAGTGCTTAACTTGAAGACACCCAAATACTGAACTCAAAGTATCAAGGACTCACCCACCAATATTCGCCACATCCTACCTTTGTGGAACCTGGCTTTCTACAACACGTACGTACCACGCAAGTACTGTATCGATCCAGACTACAAAATTCTTGTAGATCCATTTAGGTATGTGGAAGGTCGTGATGGTCAGTCATGTCGTGAACGCTCGACTGTACCGTACGCGGTCCACCAACGGAGTGACGCGCCTACCGAACGATATACATACTCCTGGTATACTTAACGGTATAACAGAATGGCAGTCCTCTGATCCGCTGGCGTCCACCTCCATTTGCGTTTCGACGGCTTTCGGCGGCTAGGGAAAACATCTCGTCTGATCGAGTCCACGCCAGCGGACTGAGGCTGTGGTTGCCTCAAAGAGGGCACCCAATCAAAGATCCAGGTGAGGTCGCATGTACACAATCTCGCGAGACGGAACCGAGTGTTCATGACCCCTTGGTCCGTCTACGCTGGGCGCTACAGAATACCGATGCGAAATGCCAGGGCGCGATCAAGACCTCCATCTGAGCGTGCTCGGTGCATCGGCACATCGGGTTGGCTGTAGGCTACGAATGGATGGTAGCTTGGCAACCAATGTCGGGCGTCGAGATGTTGTTCGAGTATTCTCCTGGATGGACCCCCATTAAGGCAAGTCTAATGTTTGAGCTCCGTATGGGCGTAGCGCGACTGATCAAGCTGCAGGTCTCGACCCGCTCCCGTCTGCCTACAAATACCCCGTACAGTCCAGGGAGATGCCTCAGGAGCCCGGTCGCCCCTCACCTTCACGAATTCGCGCTCAGTCGCCCCTTGCTATTCTCGCACGGTCTTTACGCCCACTTCCTTTTCCGTTCACGACGCCATGCGTTTCTCCAGCATTGTCATCCTTCCCTTCGCCCTCGCAGGCTCGGTCGCTGCCGGTCCCATCGCCGAGAAGCGCGCCTCGTTCACGCTCCAGAACGGCAAGGACGCACAGGCCCTCAACCGCAAGTTTGCGTCGCTCAACGCGAACTCGAAGTGCACGTCCGGCGAGAATGCATGCATCAAAGGTGCATTTGCCCAATGCGTCGACGGCAAGTTCGTCACGACGCCGTGCAGTGGGGGCCTGACGTGCGTCGCCCTGCCGCTGGTCAATAGTGCCGGAACCAGGTATGCATTTTCATCACGAGAAATTTCTTACTGTGCGCTGACCATCTCAATTAGTATCACTTGTGATACTGAGGCGGACGCTGCTGCCCGGATTGCGCGCACTGGCGCAAGTGGTGGTATCAAGGGACGCGACCTCGAATCGTCAGTCTAATTGATTCCTTCTTCATTCGCAGTCCTAATCAATTTTCATGCGTCTCCAGCCGCGCGTCGTTCACACTTCAGAACGGCCGAGACGCACAAGCTCTCAACCGCAAGTTCCAGAGCCTCAGCGTAAACTCGCCCTGCAACTCTGGCGATAATGCGTGTATCAACGGCGGCTTCGCCCAGTGTGCCAACGGCAAGTGGGTCACATTCCCTTGCAACACTGGCTTGAAGTGCTTCGCGCTTCCTTTGGTCCTCTCACCAGGAACCAGGTTGGTCCACTTTCTCTACATCCAACCCTCGAATCGATCGCTGACGACTATCATAGCCTTGTCTGTGACACCGAGGCTGATGCTGCGGCTCGTATCGCAAATACGGGCGCGGGTGGATTGTTCGGTCGTGATCTGGAAGAGTCAGTTTAGGATAGCTCGTTACGAAACCACAAAGCGCGATATTTATGTGAATGTGCTCCCATGTTACAGACGCGCCGCTAAGGCACCCGCAGCATGCAAAGCCAAGAAGCGGGAAGACTTCACCGAACGCTCCGAGGACGCCCCGCTCGTGAGGCGCATCGCACAGACAGATCTCGGCGCAGTTGCGCAGAGCTGGCAGAGCCTGTGCCTCAAGAGCGGCGGCGACATCCACACCGGGGACCCATGCGTCAAGCTCGCCGGCATTGACGGCATCAACTCTCTCCTCGCCAACGCCGACCCCTGTGCGCAGCAGGAGAACGCGGACGCGATGATTGATTTCGCTAAGTCCCGCGGGATCAAGAACAAGGCCGCACTCATCGCCAACGCTGTCAGCTACGCAGGCCACCCGCGCAACGCGTTGAACATCAACGGCGTCGTTCCCAGCACGCCATTCTGCCAGAAGGCCCCCCGCAACCCCGAGCTGAAGGGTATCTCGCATGCGCAGCTCAAGGGCGTGGACCCCGGCCTCTTCGGTGCTCCCAACATCGACATCTTCCCCTTCGGCCAGCGTAAGTCTCGGATGGATGCTTCTCCTATGCACAGGAGCTGACTTTCACTTGTCTGTCTAGCTGGCTCGTGCCCCTTCGGTAAGAAGCCCGACACCAAGACCTGCACCTGCAAGTAAGAAGCCAGGATGGGCGGGGCCGCGATGACAATGTTTATTACTATTTATTGGGAACCTTGGGCATCATAGGATAGCATGGCTGGAATGTTTCATCATCACGAGTGTTCGTCGCCAAGTCTGTTGACTTGAAATCTTGACATCCGCTAGGATACGGCGGTGCACCCGAAGATGTGAGGCCGGGTGAGATGGTCAGTGAAGATATACGAAATCACCTGCAGACGCGATTGTGTAGGTGGGTATATAAAAGTCTCGTTGTAGATGCGAGAATATGTGGAGGCGCATATGCCCAGTCTAACAGTACAAGTAGTATAGTAGTATATTCGGATGGGAGTTATAACGAGGACATGTTGGACCGTACGGCTACGATAGTGCACACAAACAAAGGAAGAGAAAAAGACACTCGTAGTAAGCCAGGATGAAAATACCTTCCCCTTGTGACATCATGGTTTGACAACCTTCCGTCCCCTATCCTCGTCCTCCACGACAATCAGAGGTTCGGGCACGTCGACAAGGGTATCTTCGCGCTCGGGGCGAGCAACCCCTTCATCAGCCTGCTCCTCCACATCCACCGCAAGGCCGGGCATGTCCCCTTTCGGGATGTGCACGAAGAACATGAGGATAAACGCAACCGTCACAGCGCAGCACGCCATGATGAAGATCATCTTCGGAAATGTCCCAACGGTCCGCGCATAGGTCATCCCATACACGAACGGCCCAAACACCTGCGAGCTGCACAAAGCCACGGGCATCAGAACAAGCCGACGGTGATTGGTAGGGACACACACCTCATCGCCTGTACGACGCTCATCGCGCCGAACAGCTTCCCAGAATCCTTGCCACCTCGCCGGTTGTACAGCGTGAGTGCGATGGAATGGACCGCGGGGCTGAAGCCCATGCCCAGCGCGCCGAGGGCGGTTATGGCGGCGAACATGAGGCCGCTCGTGCTGCACACCATAAGCGTATACACTACGACATCAATCCCAAGCGAGACCCGGGCCAGCATGAGGTCAAACTTGGGCGAGTGCGGCGCGTTGGGACCAACAGAAGGTGAACGAGAAACGCGGGGCCGGATTGGGCTCTCAAGGGGCTCGTCATGGCCTTCTGTGGGCAGTTGAATTGGGCGTGATCTGTTCTTCGCGAATGCGACGACGGCTGAAACCAAATTTGGTGAGCACTAGACATGCCATCGAACTATTTGGAGCGAGCTTACAAGGAAGAATCAGCGTCAAGAATACAGCTCGTGCGACGCCAAGGGAGCTAAACCAGTAGCCAACCTGAGGGGATAATATGAGTCGTGTGACAGTTGTGTAGCGGTATTACATACTTGTTCCGTGTCCCAACCATACATACCGGTCAGATATTGTATGACATACAAATACAATCCCTGAGGATGACGTGTGAGAAGTCCTTGTCCGCTACTTTCATAGAAGTCAGGACGTACCACCAGAGACACCGTGAACCCAAATGCGACCACGAGGAAGAAGAGACTCCAGTCCCTCCTCTTCCCCTTTGCCGGGTTTCCGCCGTTAAGGTCAATCGGCCAGAATAAGCTCAAAGGGGTAAGGAATGCGAAGAGCCTCTTGACGAAGACCAGGAAACCGCCACGAGCAGTAGCAGAGCGGTATTCCTCGTCTGCCTCCCTGTGACGCTTCCGCGCAAGGTGCATCTCCGTTTGGGACAGGGACTCCGGAATGACGAACCACACGAGGAGCGCATACACGCAATGAATTGCGGCGGAGATGTAGAAGACGATGATGAACTGTCCCGTGAACCGGATGATGAGACCGCCGAGCGTTGGTCCAACACCCATGCCCGTGAAGAGGAGACCTAGGTGTAGCGAAAAGATGCCCGAGCTAGAACGTGTGAATGCGTGAGCAAGGTGCTAACCCTTCAATGAGGGCACGCTTACCGAAGCGCAGGCGGTGTGCAGTCAGCTATGTATGCATGGATTGTCGCGCTGATCAGTGCTTGACCTGGTGGTTTGTCAGTGCTTCATCCACTACGTCATGTTATCGGTCGTAGACTCACCGCCGAGGAAGCCTTCCAGCAATGGACCAGAGACCAGGAAGTAGTAGCCTCCAGGGATGTACTCGTAGAACCAGAAGACGCAGAGGAAGTTGAGGTCCATCAGCAGCACTCCAATGACTGCACAACTCAGAACCCTCGTGCGACCATAGCGGTCCGAGAGCTAACAGAGAGCGCAGACGATCAGCAAGAGCACCCTCGATGGTATACAAAGTTCTGAAGGCGTACCGAACCCCACCAAGCCGTCGTCATACATGTCAGAATGCCCATGGTCGTGGTCATGATTACCGTCAGCTTCGCGACTGCAGCTTGTACCACGGGATCCTGCGCGCAAGCTCTCTGGCCAGGCTCTAATGCGGGCTTCAGAACCTCTGCACAGAGAGAGTGCCATCGAACAGAACTCACCCGCAAGAGAAGAGATGACATGCCCTCCGACGGCAGACACAATGTCACCTATGTCGCCCCCTTGGTCAGGGTTGTAGACTGGCCTGTGAGCCTGACAAGCCAAGTAGGTGAACAGCTCGATCTTGGCTGCCGCAGTGATAGATAGCGCGATAGCCGCGAAGGGCACATACGCGAGGAACCTGCCATGAAGAGAGGTCCTGAGCACGCGCGGAACCAGAGCATCATGGGCATGACGTACCACCACGGCGAGGGTCGCTTCCACCAGGGCAACTTTGACCTCCACTCCTCATCAAACTCCTCCTCTTCCTCCGCTGCCTCGTCAACATCCTCGATGAGCGTCTCCTCCGCGAGATGGTGGTGGTGCGGGTGGACGAGCTCTTGCAGAAGCTCGGTGTCTTCCTCGCTGATCGTCGCCGCGCCGGGGTTGATGAAGTCCTCTGGATCATGCGAATACTGGCCGATGGAGGTCGCGGTGGAATGGCGCGAGGTGCGGGGGCGCGAGCCTGGACGCGAGCGGGAGCGGGTCGCGGAGTCGGCGCGCAGCAGGGGGACGCTGACGTCGCGCGAGGAGGACCGTGACATCGTTTGGGCGCGCGCGGTGCGGGGAAGCGTGAGAGACCGACGTCGATGAGCGGCTAGCGGCGGGACAGGACGGTGCGGGGGCGGAGTTGAGCAGTGCACACAGGACCCCCGCAGCTTGGGAGGCTTATAGCGGCACGCGGACTGGCAGGGGACGATTCTCCTGGCGACGGAGGGAGAGATAAACACAGTGGAGGCTGCCTGAGCTATGTCATCATCTGCGAGTTACATATATCCCGTTCAGCCTGCCGTGAGATTGCGCCAGCCCAGCCCCTGGCATTGGCGTGCGGCATGCATGTGCCACGCTCTGAGGCTCTAACTTTGCATCCGTACATGTTCCTTCTCCCGGGACGCAGCCAAAGTTGAGTTGAGGGCTCCCGCGCGGAGACAGCCTGCGCAGCCTCATCTCGACGGCGAGGCACACACAGCGAGTCTCGAGAGTACCGCTCGGTCTGGACGATCGGGCGTGCATAATCGACAGCAATCATACATCTATTGGAACCTTCTCAGCACTGTGCTTACCAACTGCTTATCTTCCCCCGCGCGAACAGTTCGTCCGATACACAATTCGGTTTAGACCTGCGTGCACACTTCGTCCGCACCAACACCACGACCTCCACAAACTCGCAGCGCATCTCCCTCCTCCCTTCTAGCCTCGATTTCGGAGGTCGTCTCACGATTCTGCAGATGCCGCAGCCTCAGGTGATTCATCATCATCAACCTTCGGCTCCCCGCGCAGTTGAATGAAGGATAGCAGCACCAGACTGACGAACAGCGCTGCGCATTGCAACAAGTAGAACGCGCCAGGCACAGTCGCGACGGTCTTCATGTAGATGAGCCCAAACAGCGCCGGGCCGATGATGTGAGAGCTAGGGTGACCAACCATTATTACACGTCGGTCCGTTTGAGCACAGAATGACATACCTCATCGCGGAGATCACAGTCAACGCTCCCAGAAGGCGTCCTGTATCCGTTTCTCCACTGCGAGTGTAGAGGTCC
This sequence comes from Lentinus tigrinus ALCF2SS1-7, assembly GCF_003813185.1. Lineage (NCBI taxonomy): Eukaryota > Fungi > Basidiomycota > Agaricomycetes > Polyporales > Polyporaceae > Lentinus > Lentinus tigrinus. The sequence goes on along the minus strand of NW_027137912.1, from coordinate 1,559,795 downwards.
AATGCCAAGCTTTGCACCGTTGGGCCAAAATGAGTGCCGAAAGCGATGCAGGAGGTATAGAAGGCGAACAGGGCGCCAGACTTCGTCTTGAACGCCATGGCGTAGAAGAAGATGTCCAGCAGAACAGCGACGCGAGCCAGCCATAAGTCGAGCGCCGACGTTGGTGTGACCTTCGACGTGCGATTGTGCGGTGTCTCGGGCTCATCGGACAGGAGGGGTTGTGATTCTTCGGAGGAACGCCGCCGCCGAGCCCATACGAAGACAAGTATTCTGACAACTCCTGTACAGGCTGTGTTAGTTACTCTCCTGGAATTATTGTTCAAGAACATACCAGGGAACAACAGCGTCAGGTAGACTGCCTTGGCGATGTGCATCGCTCCCAGCCAATAGCTGACCTACACCAAATCTGATTAGTCGTGTTGCAGCCACTCCTCGAAAGGCAAACGCACTATATCTGAAGTCCACTCAAAGAACGCAGAAGCATACTGTATCTGCTGATATATCGCAGCCTAGCCACGTTTGCGTCAGTTGACTGTCCTCGCGAAATAGATCGGAAATCAGCACACCTGAATGAAGGTTCCGAACCCGTATGCGGCACCAAGAATAGGCATGTTCCAATCCATCGAGTTCTTGCGCCCGTCACGTTCAACCTTCCTCGGGAGCAGTACAGAGAGCGGAGATACGACGTCAAATGTGCTTCCAACGCGCTTCAGCCAACCCGCAAGCCCGGTGCCCATAGCGGCCCTGCGCTGATCTCGAGCCGTGCGGTGTTTGCGCATCTCAGCACGAGGCAAAGATTCCGGCATGACGAGCCAGACGGCCATGGTTACAGTCGTGTCAATCGCAGCCGTGGCGTAGAACACCGGTAGCAGCTGCTTCGTGACCCGCATAATGTATCCGGAGAGCAGAGGCCCGACGCTCATGCCAACGAAAAGCAGACCCATAAGTTGCGAGAACGCTCGTGATCGAGAAGTTGGATCAGAACAGTCGGAGATGTAGGCATGCATGATGATCGAGGCCACCGAGATGCCTGTACAGACGTACTGTTAGTGCCTTGGACAATTGTGAGTCAGCTCTCAGTACACTGACCTCCGACGGCACCCTCTATAACAGGCCCGAGAGCGAACCACCAATAGGTCCCAGGCAATGTCTCCCAATAGTGCGCAACCGCCAGAAAGCTCATGTCCGACAGCATGAGCCCCCCGACATTGAAGCTCAACACCCACATACGTCCGTAACAGTCTGAGAGCTATGTTAACGGCCAGCAATCAATTGAAGGACAGGAGAAGGATGCCGATGTAACACTCACAGATCCCCACCAAGCGGCGGACACGGTCGAAAGCAGCCCAGACAATGCAGAGACGACGGCCATCAGTTGCGCTGCAGATGCCTGCACCTTCGGGTCTGCTCGGCACTGCTCATAGCCTACATCCAGCCCGAAGTCCCGGCAGATCGTGCGGGTGTATATCTCGACTCGAGGTGCAACAGTCCCAGAGGTTGAGATGGCGGCAACCGCGACCAAGGCCAGCATCCTACGCGTCACGGGGAGCAATCAGCCTCTAGGTCTCTCCATGCGGAACTACAGCTGTCCGCAAACGCACCAAATGGGGGATGCTTTAAACCATCGCGACTTCAAGGGCTCCTCTATGGGGGTATCCTCAGGCTCTGCAGTGTAGTAGGTTTCCTGATGTGCGGCTGTCACAGCTGAGGCGTAGCATGAGCGCACAGCCAGCATAAGCGAGCGCCACAGACACGCACCTTCCGTCGTGATCTCATCCTCGACCAACGGCGCGTCGGACATGGTGGTAAGAGCTCAAGGTCCTCCGGAGCCTGCATTCCGGGGCGCGACAATCACCGCTGCGGGGACCATGGACATCGCCCAAGAAGCATCTCGCGCCAGTTCACGGAAGATGTGCCACAAGGGTGATCAACCGTATTCCCCCCACTGGCCAATCACACGCCGCAAATGCGAAAATCTAATCAGATTGGGAATAGTCGAGACGCGGCCATCGAATCATCTTATCAGATATCCCGAGTAAGTCCGTCGCTTCAGCGCCGCAGCCTCCGGAGAGTGTAGTCCTCGTTGGTACTTACCAGTACGCCACTATAACCGCCAACTTCATATAGTTCGCGCAATATCCATCACATCATGGTCTGTATTCCCCCGTGTTTCAAACTGTGGGGAGTGTTTCTGAACGCGACTATTGGATCGCCCTCGATGTCCCCACCCCCGGCCTGTGCAGTCCCATACCGTTGATATCCCGCAGGAGCTCAAGACCTCTCTGCGCAAGTTCCGGTTTGCAAGGCGCAATGCAGGCCACGCCGCCATTGTCATTAAGATAAACAAGCAGAAGCTGCTGATGGAGGAGGTCGAGCAGTTCGACGATATCAGCATCGAGGACCTCGCAGAAGGTGTGCACATACTCTCCCTCCTCCGTTGGCCATCGTGCTAGATCGTCCGCCTCCCCCCGCCTATGGCCAACGCCGCATCCATGTGCATACGCAGAGCTCCCTGAAAACTCGCCAAGATATGTCGTCTTGTCGTACGAGCTTAATCATTCCGATGGGAGGAGGAGCTTCCCGCTCGTCCTCGTCAACTGGGCGCCGACATCAAGCGAGATGGGTCTCTTAACACTGCATGCGAGTGCCTTCCTGGACTTCCAGTCCACAGTGCGTACCATCACCCTTATATGAAGCCCTCACCTGACTAAGCCTGCAAAGGCGGACGTGAGCAAGGTCATCGAGGTGCGAGATGGCGCGGAAGGATTCACGAAGGACTTCATCGACCAGCAGCTCCTCCACGCATGAGCAACATTGCCCCCGATCTCTGCGAAGGAATACGGATATGAGTAACCTGCATCCCATCCATGTAAAGTACCCGGAATCAGTGTCCCAGCTGTCCGTTGTAACGCTATCGAAACAGCTCGTCATGCTCATGTCCGTGCATATGCGTCCATAATCCCAGCAAGGACCCAGCAATTCCCGACCACATAGCTCAAGCTCCTCATCCAAAGCCCGAAGAAGACGTTCTGCGCCAGGAATTCGAGCTTGTACGCCTCTGCCAGCCACAGTGCCTGTGTCCCTACCCACACAGCTCCATACACCAGAGCACGGCGAGTGGACATGGACAGCTTTGGCACCAGCAGAGGCAAGAAGAGCGTATACCACAGGAAGTACTGTCGCACCGTCGCATGAGCTTCGGTCATGTACACAAAGGTGGCGGAAACTCACTTGAGATGTGCAGACCTTGTTAAACACGACGAAGACGAACGTCTGTACAAACCAAGCGAAGACAAGGTCCGCCTTCCGACGCCCAAACAACAAGCCCGTTCCGAGCGCAAGGACCATTTGCGGGACGAAGCTCGTCAGCGGTGACCGCAGTAGCCGCTTCCATGCCGCCGTCTCGGGGACAGATGAGGGAGTCGGGTAGGTGAGGTAGACAAGGTAGAAGTATGGGGAGAAGTTGTGTCGGTGGTCGAGTCGATGCAAGTGGTACAAGTAGGACTCCTCGAGGAACGGCTGTCCCCATCTACCCCACAGTGATCAGGACAATCTATTAGAGGAGTGGGTGGGGTACTCACATAGCATACATCGCGAGTCCAAGGCCGACGAATGTCATACCACTGATCGCCGCGAACCTCACTGTGCGTGCATTCACGACTGACCGCACCCACCCCTTCCAACCCCGCCCTCCGGCCTGTTGGCTACCAATGACACCGAGGCATGCCACGCCGTAGATGAACGGGTATATCTTCCAGTGCGTAGACAACCCGAGGAGAACCGCGGACAGGTCCCATCTGTCCTGAAGTGCGTAGTAGAGTGTCGCCAGTACGAAGAGCGAGAGGACGGACTCAGACGAGCCGCGGGTGGAGATGGTAAAGACCAAAGGGCTAAGGAGATGCAGTGAAACCAGGAACGCCGCCTGCCGTTTCACCTCTATTTGAGGAGGTCGCGGGTCTGTCTTCTGCGTCGCAGTGTCGGAAGCCGGGTGCGCTCTGGGTAGTATCACAGACACTAGCAGCCTGTACATAAGCAGGCCTGCCACAATGTCCGCCGCGGCAAAGAGGAATTTCCCAAAGGACGGGTGCAGCCATTCGTTTGGGGCCAGGAGGACGGCGAGTAAGGGTGTATAGCGGTATGTCGCCCGCGTATATGGGCTTGTCGCAGCATGTCAGACTTGGGCATTCCTTCATCCACGACTGAATTACGCTCACCTCCCGATACGTAGAAATCTGGCAAGCGGACCCTCTGCACGGTTTTCCGAGGTAGGGTTCAACACGAAGCGTGCCGCGTCGCTGAAGACGCGGTAGTCCACATCCGTATACTTGACGACCGAATGTGCATCATGCCATTCGCTATAGATGATGAGAGCGACGCGTAAAAGAGAAGATATTAGCAGGATGCTAGAAAATGAAGGCACATATTGGAGGATGCGGTTCGAGTGTAAGGACATGACGCATGGCGCTTAAATCTAAGACGCATCAGCGCGCGACCCGAGAGTTGGCTTCGAGCACTGTTCAAGTCCGAAATCACGCAACAACTACCCTCATGGCATGTTACGGAAAGCCAAGACTCTCTAAAATACGATTCCAGAACAAGTACATCAGAGCAAGAACGATGTCAGAGACTCTCCCAGTCACAATCGTTCCGTGCGACCAACCGGGCTGTTGTCCTGATGTAAAAAACAGGAATATAAATGACATTCCACAACATGAAAGAGAGCGGAAAGACTAGTCGAAAACACGTAGGTCTACGTAGTACTTTAGCCAGATAATGGGAATGTCCAATAACAGTCCAGCTCAGATCTGGAGCACCAAGTTAGCCCTCTCCAAAAGATGAAAACGGAAGCACAACCACGTACATATTGTGAGAGCCACCTGAAGCCCTCTCCGTAGCCCTGCCGCTGCACGACCGAGCACATGAAGATTTCGATGGGACGAATGTCGTTGAGGGGGACTTTGCCCTGCGGAATGATCGTGAGAAGGGACGAACGCAAGTTGCTTAGCATGGTACCATACCTTGCCGGTGGTCTGGTAGAGGCCCAGCTGGTGCCGGAGCTCGTCCTCGCTCACAGCACCAGGCGCGTCAATCTTGTTGCCGAGAATAAGGAAGGGGACCTTCGAGAGCTCCTCAATGGAGAGGAGGGCGTCGAGCTCCGCCTTGGACTCGGAGAACCGCTCAAAGTCGGCACTGTCGACGAGGAAGATGATACCATCGACCTCGGGGAAGTAGTCCCTCCAGAGGCGTCGAGCTGCGCACACGTTACTCAACATGAGTGTTGTCGGGACATGTAAAGTGATAAGCACAACGTACCCTGCTGGTGACCACCCAAATCGTACGTCGTGAATTTAACGTTGCCAATGGCAAGCTCCTCCGACGCTGGAAAAAGGTTGAGGAGGGGCTCTGTGCGTAACAGGCATTCATACTCACTGGGGTGAAGCGTGGGCTGCAGGGTCGCGAGGCGGTCGTTCTTCAACATATGGAGCAGGGTCTTTGTCGACAGTTAGTTGCATACATCCCACTCGTAACTCAGAAACAGATGCTCACTGTCTTGCCAGCGTTGTCCAACCCAAGGAAGAGAATCTTGGCGTTCTTGTGCAGAAGGCCTACGGGAGTTGATTAACTGAGGGCGTGGAGGTAAGAGGCGGCGTGCACGACGCACCGAGCTGAGCAAGGACGTCCCAGAACCAGTTGATAATGAACATAGTGTCGTCGAAAGGGAGACAGAAGGTAAGCTAGAGAAATAAGTGAGGAGACCGGCGGAGGAGAGGCAAGTGGCTGAAGGGGAGGAGAGGTTCCTGACGCGTGCTTGACAGTGACGTGGTCGCAGACGCCCATGTCCTGCCTTTGTCGAGACCAGTCGAGAAGCCCTTCCCCTCATCTCATACGCTCTCAGCATTTCTGACACAGATCACACAGACAACTGTACACAGGGAGAGGATGTTTCGGAGAGTGAGCCAGGTCACTGGATGCGGCCCTTTTCGCACCCACCCATCATCCACAGTTCAACTGAGGAGGAATTTGTCATGGACATTCGGACATCCAACCAGGTGGATGCGGAAGAAGATGCATTCATGGAGAGCATGCTAGGTACAGTGTATCTAACAAATATCGGGAGGAATGTGGGGAGGTTCTGACACTCACTACACCACGGCTTCTCGAGAGAAGGGTGCGTGAGCTCTTTAATCCTCCCCATCCTACGGACCTACTCTCCGCAAAACCGAATCGCCATGTCCGCTGTGTTGCGTGTCGAAGGGACAGGCACTGTCTAAGAGGTTGCGTGAAGAACAGGAGACCAGCTACGTCCTCGCCTTATAAACTTTCTTCTGTTTGACCGAGTTTGCACTGGCGCTCACATACTGCATGACGGGCCGCGAATCGTGATGCAGTCCAGTACATATATAACAGACAAAGCTGTTGGTTGTAAATGTATATCGCAAAAATACTATGGCAAATCCTCAAGCCACTCGCGAAGGGGAGAAAGCCCGTCGCCCTGTGGGTGCTTCTCGTCAGCGGAGACGACCGCTTCCTTCCCAACCGACACGGAGGTCCCAACGAATCCAACCTCCCCTCCTTCCCATTCAGCAAACTTGAACTCTCCGCTCCCTGTGCACTCCAGACCACCCACCTGCGAGTCTGCATCCTCCGCACCTAAACTCTCTACTCCGACTCCATTCGCATGCGAAGCCCTGCGCTTCTCCAGCTCACGTTCGAGAATTGTTCGTATGCGGTTGATGGCGAGCTGTTCAGCGGACGCGTGTGCAGTAGACTTCATTAGGTCGCACTTATGTGCGACGATGGTGAGAGAGGGCGTTCCACGCGATGGCGGGAGTGACGTGAGCGCGTTCAAGATCATATGCAAGTGCCTGGAGAGTGCGCATTATTAGATGCAGAATCAGGCTAGGGGGAGGACAGGGCACATACTCTGCGACGGCGGCGCCATTTCGTGAGATGGTACTTGAGTCCACCACAAACGCGACGGCTTTTGCATGAGGCAAATATTCCTGGAACTGATCGCGGATACGAGGGTGTCCAGGCACGTCAATGAGACGGAGGGTCTTGTGACCTTGAGGAAGGACCATAAGAGCCGCGTTTGTTTGCATGGAGGTGTGGGTGGGAAGGGTCTGCTTGTACACCAACTGAGATGTAGCAGTAGCAGTAGTCAGTTCGAGTGGCATGTAACTCTGGTACGTAGAACTCACGGTAGACAGGATGGCGGTCTTGCCGGCATCAGAGCAGCCTGCTAATATCACGGCATCTCCGCGTTGCGTCGACTTCCTCTTCGCAAGGAATACAGATACTGGGAGCTTGTTAACGCTTGACCAGAGGAGAACAGGTTAAGACGGACTGATGACGAGGACCACAGCAAAGACCAAAGCAGCAACAATCTGGAATTGAGGGGTGAAGGCCGTGGATGGAGACAGCACCTCAGGAGTGGGAGTTACACCATCCATCGTCGAGGCCAGCAAGCGACCGTACAGTTCAAGCAAGCTTAGGGACGGAGGAGAGCTATCTAGCGCGCATGACGTCCTGCAGCACAGAAGGCGCCGGTCCCCAAAGCAGTTATTTGCTCTTATTAGGATCGCAAGCCTTTGGGCAACAAGCGTAAACACCATCGAACTAGATGGTGAATATAACTTGTGCATTGTCATGTGGTACCATTTCTCTTCTTGCAGAGATGACAGCATTGGAAGGGTGGTCAACGTCAGCATATGCAAATGGTACCGAACAGGCGTGGCAGGCCAGTAATCTGATCTAAATGAGAGGTAGCAACTTCGGAAATATCGTTATACACAGGACATACAAGCCTGCGTCCGTGGTACGTCGGCTTCGGGGACCCGCATCAAGGCAACAGTACTTCTTGCTCTGCCGACCTCACTCTCCACCAACGGTACGCGCCGAGGCTGAGGAAGAGGTTCCCAATGCCGAGGATAGCAGAGCCTGCGCCGAACATCGTGAGCAGCCACCAAGTGTAGCCGATGAGGCGGTCCAGGACGCGACCGGTGTACTTCTTGACGTTTGCCCATGGGTCTGGCGTGGGGTGGTATCCTTCTGGCAATTGGAGGACGGGCACGGAAGTAGTGTGTACAGGTGGAGGGAGTAGTAGTACACATACAACAGGTTTCTAGGAGGTAAAAGTCCATCACTGGAGTACGCGACAGGATGCAAGCGCAGTGGGAGAAATCACGTACGTGGTCAGAAGTTGTGTATGATGGTATAGCAGTATACAACACGTCGGTGATGTTAGAGTCTTGAGGGGTATCTGGGGAATCGGTATGTGTGGCATACATGATGCGGTCTGTCCATGCAGGCATTCGCTTCGGGCTGTAGGGTCATCCCTGTCAGCCTGATTCCAGCGTGGAGTGAAAGTGAGACGCACTCATATTTGTCCACCTCGCCCAGCTTGTACTTGTAGCTGCACTTGAACCGCCAAAACTCGCCTTCGTGGAAGCACTGAAAGATGGTGCCTTTCACGTCGCGCTCGATCACCAGCTGGTCATAATCCTTAAGTGCGGATCGTCCTTCTTCGGTGGACAAGCTTTGCATGAGGGCAGACAATTGGTCGGGTGCGGCAAGTGCGTGGGTAGGCGGCAACGAAAGGCGGAAGTTCAGGTCGCCGAAGAAGAACAGGTGGGATGTGGAAAACATGGTCGTAGGACTTTTGAAATCTGAGTTGGGCAGTGGAGGAAATAATAGGCTGCCGACAATGTGATGGTAGTCTTCTACGCGGCAAGCATTCTTGTAAGCATGTGCAGTGAGATGCGCGCACACGAACCTGGTCGTGCGGTCAATGGGTATGCAAAATGCATTAGTAGTGAAGAAGTTGACTTACGTGTAGACTTCTCCAATACTACCATCCTCGTTTGGCAGACGGAACCGTACACCCACTGCACCCTTGTTGCCCATGTACGCAGGTCCGCATCCCGTCCACTGCGTCTGTACGTCACATGCCCTCCGCCCAATCCCATCGTCGCGTCCATAGACTAGGAGCGCAACGCCGACATTGACAACCTTGGCAATGAGTGTATAGCGCTCCTTGTTTGGAGCATGTTCCTCGATCTGCGAGAGGATGAGCGCGTTCCGGCTCTCTATGACATGCTGGGACAAGCCAGACACTGCAGGGTCGCCACATTTAGCTTCTCACGCGATACTGCACTCTAGGAGACTGATACTCACAGCCAAGGTGAAGAGGTAATAGCTCCTGAAATCCGACTGCAACGATGTCTGGCGCGCGCGGTTCGCGCGAAAGGAACGTCGAGACTTGAAGAGTGGGCGCGAGCCAGTCTACGAGGTCCTGAGGGAGGCCGCGCTCAGCCTGCAGGTTCGTGTTGTACGAGGCAATCTGGATGAGCGGGCGTGCGTTGTCGGCAGTCATAGTCGTATGTAGGGTATGCAAGAGGGTGATCAGGACATAGATAGGGCATAAGTTAGAGAGCAGCGGGGCCGCTGCCGTCATACAAAGCTTGGAAGCACAGACGCCTGTCGTCGGGCATCCCGATCAGGCACCTTGAACTTGGTGACTGCTTTGTTGCCTATTAACCACTACTAGCTACCGGTGCCGCTGGCTTTATCGTTGTTCGTCCATTCAACAGCTACGTTCTGTATCGCGGGCTCACAGAGGAAAAACAAAGGAATTTACAAAGGTAAGACAATATTGCGCGCGTGTGGTAAGGAGCCTGTAATTACCGAGGAACTCTACAAGTCCTCGCATCTACGTCTAATGTCTCGCTCGTCGCTGTCTCGAGTCCGTGAAATTGTCCCAATGGGTGTTCAAGAGCAGCTGCAGTTGGAAGCATCTGGAGTCTGTCCAAAGGGACACGTTCCATCTATCGTTTCGTCAGTTTCTGTCACGGCTTCTCGCCCCACGCGGAGACTACTCACCTGCACCGAAAGCGAACAGTCCCACATTCGGGCTCCCATAAACTCCAGGGTTGACTCCATCAAGCTGCGCATTAACAACGCCCTGCAGCTCAGGGTTGCGCGGCGCACGCTGGCAGTACGGTGTGGCGGGAACGACACCATTGACATCGATCGCGTTACGAGGGTGTTGGCGGTATGCGATCGCGTTCGCGATGAGAGCGTCGGCATTCGTGACGCTGGTGGATTTGGCGAAGTCGATCATGGCGTCTGCGTTGTCCTGCTGTGCGCATGGGTCTGCGTCACCAAGCAAGGCGTTGATGCCATTCACGCCTGCGAGTGTAACGCAGGGCTCGTTCGTGAAGATATCGCCACCGCTGACGAGCTAAAGATCGAGTGTGAACAACTGAAGATGGTTACGTATGACTGGAAGAACGTACGCAGAGATCTTGCCAAGATTGAGCAACAGCGGGAAGGTCCGTTTGTGCGATGCGCCTACTGAGGGTGCTGTTGGTAGTGCCGTCGGTCGGGACTGCTGCAGCAGTCGAGCTGGATACATCCGTTGCGGTTGCAGTCGCAGTCGCATTCACTGTCGCACTGGAGCTGACAGACACGCTGGGGACCGACGAATCGGTGGAAGTACCAGTGGAATTGAGGGAAGCCGTAACAGACGGGTCTACGGTTGTTGAATCGGTCGCAGAAGTGTCAGATACCGACGGGTCCGCGGAAGACTGGGCAACAACCGAAGAGTCGGTCGCAGTGGGCACAGACGACGTCAGGGTTGGGGTGGAGGTGACAATGCCAGAGGCTAGCGCCAAGCATGCCGGAGGGATGTTCGTCGGAATATCGAACGAGATGCTTGTGCTGGTAGGTGTGGTCACGTCCGTGGACACTGACACAGTCGGGTCAATGGAGTCTGTGGCTGTCGAAGATGCAGGGGAATCTGTTGCGGACGCGTCATCGGTTGAGGTTGGGAGGGCAGATGCATCGGTCTCGGTGTCTGTCGCGGTTGGGGAGGAGTCTGTGGCTGTCGCGGCGAAGGAGTCGGTAGCTGTAGAAGTGGTTATAGCGGACGAATCGGTAGCAGTGGCGGAGTCCGTTGCAATGACGGAGAATCCAAGGTCCGTGGAAGACACGGAGGGGTCGGTGGAGGAAGGAAGGACTTCAGTTGCATTCGCAGACGTTGAGATGGAAGACACTGAGAGCGTCTGGCTGGAGGTACGGGCGGATGACGAGCTAATAGATGATTCACTGTGGGACATGTCAGCTGAGGAAGTTCAACTCATGCAAGGGCCTACCTAGGAAGAGGAAGGCCCCGAGCGGAGAGTGCAACAGCCAATATAGCGTAGAGAGCGGGAAGACGCATGTTATCAAGTGTGATTAATGTGGAAGACGGCGAAGTGTAAGGTAGAATCTATCTCAAGTGAAAAGTATTGAAAAGAGACGTGGAAGAGCAAGAGCACCTGGCTCGATGGTCCGAGATGAACCTGCTCGAGCGGACTATAAAGCCTCTTGCAAAGCGCTTACATGTCCGAACGACAAGCAAAAGACGGCCAGCGGTGCACTGGCCGTCACCGGCGTTGTGCCCAAAGCATGCGCGAGTGGTGGTAGAGACGAGGACACTCACAGCTTCGATGCCAGCGCCGACGCAGCAAATGTATGGCAGTGGCATCCTTGTCGGAAATCTTCGACGTGGTACACCATAGCGGGGATGCCGCCGAGAGGTTTGTCAGACTTACCTTGACTGTTGGATGTCAAGGTTGTAGCTAAGTCGACGCCGACAGACACGGACCCACGGAGCCGCTTGGGTGCATGACAGGACGTCCGCGGCGGCACGTTCGGATGACGTTGAGCGGAGACAGTATTAAGCAATATTATAGGATATCTACTCCCTAGGAATGAACGGGTTGCTAACACGCGAAGAAGGTGCCTCGATGACTGGTGGTAGTGCCTTCGCAAGCTCCTTCGTGCCAGCAGGGAAAGGAAGGTCGACGAGACCCTTGGGAAGGATCTTCTCCATGTTGCCCTTCGCGTTGTTGTGTTGAGCGAGCTGGGTCATCTTCTTCTTCGCGTCCCGGATCATGACGTGCGCATCGTCGACACCGGGCACACAGCCACGCACGAAGATGAGGTCGAGGTCTGAGTCGACGCGGACTACAGCCAGGTTCTGCGTGGTGATGCGCTCGCCGCCAAGCCTGCCTGCCATCTTCTTACCGGGCCACACACGACCGGGATCCTGAGTGACAGGGCCGTGTCAGGCGGGCACATCGGGAGACGTAAGAGCACGACATACCTGGTGGGCACCAATAGCCCCTGCCGATCGGTGAGAGACAGACACACCATGACTCGCACGCAGACCCTTGAAGTTCCACCTCTTCATGGTACCCTGGAAGCCCTTCCCGATACTGTGCGCATGCTGATGAGTTGAACGAACTGTGAACTTCCAGTGACGATACGTACGACTTCGCAATCACGTCGACGAATTGACCAGGGACAAAGTGGATGGCCGACAATGTAGTTCCTGGTCGAGTAGGTTTGTGGATGCCATAGGAGTGCTCGACACGCCGCACTCACCGACGGGGACATGAGCATCTGGCGTCACTGGGAACTCTTTCACTATGCGTTTTGGAGCAACGCCAGCCCTCTCGAAGTGGCCAAGCATTTGCTTCGTCACATTCTTTGGTGAACGATCCGAGGCTGCGACTTGTACCGCATGGTACTCGGACTGGTCCTCGCGAACCGTTCGGACATTCGCGGTGACTTGACAATTCTCCAGCTACAACGACACAGTCGGTACATCGTGTAACCATACCATGCAATACACCACATACCTGAAGAACCGTCACTGGGAACCGCACCCCATGGCTATCCCACATCACCGTCATACCTCGCTTCCGCGCAATGAGGCCTGTCCGCACGGAGGTAGGCGTCCACTTGCTGGCAGCGGCCGTCGACGACTCCGCCTCCGCAGTTGCGTTGTTGACGGCGGTCGTATGGAGTGCTCTACATCGAGGAAGGGCGGAGCGTGTCCCGAAGGACCAGAGTCTGAGCATGGTGCGGACGAGCTGTGGAGGCGCCCGACAGAGTCGCGTCGGGAATTTTGAGACGCGTGTCGCGCGCGAGGGACCTCGGACACCTCCTCCCCTTACTACTGAACGCCTCCCTCAGCACCCTTTTCTCCTGCTTCAAAACTGCTTTCTTCTTGTCTCGTACTAGTCAAATGGAATGGATTCTTGGCCAGGATGCTCTGAAGAACGAGATGCGTCTTCCCAGAAGGAGAAGAGAAAGGGCAAGGCTCAAGACAAGCGGATAGAGCCTTGGCGCTATCCAGTCCTCGACCATGGGTCTATTGGTGCTGCGACGCTGAAGCGCAAGAACACGCGTTATGAGTGGTCGTTCGCGGCAGATAATGTATCTGGTATGCCTGTGTCTGCGGTATCTGTGTGCCCTCACCTACGTTCATCCTGTAGAGGTCAAACTTCTTGCGTCCGAGGGTCCGGTCGAGGTATTCCCTCCGACCCGTCCCAAACCATCACGGGTATCCAAAGTAACGTCGTTGCAACGCGCGGAACAAGGAGTACGTCCTTTCTACTCCAGTCGCACTACACCTCTGACATCGTAACCTCCAGGCCCAGTTCATCCGTACATACTACCCTGATGTCGACATACCTGCGGAGCTCATCCGAGCCGAAATTGAGGAAGACGAGCGCGCCACACGAGCCTGGAAGAGTAGCGATATATTTTCCGGGAACCTCGTTGACGTCTGCACCATCCAGCTGGCTCGGAAGACCATGTCCTTCTTGGCATTCCCGATGGGTGAAACAAACACTCAACTCAGTCAGTGCCGATATGTCACTGGAGAGTTCCCTTACTCAAGTCGCGACCTGTAGACATATCGCCGCTGGTGACCCGTTCCAAGTCCAAGCTCGACTTGCAACCGAAGGCGACACCTGTGTATACCTTCGAGACGCCAATCAGACAGATTGTCACCTCGTCGCCCACAGTGGAACATGGCAGAGCGAAAAGAAAGAAGGCGTTGATATCCAATGCTACACGAGACTCTTTTCTTGGAGTCAGGACCATGGGTTCTGTCACCTTGTTTCAACTCAAGGCGTCAACTTTTCGGAACGATACAGCGGAGACCATACCGATCTTGACGGCCCAGCGTTCGGACCTTGGCGACCGACAGCCTGCCGACATGTCGTTCTTGTCCTCTTCAAGTGGGCCGATTGGTTACATCGTGAACGACATAGGCGACATATACCGGTCCAGCGTGCTGGAGGGAAAGACTCTGATGTGAGTAGTATCCTTCCATTGACACTACTTTCAGCTCATTATATGGCCGTCAGCGAGCGTGTACACGCGAGAGAACAGTCAGAGCAAGTGCTCTGCCGGATAGCCGCTTGTCCTAGTCGGGACAGGGTTGTAGCCTCGTTCGACACTTCGGCTTCTCTCCTCGATTTTCGGGTAAGTCTGCTAGGTTAGCGGGGTCGGGGCACGTTTGAATCTCTCTTCATTTTTCAGGTTGGCAAGGAGAAAGTATATGATCTCTATACTGTCTCTCGACCTGGCACCAGACTCACGTTCATCGACGCCCCCGATGACACGCGTACAGTCCGGCTTACGTCCACAGACGAGATACTATGGCTAGATGACCGGAACACGCGCCGCCCACTCCTTGCTGTCAAGCATGGTAGAGAGTTCGATATCACTCTAGCCGCCCGTACATACGTCCTGACAAAAAGTGAGTCCCTCCGCCTATCTACTCAGTGCGCCCTCTCATCTGCTCTCCGCAGCGCCTCTAACATTCCTGACATCTCGACGGAACTCCCTTGTGACGGTCTACGACGTATCGCGGACCGATCAACTTGTTCAATCGCGGAGTGCTCCCTGTATGCTACCTCCTATCCTCAATGCCGATGGTGCACATGGAGGGTATGCGTTCCAGCCGCCTACCCTCTCTGGCAGCACACACCTCAGCGCGTTCCAGCTGTCCGAAAGAGGAAGTGTCTCCGCCTTACACTTGGACCACTTGCCCGTCGACGTCATCCCCGATGATACACCAGAACCTCCTCGGTCTGTTATGTGGCCGGCAGACGTGGAGAAGCTGGCTCAAGACGCCGACATGATGCAGGCGAACCAAGGCGTACTGGCTGGAAGAGCTCACAGCATCACCGACTTGCAGCCCGCTTATCAGAGTAAGCCAATGTCCTGATCACTTACAATGGCTTATTAATGAAACCCACTTTGCAGAGCTGTTCGTGGAGCGGAAGAAAGAAAGCATATCAGCGCAGTCAAATGCAGTCTTTGATACTCTTGAACGCATGCCTGCTTTCTGGCAAGATACGGATGTTCCAGTAGAGCACCTGCTGACGACGTGAGTTATCGTTTTGCTCCAAATATGTTGTGTGACCTTCACGCTGCCTTGCATTAGCTTCGATATAGCGCTACGCTCTGGGGCTGAGCCAGCGGACGCATCGAGGAACGACTGGTTCACTGGCAGCGCACTGGATTCAGCCGCGGGGTACCGTGCTTGGGGACAAGGCCGTATCCCACGCAAAGAGCTAGCGAGACGTTCCCCATGGCATCTCGATGTTTCCCCATCCATCCGCCGTCATGTTCCCGAGTTTGCACAGGACCCTGAGAAGACGCTTGAGAACTTCGTTCGCTACAACTTGGCAGACGGACCTGATCGCACTGCCGACTCCTATCGGCGGGAAGCGGAGGCTCGTTCTCAGTTGGCGCTTGACTTGACGTTGGCCGCAGACGTCTTCGCTTCGCAATACCCAGGGCAGGGCGCGATGACGAGCTTCGACGAGGATATGCTCAACATTTCGCTGTCGACGCAGGCGATGTCGTTGCGAGGCGACCTCGAGCCGGCACCAGTGCAGTTCGGCTTCCTTCGTCCCACTCGTAGCAAGGACCCCTCCCCACGCAGAGATGGCACCGAGAGCGATACGAACGCGGAGACCGAAGATGCCTCGAAGTCATCTACACCTCTTGGAGTGCGCCTTCTCTTGCAGGAATGGAACATCGGAACGGACCCAAACAACTACACATATCATGACCCCTATGGTGACACGGCGGAGGTTGGAGCGCCAGCAGCCCCACGCCCTACCAAACAGCATGCTCGACTGGAGTCTCTACAGAACGCTGTTCCCACCCCAGCCCCTACGCAACGTCCGCCTACAATTGCGACAACAGCACCGCGCGCGCCACCAGTAGTCGTAGCAAGCCAGCCTCTCGCACCACGGAAGCCGCTCGCTGCCGCACGTACGCAGGACACAATCCCCGCACAATCGCAGCGTCTCATGAACGGCACCAGCCAGCCCACGGACACCTGGGCCGCGCCGCCTTCCTCCCAGGAACCTTTAGCTGCAACCCAGGTGCTACCAGGACCCCATGGAGGACGGCCGAGTGCGGCTAAGAAGAAGTCCGCGAAGAAGCGAATTGGAGGGTTCTGAAGGTCATGCGGCGCTGCGTAGCGTCCAGTGGCAATTGGGGTGCTCCCTGCTGGGTTTGGAGTTACTTGTGCCCCCGCTGCGCCGCGTCTGGATAGAGCGTAGATCCCTTCGGACGCGCTCGTGCTATGAGCGGTGTGCTCAGGTAGACCTGCGCACTCGCTGTCGATACATGCCTGTCGGGGCAGACTGCCGATCTTGAGTCCAATGTACTTACATGTCCTTTCGGGTTCGTTCGTCCGACGGCACTTCGAATGGGTTGAAGGAATTAGTAGGATGGATGTTGGGATGCAAACATGATTAATTGATTGTTCTCGCCATGATCAATAGGCTAGTCAGGAGCAAGCTGGCTGGATGTGCGGAGCTGGTATGACGCGTTGGATATATATGGTGCTTGGTCGGTGAAATGGGCCTGTTCCCGGAATTGGCGAGTGCTCCGGTGCTCTTCCATCTACCACCACCCATCCTCACCCTCGCTCCCCCCGTCTGCACCTTGGCTCGCCTCAAACACACACGCTCGTGCACGCGCACGGAACTGGACTGTTGCCCGGCCAGTGACAGCTTCCTATGAGCGAGAAACGGTGCGACTCTCCCCGACGCCTTATTCGTGCCAAGCCCAGCAGCACCGCGTTGACATCTCCTCTCTCCAGGCCTTTTAACTATCTATTCGACTCGGTTGCCTTCAATGAGTCTCTCAAAAGTACTTCCGTAGCTTACTTGATGGCGTGACGCAGGAGCAATGACCATGTCCCTGCACAGGCAACAAAGCGGTCGTATGCGCGCTGTCGGCGAGCTATATATCGACATTCGCGGGGTACCCAGTGAGTTCTCATTCAACCGTGATGGTGCTTCCTCCATTGAACCCCGAGAGCGAAGCTGGACTCCATCAAGTCGAGGCTGCAGACAACCCGGCAGCGCGTCTCCATACCTCGTCTAGCTCTAACAGTCTACCAAGAAGAGGGCCTCGTCGGCTTCTATCGAGGGATATGGATCCCGCTGATGACCATCTCCTTCGTCCGTATGTGCCAACCTTGCTTGCTTCCTGGCGCTCTCCCATACAATCTCCCCCTTCAGGCGCAGCCTCCTTCACCATCTACTCGCGGACTAAGGAATACTTCCGCGAGCGGCATTGGCTCGCGCGCGACCGCATATTCGACGTGTCCGCTGTCGGTGGTATCAGGTTTGAGCCATCGTTCATCCCGTCAATACGGTTCTGACATCCACTGTCTCCCGGCAGTGGTGCGCTGTCTGGTTCCTTAATCTCTTTTGGGAGTGCCCGTACGTATATATTACTACCCCTGCATGCATCACATTTCTCGTGCTGACTTGATGTAGCATTCGAACTTGTAAAGGTAAGAGTGACATCCACATACCCGAAGTCCTCCACAATATCTGACAATATCTGCCAGGTCAGACGACAGCTCGAGTATTCCATAGCAGCCAGCAAAGGCATACGACTCGCGAAGGCTCCAAGCACACTTGAAGCTGTCGGAGAAATATTTCGCAGCAGTGGCTTGCTCGGTCTCTACACCGGTTTCAAGCTACATTTCGGTGAAGTCTCCTCGCGTGCCCATCCCAGGGCGTAGGGCTCCTGCTGATAGTCCGGACAGTCAGGGACACTATGGGAACTGCGCTGTACTTCTTCGAGTATGACGGTTTCCGGTATATAATGGGCCGAGACTACATCGGTGAACAGGGTGCTACCCCGGCGTGGCTCCCCGTTCCTGCGTCTCTTGTGCCATTCGTATGCGGCTCGTTGGCAGGCGTGACTTCTTGGGCACTCATTTACCCTCTTGACGTGTGAGTCCTAATGCAGACCGGAAGTTGCGCAGTTCCCTGACCTCGCCTCAGGGTGAAGACGAAGGTGCAGCAGCGTGCCTTGGCTGGTGAACGTCAAAGAACAGTCATCGAAACCTTCTATCGGCTCATTCGGGGTCAGTGTCCTCTTATCTTTGACATCGAGTACTTGAGGACCAACAGAACTCTACCAGGTCCCGACCCGAACTCGCCCAAACCTATCCTCCGCGGCATCGCACGACTGTATCAAGGTCTTGGTGTCAGTGCTCTTCGGAGCATCACGACGCACGGACTACTATGGACATTCTTTGACCTGACCGCGTCATATATTGACGACCTACCTGGCCGTACTGATCACGAATAATAGAGACCGATGCACCAAAAGCTGTACTAACGTAGATGTGCTTAATTGTATGAAACACCAAACGCATGCACATACAGATGACGAAACGAACGCGTTTACTGACTTATGGATTAGGGAGGGGTGAACATGTGGACTGTGGTAGTCGCCTGTTGCGACCACAGTAATGGCTGCACGGGTCAGCTTGACACCGACGTGATCGCTGAATGAAAAAAAGATGCAGTCTGAGGCTGGTGGTACAATAGTATATGTTATACCTATGAGATCGCACGGGCACGCAAGCAAACCTTCACAATACGAGTAATAAACCCCCCCCCCCCAATTCGAATACGCATGCGGGATTGCGTCAACCCTGACAGCGAATTGCTAGACAACACTAAATAGCTACACTATATGGATACAGCGACAACGGACAACGGACAGGCAAGCAAGATAGCAGATGGATCGACAAGGCAGCGATGAGGACCAGCTTAATCGCGCATAGCGTACGGGTGCTTGACGAGCTCCTCGTACAGGTCGGTAGGAAGGTCGCGTACAAGTGTGACAGCGATGCCGATGACAGGCAGTGCCTCTAAGGGAGGGAACGTTCGTAATAGTCGCATAGGGCTGACGAAGAGTTGAGCTGCAGCTCGATGTAAGAGATGTCATGAGACCGTACCTAGACGAGTTCATCACTTCATCACGCATGAGCAGTAGCTGCGCGATCACGCATAACACGTTGAGGTGCACGCCGAACGCCAAGAGGAAGTCCCATAATTGGAGAACTTGGTCGAGTGGAGGGGTGCACGCGCATAGCGTCAGGACAGCTAGGACAAGGGTTAATGACGGAAATGATGCGTATAACGAGGAAGCACTTACATGGGAAGGCGTAAATTTCTGCTGAGAGGTTCTTGGAGCGTAGGTGGGCGTACAATTCGGGGTCCACAATCTTCAGACATCGGTCCAAGAGCTACAAAGCCAATGAGCACGGGCGGGTGCCTAGGAGCAATGACTCTTACCTTTAAGCCGCAATGAACGCCTTCCAGGGTTGGCTGTACGTATAGCGGACACGACTCTTCAATGAACTTGGCAAAGCAGTAGAAGGCCTCAAGTTCGGATGGCATAGTGTAGAGGAAAGGCGCGGCCAATACGTTCATGCCTTGTACGTATGTGAAGCCAAGCTGATCGTGCTCTTGTCGGTCTACCGTAGAGTAAGACGCGTTGAAGGCATGAGGACGGTATGGACTCCTGCTTACCGTGGTTACGCCACACGAACGCGTCCAAGAGCCTTACAAGCATGTCCTCGCTTACTCGCTCCTTGAACCCCCGATCCGTCGCCAGCGTTCTGCCACTTCATGAGCCATGGTCAAGTAACAACGTGGCTGCGCACTCACCGGAACGTGTCATTCCTGATCTTCTCCCGCACTTCACAAGGACCCCGACCGACATACTCGAGGAAAGACTCTGCTGATACTTCCCGCACCCGCAGCAGGACCTTCCATATTCTCGGACGGAGCGTAGGGTCCTAGTGCACATTGTGTCTGAGCTTAGCTTGAGAAGGAGGTCCATACAACGTACCGCAGCCGAGGGTATCCCGTCCACTAGAATCAACCGCCGTAGCTTCTTCGTAGCCTCCTCCATGTCGGCGGCCGTGCGCGCTTTCGACGCGCTTTTAAACATATTCAGTATCTTATTGAACGAGTGCGCCGTCGCGGCAGCTGAGGGATCTGAAGAGGTTGCCATGAGGGTGCGTGGTGGTAGAGGACGGAAACGTGCTGCAGTTGGATTGCTCGGCTATTGCCCTCAGCCACATTTGGCCTTCACTTCGACGCGACCTGTCATGTTCCCCAGTGCTGCTCCTTCGTCCTGACCTCGTATCTCTTCTGGCTGACTCGCGATCATGGACGTGCCATTTTCGTCTTCGGGTGCGATGAGTCGCGCGCACTATGCTCTTGTTCGCAAGATAGAGACTGCTACTCCGCAGGCGGCCGACCAGATACTTCTGGCCGAAGTACATTCTATCCGCAACCAGCTGACGCGCTCGACATTGACCCTGGTCAGTAGGGAACAAGTGGAGCCATTCGTTCTCAACTCAATTGAATATTGCAGAAACAGTGCAAGGAATGCTTGATCCTACTACTCTACTGCTCAATGGCGGTCAATGCCGGCGTGCATGTTGACCTTGAGTTCGCGCTGCCGCACGCGATCAACCTCGCCGAGGCTGGACAAACCATACAGGACAAACGAACAGGTACGCATCTCTAGTTCAATATTGATGTCTTGGCTGGAAGAGCTCTTTAGGTTACCTGTTCTGCGCGGAAGTCATGCCTGCTGAGCATGAGTTGCAACTGATGCTCGTCAACTCCATTCGGAAAGTAGGTTAATCCTCCTTCCCTGACAGGAGACTTTCATGATATTTGGTAGGATTTAGAGAGTCCCTCTGTGTCGCGGATATGTCTTGCACTCGATACCCTAATCCAATCCCCGTCAAAGGACGTCATACCGGCTATGCAGTCTCGCTTGCACGACCTACTCTCGTATAACTCGTCAGTACGAACAGTATTGTGTACCGATTGTCCAATGCACCGACCACGTCCGCCTATCCAGTTCTGACGTCAAGCGACGCGCCGTGCTCGCGTTTCACAAACTATCCGAGCTCGACTCTGACATTCTCGCAGACATAGTGAACAAGACGCGGAAACGCCTCCACGACTCGGACGAAGTCGTCGTCAGTGCTGCTTTGACGCTAGCACGCTCTCTGGTCAATGTGAGTTACCTTGATGCCGGGAAGTCCAGCCATGCCTACTGTCTGGAACAGGCAAGATATCTGGCGACGGACAAGTATCATGACATCCTCTCTGAGCTCCTGCGGTCCCTCTGGTCCCGAAGACCAAGTCCCTCCAACACTTTGCTGCTTGCAAAGATCGTTCAGGCTATTACGCAGATCAAGTGCGTGCGTGTCCGCTGTCCTACTCCGGTATACTGTGCTGACGGGAATTGTGACAGGCCGTCTTCCGACGATTTGCAAGTAGTAGCAGAAATGATCCATCACTATTCTCGAGCTGGGTCAGCTGCATACGGTGAGCTAATTCACTTCATTCAAGTCGAACTACGTCTGAAGAAATGCGCAGCTATCATCTATCAATGCTTTCGTGCCCTCGCCGCATCCGCAACAGACGTACTGTCCGACGTACAGACCAAGACCGGGATGTCTTTCATCAAAGAAATCAGACATCTCCTGACTGTGAACGATGCTAACGCCCTCTATGTCTTCATATGCTCCCTCTCGTCGGTCGACCCGAAACTGTGGGCTGGCACTTCACCCGGATACCCTGCAGTCCTCGAGGAGTGGGAAGTCGAGCGTGTCATGAAGTTACTCGAGTATGAGGACAGACTCATCCGGAAGCAGGTATTAGGCTTATACTTCTGTAATTTTCTACTGCAACTTATAGTGTCGCCTCCAGACGCTACGGACATTGTGGATAGTGGACCAAAGTATAGTCCAAGGCTACTATGCACGGGCCTTGCAGGGAGACCTGCCGGTTTCCGCTCATGGGACGGATGACAACCTTCCTCGTCTACTCGAGATCCTAGACATCATGTGCGGTGACGATGGAGAGGCATACGCGCATCAACTCAAGAACGCTCTCAAGGTTGCAGAAGGAGACAGTCCCCTGAATCGAAGAATGGTCCTGCAGGAAGCCGTCGAGGAGATGCTAACACGCATACATGCTGGTACGTTGAACACAGAATGCAGAGCAATACATACTCACGGTGCCTCAGCTGATAGCACGTGGAGGAGCGGATGTATAGGAGTTCTGTTCACCTCTGTGATTGACAAGGACAGTGAAGTTGGGCCAACGCTTATGGTCATACTCACTGCACTATGCTGCGAGTATCTGGAGCTGTCTCCCATTTCACCGATCGAGCTTCTTCGTGGACTTGCAGGTCGCCTGTCATCATATTCCGGTAAGAGCTTTTCTATGCGTCGCTGTACCACGAAGACCGATTGGCTCATTGCATCATAGCCTCTGTGCAGGACGCAACTCTGGTCACAATGTTGCGTGTCTCTGCTGCCACAGACGAAGTTCCACAAGAGGTCACGCAGTCGGTCAAGGAGCTGCATGAGGGAAGCGGCAGACACCTTCGAAGGGTACGTCCGTAACTGACGGACCGAGACAACATGATTAATAACCACGGCGCATAGAGATGCAACCAATTCATCACGCTGTCCGAGTCAAGAGACGCGCTTAAGCGTGTCATTTCTTCGACGCATTCCTCGTCAGTGAGTGTTTCCAAGACCACCATCGGCAAGGTGCCCCGTCTGACTTCCCTCAGTTGCCAGAGTTTGTCATGGCCCTGGAGAAGTACGAAGCAGAGCAGCAAAGAGCACCCTCACGATCTCCCGTGCTCCTTCCGAGCTCTCCACCACTTAAGCCTCATACTCCGGAACCGTCCTCCTCTCGAACATCCCCGGTACCGGGCAAACTCCGCTATGCTGCATATGAACCACCGAGGCCAACGCAACGACTGCGACGTATGAGCAGCGGCAGTTCACGACACTCGGATGACGGTGGTTCTCGTCGCTCGTTCCAAGATCCCATGTCAATGACTGTCACTCCTGGAGACCTGACAATCGCAGCTCAGACCTCAGACTTGAGCTCCATTCCAACTGTAAGGACTTTCCTCTTCGCCGGCTGCGGTTGCTTTGCTCAGTCGGCCCTTCGCAGAGTTCGCCCCGACAGACAGGTCTGTCACCGCTGCCGATTGTGCAGATCTTGGACGAAGAGCCGCCGGTATGCCAGCCAATACAGTGGAATGCTCTGATTTTTTACCAACAATCCTCACGCGGCAGATGCCAGCAGCGGACCTCATAGCGCTAGACTCACCATTTATGTCGGAGCCGGCAGCGCCTTCCATCGCTAGCACCCTGAGCAGCATTGTCGAGCAAGACTTTGAAACAACGTGGAATGCTTTAGAATCCGGCGCTGCTCGCGGATGGTGCGAATCGTCCATGGACGCAGTCTTGCGCAAGCTGCAAGGTCTCCAGCGAATGCTGAGGGTCACTGAGCGAGACAGACCTCCATTTGAAGGTACATTGATACGCCATCCAATGCATATTGATTGATACCAGCTAATAATACCCTCTGCAGGCGATCTCAAGATTGTCATTTGCACAGACCCGGCAGATCACACATCGAAGACAGGGGTCGCGGCTATTCGTCTCAAGGAGAGCGACGACGATAGCTGCCTATGGTGGATGCGGTGCGAAGACGAGGCTCTCCGGAACATTATCAAGGCAACCCTGAGGTGAGACCGACCTCCTTGAGGCGAAGCAGCATTAGAACCCGAAAGTCAGTGATATATGCGATGTATGTGTACACTTGGAATTGGCTACTACTATCTATCGTGTCTGGACATAGTCGTCAATCTTGAGCAGGAGGCAGACGGTCTCTGTCGACAGCTCGATCGCGCTCGTCGACACGAGGAGGGGCTGCACAACGTCCTCCTCCAGGATGTTCGAGATGAGACCCTGTCGATCGAGTCAGCACGACTTGCAGGCGTACGAGGGAGTGGTTGATCACCGTACCTTGCGGACGTTGATGCCGGCATTTCGCTCGCCAAGCGCATGTCTGTTGCGGAGTTCGGTGACGATTGCAATGGGGTTGAGGCCAGCGTTCTCCGCCAGGGTCGTCGGGATGACCTCCAATGCGTCCGCATAGGCTTGGAAGCAGTACGCCTCCATGCCCTTCAGTGAGTGAGCATACTGCGAAAGCAACCGCGAAACGTGGATCTCAGGTGCGCCACCGCCAGCAATCAAAGCTCTGTAAGGGTCACTCGTCGTCAACAACGTTAGAGCGGTATAATCAAGCCAACGTACCGTTTCTTCACGAGACACCGGACCACGCAAAGCGCGTCGTGCAGACTACGTTCGCACTCCTCCAGAACAAGGCTGTTGCTGCCCATGGCGAGCACACTGACTGTACGCCCCCTGTTCTTCACACCGGTAATACGGACGACCTTCGCGCCCGCGTGAGTTGACTCCTCGACGAGGTCCGCGTAGCCAAGTTTGTCCTCCGTGAATGCGTCGATATCTGCGACAGGCTTGCACCCGAGACTCTTCGAGAGGAACTCGATCTCGTCGCGCTCGACGTCCTTGACAACAAGGATGTTGAGACGCTTAAGGAAGGTGAGCGATATGTCGTCAACGGCGTCGCGAAGAATGGACTTCTGAATCAGGAGGACGTTGCAGTTCGCCTTCTTGATCTTCTTGCATATGTTGAGCAGGTATTGCCGGCCCTCCTTGATGACCTTGTCCATTTGTCGGTAATCGTTGATAACGACTGTGTTGTCCATCTGCAAGACCTGTCAGATAACACAACCATGTAATTGACAAGGAAGTACACGTACGTCAGGTTTGGGTGCGCTGAGTTGGAACTGGATGAGGCCGATCTTCGCCTTCTCTATGCGAGTTGGACCCCCAACTGTGGTGACGACGTTTTGGTTGAGTACAACACCCTCTACCAGCTCCGTGTCCTCTATTGTGCCGCCAACCTTCTTAACAACGCGGATGTCTCGAAGGTCGACATTGGAGGATGTGGGGGTGACGAGACGGGTCACTGCGGAGACAGCAATAGGCGCAAGGGTGGACGAGTACTGGGAGACGATCTGCGGGAAGAGCACGTTCAAGATACATGCTTGACAGCGTTTCCCGGCTGGGAAGACTCACTTTGGAATTGAGAGAGGTAGTAGCGGCACGGAGAAGCGAGGTCTTGTCGTCGAGGTTGATGGGGGTAGAAAGCTCTGTCAGGTACTCAACCGCCTTCGCGGATGCCTTCTGGAACGACTCCGCAATGATGGTAGGGTGGATGCCCTTTTGCAGCATCTTCTCTGCGGCGCCAAGCAGACTTCCCGCAAGGACGACGACAGAGGTAGTGCCGTCACCAGCCTCTACATCTTGTGCGGCAGACAGATCGACAAGCTGATCGCCTGTGAGGACGTGCGCAGAGTCTGCTCATATGGTACGCACCATCTTTGCAGCAGGATGCAATGCTTGGATGCTTTTCAAAATAGTTGCACCATCGTTTGTGATAATGAGCTCTCCTTTGGACGTTTGGATCTAAGAGCAAGTAGGGGGTGTCAATTTCTCCATAACTCAGTATATAGCGCGGCACGCACCATCTTGTCCATACCCCTCGGACCCAGTGATGTCCGTACAGCATCGCTAATCGCTATTGACGCGTAGAGTCAATAATCACCGCAACAGAGGCTTGCATGTTTATAGATCATACCCTTTGCGGCGACCATGTTAGACAGACGCACTTCCATGGGCTTGCCCTGAGCAATCGGTGAGTGTGCATCCCTGATCGACCAGCAAGGAGCATACCTTGTCATTGAAGGCTTTGTTAGCGCCGATTACGGACGCATGAAGGGGAGGAGCAGCGGCAGACATGGTGGATGAGTGGTAAAGGCAGTCGAAAGTGCCCAGTCCGCAAATGCAAGGACGCGTTTGGAAGCGCGCGTTTTCACGCACGTGAAAGGAGGCGCCCAATTACGCGTATTGCGAGCCACCGCGTCAAGGCCCGTTCCCCTGCAGCTTCCTCCCTTCCTCCTCCACCTCTATCTATCATCTACGATGGCCTTCGTATGTATATTCTCTATCTCCGAAACAGTCTGCTGACAGCCCTCTAGTTTGACCAGGATAATATTGGTGTCGGTCCTGGCGGATTCTTCGCCCAGTTCGCTCAGTACGTCAATTGCATGGTTGTGTGAAACTCCTCACATTCATACTTGGCACAGAGGGCTCGGCGGCATCGGTGTTGGACGCGTTGGAAGACCAAACCCCAGGGCGTACGATGAATACTTCAAGGCGTATAGCGTTGCAATGCTTCCGGGGAGGCCACGCGACAACGTCAGCTATGGTGGCAAGAGTGCGTATCCCTTTCCGCCGATCTCTGTGCGCGCCGCCGCTGAATGCGGTTAATCATCAGTCATCATGCCCCCCTCCGCCCTTGCGAACCTTACCTCTATGGATCTCGAGTCTCCCTGGATGTTCAAGCTTCGTAACCCCGCCAATCCCGCGGCTTCGACACATGGTGGTGTCTTGGAGTTCATCGCTCAAGAGGGTTGCGTGCACCTACCTGCCTGGATGATGCAGACTCTGCGGTTGAATGAAGGAGACCCTATCCGTGTAACTGGTTGCGAGTTGCCCAAGGGAAAGCTCGTGAAGCTGCAAGCCCAGACGGTGGATTTCCTTGAGATCTCGGACCCCAAGGCTGTGTGCGTACTTTTCTCGACATATTTTAGCTGTTCATTAAGTTCTGACTTTGCCGCAGCCTGGAACAATGCTTGCGCAACTTCTCAGCTCTCACGCAAGGTGACATCATCGAGATTTCCTACAACTCGATCGTTTTTGGCCTGCTTGTTATGGAGACGCAACCTGGTGGCGAAGGCATCAGCGTCCTCGATACAGATTTGGAGGTTGACTTCGCGGCACCCGTTGGTTATGTCGAGCCCGAGCGACAGAAGCCTGCCCCTCAGGCTACGATGGCGTCTAGGCTCAACATCGACCTCAGCTCTTCTACTCCTGGATCTTCTCGACCTTCTTCTGCTATGGCCGGCACCTTCGCCGGTGCAGCTCCAAGAGGAGGCGCAATCACCAAGAGTGGTGACCAGTGGGAGGTCTTCAAGGGCAAGGGTGAGACGCTTGGCGGTCGCAAGACCAAGGGCAAGGGAATCAGTCACAGAAAGGCCGAGGACGCACCCGAAGGCAGCAAGATCATCCGTACAGAGTACGCACTGGTCCACAAATTTACTAGCACTTATAGCTCACGCGCCTATAGCAAGCAGCGCATTGTCACGAACAGCAGTTTAGAGAACGACGCATACGTTCCGGCACCATTGAACCTGCCTTTTGGCAAGCTCTTCTTCGGGTTCAACGTTCAGACGTACGTACCGCCCTCCGAGAATGGCTCGAGTTCACAACTACAGGTACGGACACGTTTCCGTTGACGGTATTGGAAGTTTGCTCACTCGCACCACAGTCCGACTCGTTCTCTGGCTCCGGAAACACCCTGTCTGGGGGTGAGAGGACACAGTCGACTTCAGCAGCCAAGGGCAAGTCGAGAGAACAGGCTTCGTCGTCGACATCCTGGGGTTCGGGAGGTCAAACCCTCGGCGGCCGCTCCACGCAGCCCTCCCGGCCGCGGGCTGTAGGGGCCGGAGGTGCTTCCGTACCAGTCCTCCCCAACCGCGGCAAACAGCAGCAAGAAGAGCGAGAGAGGAGCCCGTCGCCCGATTTCGGAGTAGATGACGACGACGACGATGACATGTATTACGACAGTGACTAGCCTCGCCTCTAATGCCCATGCCCTTGGGGTTTAGAAGTGATCGGATGACACTGGCAACGTCGACAGCGCACCTGGTTCGGATTGCATCCCTACGTTCTTGGACTACTCCCACATGTTATATTGTATCTCGCGTTTGTGTACAGTTATGTTTACCAAGACGAGCAAAGTCGGAAGTCCGCATGCATTTGTACGATTGACTCTACCGCAATACACTTAGATCTTGTTAGCTACATTCTGGAGGTCGACTCTGGCGTGGTTTGGAACGTATCAGTCCGTGGAGTGAGCGCGTACAGGAACAGCAAGTATATCGATACTTCAAGCCGATCTCCCCTAATCCCATGGTATGTCATCGTATTCACAACATCACAACGCCGATGCCCTTGCCTGCTGGGACACCGTCCATTGCCGTCATTCCCGCAAGAGGAGCGGTGCGCCAGTTATACAAGTAGAAATTGAGAATGCCATCCCCTTGGCCGAACTGCGAAGCCACTCGTGGTGAGCAGAGCTCGCATCACGAAGAGCGCAGGATAGACCCACCTTCAAATCGGACAAGAAACACACGTTATCCATGAGCGTCATTGCGTTGAGCACGTCAAACTTGGCGTTGTCCGCAACGATGAGCGCGTCACCAACGAGCTCCTCCAGCCGCCTCTTGAGGCGGCCATTCTCCTCCGCGCGTGCCTCGAACGCGGTCTCAGTGGCGTAGTAAAACAGGTACGCCGCGTTCAGAAGATTGTGCTTGTGGTGCTTGATGATCGTCGACGGCAGCGAGTAGAACGAGAAGTAATCCGTGATCTTGTGTGTGTTCGGGTTCTGTGTGGAGTGTTCCCGATTGTCATTAACGCGCCTTTGGCACGGAGACACGGAAGTGGACGTACCTCAACGACGTACGTCCACACGACTTGACCTTTTCGCGGGCTCTTCCAGCTCTGGCCACCTCGTGGACCCTCGCCCATGCCGCTGAGGAATTGGTGCCGGATCTCATCCTCAGTGAACACAGGCGCCATGTCGAACCGATGCATATAACGACCAAAAAGGTCGCAAACTTGCGGAACGTCACGGTCCTCCATCTCGCGCAGCCCTTCTCCTAGCAGACGGGGCCGGTCAGGGACCTTGTGCAAGCGAATCATGCGCGCGAGCGTCATGGTAGACGGTACACCTGTAAATCCTACATCCACTAGTTTGGGGATGTTCAGACAGCGGTGATAGTATCTGTGGTGGCACGCCGGACTACCATGAACAACGGCAGCATGGAGGCAGTCTGTGCGATGGGACGTACCGACAGCTCGAGACAGGCGTGGGGATGAGGACGCCGGCGGTGTACAGCGCCTGGAATATACCCTTGAGATGGCATTGCCGGGTGACCTCCTTGATGAGTACGGGTGCTAACCGCTTGGAACGCAACTTCTTGTGTACGCAGAGGAAATTGACCTCGCTCGCGTTGACAAGACTTGTGAGATTGTGAGATTGATACCATGAGGAGAAGCATATGCGACAAGGAAACAGCAGAGACGTACCTATTCCGGACACGGACTGTGATTGGGACGGCAGAGATGAACGCGACCAGTTTCTTGCTCGACGCCACCCGCACACCGACGTGCCAGTCTTGGTAGTACCCGGGTGGCTTGAGTGCCCTGAAGACATGACCATGAGTTGTTTGCCAAAGAAAGAACACTCGCGATGATCACATACCAAGACAAGAACTCCGCGGAATACTGGAAGCGGAAAGATGCGTCGTCGTCCTCAACGTAGTGTCCAGACAAAAGCTCGTACAGCTCTCGTAGTTGCGCGGAGTCGTTGATATCAATCACAGACCAAGTGAACTCTTTCGGTAGTGGGTATGGCTCTTGTCGCACCTCTTCACGAGGCTTGGAGGGTTCGATAGGTCCGTCTGCCTCAGGCGGCGCATCGCCTAAGGTGCATGTCTTCAATAGACTCCTCCGATGTAGACAAAGAGGACCGCTCACCTAGTTGCGGGACAGGTTGGGTTCCCCAGAACTACGACATGATTGATAGTTGTAGCGCAAATTGCACATAAGTACACACCTTATGCCCGCCGGTATCCTTCTTATTCTTTCCCCCGATGCCCGTCTTGCCCTGCAGCACCTCCTTCAGCTTCATCTGCTCTAGTGCCATCCGGATCGTTTCCTGGTCTGCGTTCGCTGCTGCCTCACCGCCCTCCGCGCGGACCTTCTCCAGCACGATCTTCACGACATCCTCCGAGATCGCATCATTGCCTCCACGGAGCGCGCTCAAGGCTTTCAGAACCTTCGACCGCTTCTTCTTTTTCTTCTTGCTCGTAGTTCCGGGGGTGTTCACCTGCGTTGCACTCGAGGAGCCCGCGGCGCCAGGCTCTGGCTCGTCGTCGGGCTCAGATCCCTCAGACCCGGTATCATCTTCTGTGTCGTCTGCGTGCGCAGATGATTCGATCGGCTCGGGCTCGACGGTCTTGACCTTCTCCTTCGCTTTCTGCTGGGACGTGGACGCTTCGGACATCGCTGAGATGGTGGAGGAGAGTACAGTACGTGGATGCAAGCGACCCCCTGCGAGTATGACGTGCCTCCAGGTACAAGGCGCTTCCCGAGAATTTCGGAGATCGCCTTGCTGCACACAGCTTGGGTTGAAGTTCAAGTTGGACGCCAGGTACCGGTGTGCCAAAATTACAACAAGGATGCGACATCGTATAAAACAAAAGGTATGCGTAAGAGATGAACGCTATCATACCCCTCGTCGTCTTCTCTTGACCCTGTCTGCTAGACTTGAATCACCGTCCGTGGAAAGCGTCCCCTCAATAGCGGTTTCAAGCTGCGCGAGGGTCTCCTCGGTCTCGACGAGCTTCGAATGAACACGTTTCGGTGGTACGCGTTTTCGTTTGGCTGATCTAGACGTGGACGTCGGAGTAATTACACCCGGGCTCTCCTCAGATGATATTGAACCAGGAGTAAGCGCAGGGGTTAATGGTGTTGAGGGGGTTGAAGGCGATGGGAGACCGTAGGACGCGAATGACTTCAAGTCTGCTGTAAACAACACCTGCAATATATTGATGAACGTCTGACGTTGTATTTCTGCAGGAAGTTGCTCACTGAGTGCGCCCAGCCTGCGTACTCGCCCCAGACCGCTGCGAGCTTGGTATTCACTTCTTCGTATAACTTCGGAGACATTGTCCCTGCCTTCGCAGTACCGCGAAGACCGTAGTGCTTAACTGCGATCTGATGAACATGGGTATCTACAGGGATAACTTCCCGCTGTTGAGAGCCATCAGCACTCGCAACGCGGTATCAGGCAGTGCTGACGCACCTTGTCAAGGCTCATGAGGAGGATACAGTCGGCGACCTTGCGACCAACGCCCATAAGCTTGAGCAATTCAGTTCGCGCGTCGGAGGTGCTCATGTTGCGCAAGGTTCGGAGCCATTCTTCTGAGGGTTCCAGGTTGGTCTGAGGGTTCACAGTCGCACCATGCGCATCGACGAGCATAGCCGCGGTCTTTTGTATGAAGTCGGCTCGGTAGCCGAAACCAAGCGTACGGAGGCGGGCCGTCACCTCGGATCCCGCTAAGGCAGAAGGCGAAGGGAAGGGGTGGTATGCCTCTTCAGTAAGGCCGGAGCCAGCGGGCGGTGGTAGTGTCAAGAGAGGCGGCGAGTAAGTGAGACAAAGGGACTTGACCATCTTCGTTATTCGAGCGATGTTGTTGTTCGACGAACAAATGAAACTGCCCTCCGGTATCAGAGGCGAACGAGATGGTGGGGCGGAAGACGTACGATATGAGGTTTTCAAACGGATCCTGCCTCAGCATCCTGATCCCTTCGAAGCGGTCCCTCACCCGATCGAAACCAGGGTCGGCGAGGCTCCATTGTCGGTATAAATCGACGAGGTCAATGTCAAGCTGGAAGTAATCACGTATCCAGGCCAGGGTCTCTGCTTCTCTGACTTGTGGATCTCCGGATACTGTAGGAGGAAAGACGGCGCGGTAGAAGAGCGCGTCCATGGACTGGCGTAGACAGACGACACGGTCGCGTAGGCAAAGTCGGTACTCGTGTGTCGGGACATTAGCATCAAGAAGACATTGTTCAGGCGGTTGAAGCGGATAGATGTTCCAGCGGAAGGATTGCCCACATTTGAGCACGGCAGTGAGAGAGAGCTGAGCAAGCGGAAGTGGAAGGGCACGGAAACCGGTAGGAATCGCTGTGGCCATCTTCAAGACCTTGCTTGTGTAGACAATATTGCGGACGATGTGCGAGTGTCACGAAGTCGAAGTTCGCAAGGTGTGTGAGGAGAGGAAAACAAGCTGCCGGTGGCCGGTGGCAGCCCATCATTGCGTCAATGAGGCGCCCGAATACGCGACTCGGACGGCCAGCATATGATCAACTTCAGTACTAGTACTATAGTCTCTTGGGACGTACGTCAGGTAATCAGGCCAATCCCGGGACTCGACTGAGCGTATTTAAAGGACGCGAGGGTGTTAGGTACTTAGGTACTTAGAACGTGACCAAGTGCACGTGTGAGTGATGTAACGCGCCCGAGTACATCGGCGCCTGTCTTACACCCCACTCAACACCACCACTCGTCCGCCTGTTCTATACCATGTCATCGTCTCTCAAGATCAGGATCAACAAACAGGCCATCGTATGTTTCTCTTTGCTGGATACGCACGCATGTGCTGTAGCTCTCGTAGCCACCAGAATCTAAACCTGCTACCAAGCGCCGTATACAGAGGATCGAATCCGACAATGAAGAGCAGGCACCTTCCTACGAGCCCAACGTTCCAGAGCCACGACCGAAGAAGGCACGGACGCTCAGTTTAGGAGCATCTGCAGACTCCGTTGATGATCTCGCAGCCGTGGAGGACGAGGACATTGACATTGACGGCGACATCGAGGACACCCGCTTCCTTCCCGAGCCCCAAGCCGCCGCCTCTCGCTCCATCTCTCCCATCGCATCCAGCTCGAAACGAAAGTCTGCGGCGGCGTCCTCGAGTAAGTCACGCCCCAAGGAGAAGGAAAAATCGAGCAAGGGCAGCAAGTCGGGCAAGAAGCGGAGGCAGGTTGTCTTCACAGACTCGGAAGAAGACTTCGACGACCCCGACGTCGTTGTCACGGACGATGATGACTTCGAACCTGCGCCAGATTACGCTACGAGCAAGAAGACTGTGAAGCCGAGGGGCGTGAAGTTACTGGTTGGGGGCGCGAAGGGCAAGGCTGCCAAGAAGGAGGACAAGGAGATCACCTTCCGGGACGAACGTAAGCTTCTACCACCTGCACCTCCGGCGGCACAGCCTTCCAAGCGTGTCGATGAGGGAACCAGACACTCCGACTCCCTCGACGAGCCCGTGCCTAAGAAACGCAAGCTCCCGCCCATCAAGAAGAACAAACCCGCCGGAGGAACGTCAACGGGTTCTTCCACTCCCGCAGCGTCAAAGCCTAATGTCGCTGCGGCGGCGGACAAGAAAGAGACCCTTACGCCTGCTCTCACGAGCAACCAGGTCGGCACGCGGAAGCTTGCAGGCGCATCCTCAGATATCAACCTGCTCGACTCCTCTGTGTACTCTGAGCTGTTCAGAAGTGCGGTACGTACATCGTGCCACTCCTTTCCATTCAAGCGAGTGCTCTATTTACAGGCATTGCAGCAGCCGGGCGGTGGAACTCCGAACTCCGGACTGAACAGGAAGCAGAAGGAGGAAGAGAGGCGTAAGGAGCTGAACAAGATGCGTGACGAGGCGCGTGCGAAGCGCGAGGCCGAAGCTGTAAGTTGCTTGACCCCTTCTTTCTCAGATATATATGCTCACGAATGCGTACAGAGGCATTGCTTTGACCTTCAGGCTGCCCCAGAGAAGATACAGCGATACGAGGATGGACTCCGAGTGCGACATTCCATGGCTGTATTCCCAAACATCATCGGCGGCGCGTTCAAAGAAATGTACGAACGTCAGCGTGCAGTGCAGCGTGCACTAGCGGAGCGGCGTTAGGTCATAGACGGGCGGATTCTGTACTATTATTGTAGCATATTCGTTGGATGCGATTGCGCGCTGATACCAAGAATCATGATAGATTGCATCCGGGCGTCGCAGCGAGGCCCCCAGCTTCCAATCGTCAGAAGCCACTTGAACCATTCTACTCCACTCCACATATGTCGAAGCACACCATCATACCTGCCCCACAATATCCAGAGATGCTCATCGCTCTGGATCTCATGAGCACAACACCAGCGAAGTTCCATTGGTATCTTTACGTTCCAGATCGGACACAGGCTGATTCGACGATGGGAACGAAGCTGCATGCAATCAC
The DNA here is from genome assembly GCF_003813185.1 of Lentinus tigrinus ALCF2SS1-7. NCBI lineage: Eukaryota > Fungi > Basidiomycota > Agaricomycetes > Polyporales > Polyporaceae > Lentinus > Lentinus tigrinus. Next base: position 1,525,708 of record NW_027137912.1, on the reverse strand, counting down.
GAACGTGCTGCAAGGTGACGACAAGAGGTGGTCCTACGATCGTACAGGACTCGATCTGCCCAAGTCTCCTGCTGTTGTTGCTGCTGCAGTCATTGGTCGCCTACCGGAGGGGAGGACAGTGGATAACCTCGACGTGCTCTTGCAGAAGATCCCCATGTCTACACCAGACGCGGACAGGGATCGCGAGCCAGCGTGGACCTGCAGAGTGTGGGTGCGCGAGGCATTACGACGCATGCATGCGGGTGGATGGCTAGTATGCGAAGATGTTGACGCTATGGAAGAGGAGATGTGGTTGTACGGGAAGAAGGCGGCGGCTGCAATTGAGGCGGACACCTTCACCGTAGCCACGCTGCACTCGGCAACGCATTCTCGCTCCATCTAACAGTGAGTTACCATTCAATATTGTACCTTCATTATAACGTGTGTAAAGCTAAGTATGTCCAGTTTGTACATGTACAAGATTAGGGTTTACTACGAAGATATGTATGTACGACTGCTTCATCCAGATCTGCGCGGGGTTCTCTGCGCACGACTTCATCAGTTCAACTTTCAACAACAAGTCGACACCACTCACAAGGTGCTTTGCTCTTGCCGATGAGATCCAGAGCGTGTTCCTCACTATCACTGGCACCGGTGTGGTGCACTTCCAATGCCACGCCGATTGCCGGCGACGCAGTCCGGGGCCGCGGAAGCGGGCTAGTGCCATTGATGTTCGAGGTACGGTCGACGGCCCATTGTAGTGACCCGCTGTCACTAGCATCATCCTGCTGCTGCATCATCAACTGTCGCATGCGCGCGCGGTTGTTGACGAGCATCATGAGGGTGTTGGTGTACACTTTCGTGAGTACGAGAGCCCTGCCAATACGCCCGGTCCATCAGACAATGACGGTTATGCGAGTGTGGCTTCAACCATTGAGTAGCTTACGGGGTCATGTGCAGATTGTTGTGCCGGCAGGTTGTAAACAAGACGAGGTCGAGGAGTGCGACGGAAGCTGTTAGGGCGCCCGTCTCCACTGTGGAGCGCATGAGGCGGGAGAGCAGCGCGTCGGTGGCCATGCCTTGCCGTCCTCTCGAGAGCTTTCCCGATCACGCCATTAGTATATGTGGTCAGGCGTGTTGAGATATGCGTGACCCCGGCTCACATAATACACCATGCATGCGGTGATGACGATGTCACAGGTCGTGCTACCTACCATCCACACTATGTGGGTGGGCATGGTCTTGTCTTGCAAATCGGCGCTGTTGTTGAGCAAGTGTGCCTGTTGGGGCGCCGTGAGTAACGCAATGTCATAGAAGACACCTACGCACCGTGATCCCGCTTGCGAGAGCTGCGCAACCCTGCATCAAGGCGATCTAAATGAAGGAGGCTTATGAGAAGTGGACCTTCTGAATGTTCGTTTCGGTCAGAGAACTCACCAAGCATATGAACACGCTTAGTAGCGCAGACCCGCTCAGGACGTATATCCTCCAGGAGAAGTAGAATTGTACCGTAGTTGACACTACAAAGGACGTCCGGTGTGGGTGGAGAGTGCTTGGATATGCGTGCCGTATACTGCAACACTCACCGATGCCTGTCATCACTGGCGCGGTAATCCAGAGCCAGTGGGCCTTGTACAATTCTTCCACGTTGCCCCATCCCACACCCAACACCTTGTTGGCGTCGTGGCTGGCCATCGCAACTTGGAGGCATTCTATCGTGTAGAGCGAGTAAACTGGCACACATCGGTGGTTAGACTAAATATTGACTCGTGATGTTTGAGGTACTTACTGAGAACTTTCAAACGAATGGGATCCCTGGGAAACAGGAGGTGATATACGTCTGCATGGAAGTAGCGAGTCAGCAGAAAAGTAAAGGAGAACCCGAGCTATGGACGCAGTACTCACATACTTGAACTGTCAAGATGCCAAAGAGTCCGTAGTTAAAAAGATGTCCGAAGAGCTGCCGGAGGTGGGCACGCCGCACGAGAGAAGCCGTAAAGAAATCAGCAACGGCTCCGGGGCAGGTCGCTACTGTCTGATCATCACTAACCTGAGGGCCAGCCCTGCAAGCGAATAAGGCTGAGCTCTAGCGATAGTACCAGAGCGAAGAAAGTGACTTACAACAGCCCGATGTCCGCTGGAACGTCGGACGCTGGCATACTCTGTATGCAGCGGTACGGAGGAGAGAAGATTTGTCGGAAAATGCATCGGCACGTCGAACGACGAGCGGTCTTGACACAACACTAACAACAGCACCAGGAGTTTGGGTCTTGCTTTCCGGGGCGTTCGTTCGAAAATATGCAGAATGATGCCATGCCCACGTTGTCGACGGTCGCCGGCGACCGAGGCTAACTACGATGCTGTGCAACCGAAGCGAAAAAGTCTATCCCTCTTTCAGCAACTTGCGGTTGGTGGTCGGTCGGTCTCCGTTGAGCCAGAGTGTACCGAAACCTTGGCCATGGTGCCGAGTCAGGGGCAAGCTGCGGCCGGGAGAGCAAGCGGGTCAGACCCAAGTCGTACTACTGCCAAAGACCACAAACCAGCACAAGCATGTTCGGGGCACCGGGGGACGTTGGACCCTGGTATTAGTACAATTCTGTCGGCTTGCATATCCAGCCCGAAACGCATACGATCGCCCTGCGTGAACGGGATTCTACGGGATTTGGCCAGGAGTCAGGGACATCGGGTTGCCGGGTAATAACTTTATGATAGGGCCGAGCGGACACCTCGAGGTCCGGTTCGGCTTCCAGTTACGCGGCATGGCCTTCCAAATGAGGGACGAAATCGGGTAGTATTGCCACGGATATAAAGAAAGATGAACAGACCTCCGTCTCCAGGCCCCAAGCCGTACACTGTGGCTTGAATGTGAGCAGCCAATTCTGGACGGGGTGCAGGTCAGTTTCGCTATTGTCGTAGCAGGCATGTCTTATGTGTACTGACCATTGGAAAAATGGATGCGTCGACCTGCGATGAGGTGAGTGTACACTAGTCGTCCGGCGACGGGATAAGGTAAGACTCGGAGTGCAGTGCATGACACAAATACCAGGTAAGGTGACACCGTCGGCATCAGTGTGCTGCTCTCCGGCCTCAATCACTCCTAGGGTGACGGTCGGATCCTCTGTAATCTGCTCAGATGGCAATCAACTCGTGCCTGATGATACTAGGTAGAGAGGCTCACCATGCCGCCAGCACAAGCGTGTTTCGACCAACTTGAATGATTGCGGGGAGTGAAATCCTGGGGTGTCATGGTATGGTGGACCTAGACAACAATGCTTGTGGCCCTGTGGACCGCAATTGTATCCGAGTCGGACGTGCCGGCGATCGTTCATTTGAACGGCACATTGGATCGATAAGGGACACCGAATGAGGGACGAATCGGCTTGCTCGAGTCCTAGCGAGGCCGAAAACCGTAATCTTGGGAGAAACGTACTTCACAGAAAACAACATGCATATGGAGCGAAGGCCATTACCAGTTCACAGTCACAGTAGTCAGCCTGTCCGCGGCGAGATCCACGCCGACACCTCGTTCAAGAGCGCCAAGACACGGAGGAGGGTAAGACCGTGCGAGTCTTACCACGGCCCCAGTACCAATTGGTTGGTGGACCGGTGAAGTTCGTACAGCACCACCACAATACTTTATATGGTCTCCTGAGGGTGCTTGAACTACAAGACGGTTCGGCCACTGACCGTGACCTGCGAAATCAACATTTCAGTGCAGATTACTTCCAGTCTTCGCGGGCGACGCACCATTATTGAGGCGGAACGCTACGGCTTGGGTGAGTCCATGCCGACGTTGTTGCCGCAGCTCACTGGAGTGACTCGAGGGGCCGAATATTATGCATAGCAACTACATAAGGTCCCCCGCGGCTTGGTCAAGCTTGTAAGTATTTGCCTGGGAGCTCGAGACAACCACGCGGCGTGCGAGTGAAGGCGAGACGGCGCGAGACGGCGCGAGACGGCAGTATGGGAGTATGCGAGAGCACGCGACACCGAGCATACGCTGTAGGAGAGTGTACAATACAGACGTAGACCTTTGGTAGACTCACAATAGCTCGGAGCTCACCCATAAGACGAGTCGCTTCGCTTCTGCAACCTGTTTAGGTGCTTCATATGGTATCAGTGAGCCTGGTTAGTAAATGACCCTGCGGAACTGCAGTAAACGGGGACGGCCTCGGAATCATCCAAAGCATTAATTTTATAGGTTATTGCAAGTTGGATGAATTCAGTCGAAGTGTTTGCAGGTGTGTCAATCAGAAAACCCAGAAGAATGTCGATAGGGCGGGTGAGCAAAGTGGACATGGATGAAGCCTGGAGTCATCTTTAGGTTGCGGTGGGCCGGTCTGCTTGCAGACCGTTACTGTACTAGTCCAACGACACCTTCCTTTCCTGGGGTGCCAGCCCCGGCAACCTCCGCTCCAGCCTGTGCTTACGCTCATTCATCAAATTGAAATTGAAAGTGCCTTTGCTTCCTGCTAACATGTCCACCTCGTATGTCAGTAAGACTGGCGCGTACTTAAATCCATCTCTATATTTCTGACCGCTTCTTGTCAGATTCTGATTGATGTACACCCTGTTTATATCGGACCACAGGTCCGGGACTCATTGCCAGCGAAGCATCAACGAGCTGCTGCGAAAATAATTGATGGTACATCCGACAATTATCACTCCTGTAAGTGACTGCTAGTGACTACTATGCCTACGCTTGCCGAGGAAAACGAAGTTCCCTTGGTGGTCTTGCGAATTCCAGCTAAGCGAGGCAAGGAACCTATTCTGATTTCGTAGGCACAATGCGAACAAAATGGTGGCCAGTGATGCACGTAACCCTCCGAAGACGGTGAACTTGGGCGAACTCTTCCTACACCAGAGCGCAACGAAGTGCCAGCGTGGCCCCCGCGGCCGGTGACAACACCGTCGGGCCGTTAGGACTCTTCGCAGTCGAGGTACAAGCCCTCGGTGGGCCTTCATCCGAATGCACGTTGCCCAGCGTGCCTGCGGGACGAAAAACGTTCCTCGGAGTATGTCATCACTCGAGGGACAACTCCATGGATTTGGTGAGTTTGATCATCGTGTATCTACTGGTTGATGTTGTCTGATGTCACCCGGCACAGAATCAGAGATCATTGCCGCCGGCGCCAGGACGACGCTGAGGAATAGCACTTCTCGCGTAACTTGACCATACGAGCGTCGAGGTGCGACCTGGTGCGACATCATGCATGTCCTGCCTTATCGATACAAGGAACATCCCCTCGTGCGGAATGGCACGGAACGAACTTCCCGTCCAGCGATGGGGGATGTCCATGTTGACGCCGACCAACCAGTGCGTACCTCGTCGCAGACTGACATTGTCCATGTCACAGTCCTAGAGCTCAGGATCAGCCTAGAGCATTCGGTTTTCGCAATCTGTGCCATCTCTTTAGCGAGCGATGCCCGTCGTCTGCCCAGGGTGTACAAATGCGCCCGCGGCGCAGGTTCGGACACCCGCTCAACCGGCAGTGCTTGTTCAGATGACAGGACATCGCCCCGATTGGTAGCGCCCACCGAGCGCACACTACGCTCGCCCAGAGCCGCGCTCTGATGTCTCCCGCGCAGATAATATTGGACCCCTTTAAATGAAACAAGGCGAGTACCACGGCACACTGACACCTGCCGACCCCCTCCAAGCCATCCAAAGGTTACTGCCCCTGCCCCCGTACGGTAATCTCATGGCTTCCCCTGGCATACCGGAGAACATTGCCTTGCTGTGAGTAGGTTTCTCTATCACCAATACCTAATGGTTGACGTACTTGCCACTCTAGGGCTGCTCCCCAGGTATGTCATAACCAATGCCGTCGTCTCAGGAAGTCGAGCTCACGACATCAATTATCCAGCTCTTCGGTCATCTATTCAACTGGGGGCTGTTCGGGATGCTGGCCGTGCAAGTCTGTCAGTGCTGTCCCTTTCTTGTTCGGGCTGCCTCTCACCTGCATACCCAACAGACGTGTACTACCTCTCCTTTCCCTCCGACGGGAAGTATATGAAGGCGTTCAGTTGAGTCAGCCACCCCAAGGACATCGATCGTGCTGCTGACTATAGTGATGTGACCCAGTATACGGCCTGTTCGTGGTTGAATGCATTCAAGTCGGCATATCGACCCACGACGCCTATGAAATCTTTGGAGCGGGATGGGGTGATATAGCGGCGCTGCTCGACCCACAACTACTGTGGCTCACTCCAGTATTGAGCGGATTCAGTATGTCTTCTGCGACTTCGTTGACACTCCCACACCTCTATAACTGTATCACAGTTTCCGCCGCAGTCCAATGCTTCTTCGCTTGGAGGATTTACGTTCTGAGCAAGAACATATACCTTGGGGGTTTCATTGCCCTCGTATGTCTGTCTCATCATTGTTTCAAATAAATTCGAGCTGACCGAACGATGTTCTAGGTGGCCCTCATGGAAGGAGCCGGCGCCATGGCGACGGGCATTATGGCACATGTCCTTGCGCTCACGGACTCCTCAATACAAGTTAAGACAAGAGCCTCGGGTATCGTCTGGCTTGCAGGAAGTGCTTCTTGCGATGTCATCATCGCGGCCTGCATGCTCTACTTTGTAAGAAATGCTGTTCGCACATCTGTGGAACTCGTGAACTCACCCCTACCTGATCAGCTCTCAAAAGGAAAGCAGGGGCTGGGCAGCGATGCGATCCTTTCGCGTCTCATCCAGCTGACAATTGAGACCGGGACACTCACTGCATCCATCGCAGTGGTCGACCTCGTACTCTTCGTGGTCTACACAGACAACAACTTGCACTTCACACCGTGAGCGAGGCGTGCACTCCGTAACGAACACGACACTGATTCGCATAACAGCGCGCTCATTCTGAGCAAGCTCTACACCAACTCGCTGATGGTCCTCTTCAACAACCGCGTGCAGATGCGCGATATGCAAGGTTTCCGCTCCGCGAATTCGCGAGTTTGGATCTCAAGCAGGAGCGATCCTGAGAGTGGCAATGCGGGCCGAGGTGTCCATGTCAGCACTACCCCTCACGAATTTGCGCTCAAGTCCCTCCCAACTGTCGGGAATGATGGAATCGTCGACAGGTACGACATGTCGAAGATTCCTCACTGATTCCTTGTGTCATGATGTCCGGCGTTTGCGCGGCAGACTGCACATATGATATGATATTTTATTTTTTGTTGTAGTACGTACAGTACCATGGCGCACCGCCCATACTCACTGTAAATAGAGTCGCTCTTTTGTAAGTACGGTGTTCTGCGGCCTTGGAAATTGGACGATGCGGGTTGTTGGTATGTCTGTGCCACTTGCACTGTCAGCCTCACCCATATCAAAGATGGTTAGCACTTGAGTGCACGAGCCCAAGAGGAACGTACTTGGCCTCATGAGTTCTACCGGCAAGTGATGGATCACTCCCTGATCCGACGTCTTTGCGCTATCACTTCTGGATCCTCTCGATGCGCCCACCAAACTGAAACTTCTTTCAGCCGCGCACACCGTGCGCGCGAAGATGATCAAAACTGCTGGCAGCTGCCATACATGTTGTCATACTGCAACGGCCGACCGGTGACCGGTTGTCTATTGTAAGTACGGACTGACCTTCGTGCCTGGACACAGTCTGTAGGAGACTCGCAAAAATGTTTCCAACCGGCGCAATCAACATCACGTCGCATTCGTGACCTGAGCTATTAACATATCGTCTACAGCCTTGGCAGTCTTGTCAATTTGTGCGAGGCACGAGTTGAACCATTTCAGCGGATCCTTGACCTTCTTCTCCGCAGCGTTCGAGCCCTCGATGCTCAGTCCGCTCATCTCCTTCGCCAGGTCTGTTTCCTGCACTACGGGAGGCACAAGGATAGAGTTCGTGAGCGTTGTGTGGATCTGGCGTATCGCTTCTGCGAGGCTGGAGGTTGCTGCGGCGAGAGCAGGGGGCTTTTGTGGTGCGTAAAGTGTCGCTACGACCTCTTCCACTGCGAGCACTACGGCATGTGACCGGGAGGGTAGGGCATCCAACCCCGAGTTGAGGGCTTCAAGGCCCTCAGCAGAGGTTGACAGACCATTGAGTACATCTGGTACAACCCGTTTGTGGTAGAGGGTGGCGAAGCGTACAAGAGGTTGCACCTAGGAGTTAGGATAGTTAGTGATGAACAGATATGCCATCGCAACGACGTACCTTCTTCGTGCACTCCCTCTCGGCTTCTGACATCTTCTTACTAGTTCCGAAGCCCAGCTCTTCCCATTCATCGTCAAGGTCACCTCCCTCCGCCTCGTCTTCTCCCTCTTCGGCATCCTCCAGCATGGCGTTGATCTCGTCCAGAGAGTCTCCTATCATATCCCTGTCCGCCTTCCACCGCTTCTTCACTGCGGCGATATTGTCTGCGGGGAGGTCGCGCCGCGCCTTCTCGACCACATCATGAACAGTGCCAGTACGCACGAGATAGTCTTCCCCTGCGCTGTCCACGAACATGCTCGCGAGCGCACGTACAGCCTCGCAGACTTGACGTGCCAGCGAGCGAGCATCGGATGCAAGTGTGACTCCGTGTAGGTCGAAGAGCGTCGCACATGTCGCAAAGGAGGTGATCGAGGTCCCGAGATCCTTTATGGGCGCGAGCGCAGCGGAAGGGGCGGGAGCGGAAGGTCGTAGCACAAGCGTGACCTTGGTCGTCGACGTGTAGATGAGAGTAAGCAGCGACTGATAATCCTTGTAGAGGACCGCACACGTTGGTGTGGAGTCAAGCAAGGAGACCTGGGTATCGGAGAAGGGCTGCTGGAGAGCATCGATGGCGGCAGAGCATGTGTCCCGGAGTACGCGGAGCGCAGCGAGAGCTGGAGACTGGGCGCGGTCAGCGCACGCGTGGTTTAAGACGGTAAGAAAGCTTGCCTTTGTCAAGATCAGAGCTACCCATGATGGATGCAAGCAACTGTTACAGAGCGCAGTGAGCGATCGCCTGCAAACTGTCCTCGGAGGCCCGGTCCGTTTTCCGAATAGGCCTTCAATGGCAACCTAGACGCCAAGGAACGGCATATGCTCCCGAGTCCCTCGATGTCCCAAGGTACGCATCTTCAAACTACCGGTGGAGAGACGGTAGCATCGACTTCCAATTGCGCCAGGTACGTCCGCGACCCCTGGACACATGTGTCCTATGCTTCCATCTGTCTGCAACATCTTCCATCAAGATGGATGTACATGGTAGTCACGGTGCATATTGTCAGGCGAATATCTCACACGTTTCCTGGCACCTGTCTGCAGCTTGCCACAGCTCGCGATGCGATATGCCTCGGGGCTCTCACGAGGATGTCCGATACCGGTATAGATCATTCTTCAATCCAGACCCTCCATCACATCCGGGCATAGGAACACTTGTCGCAGTGAGTACCGCTGCCTCTTGCTTGTTGTGGTTAGCTGAAATCTAACTTCTACGCCTCGTGCCTCAAGATACCTATAACCAAGAGTTTTCCATCGACGTGCTGTCAGTGCGGCTTTGGCTCACTATCCGCTCAGGACGCTGAGGATCAACGCGAGATTGGCCCCCAACGGCGCCTCCATACGCTTCGTAGACTGCGACCTGTCAGAAGCTTACGGCAATCGTCTACTCCCTGTGCGCGATCCGCTGATGTCTGTGGGGAGTGCCTGCGATGGCGCGTTATGCGCCAAGGGCCTTGGGAAACACTCTGGCCGGCTCTATATATGTAGAGGCGGTAATCCAGTCATGGAATGACAGGACGTGTCCCCCGCCATATCCCCGGTATCGCGTGAAGAGTCAACTCGAAGATGTACCTTGCCATCCTCATCGGCGTCCTCAGTAGCGCGTTACCATATGTCCTCTCCGAGCCTGCAGGCACAGTGGCAGGTACGTACCACTCAAAACTATCCGTCGATAGAGTTTTTAGCTGACATCGCTTATTGCAGTGACGAACAGGACCTTCGATTACGTCGTAGTTGGTGCGTCTCATGGGATCTACAGTCAAATGGCATGTTGATTCGCGTGGTTAGGTGGCGGGACAGCGGGCCTTGTTGTGGCCGCTAGACTGAATGAAGATCCCCATGTAACAGTGGCAGTGATCGAAGCCGGCATCCACTATGTCGATGAACCTCTGGTTGATACACCAGGTAGGTTCAACGCAATTCTCTGCGTTAACACGGTATTTGACACTCTACTCGATAGAAATGTTCGGTCAAGCCATCGGAAACCCGAAGTTTGACTGGAATTTTGTGACTGCGCCGCAGCGTGGCCTCAACAACGGGGTCGTTCAGTACCCGAGGGGGAAGATGCTCGGCGGCTCCAGCGGCCTCAACTTCATGGCTTGGGACAGAGCGTCTGTCAAGGAGTATGATGCCTGGCAAGAGGTACAAGAATTTTCTCAAGTTAGTCTCCCCAGCGGTTCACTGACAGCGATGATAGCTCGGAGCTGAGGGATGGAATTGGAAATCATTGCTCCCATACCTGAAGAAAGTCGAGACTGTCTCTCCTCCGACATCCTCACAGCTCTTTCCTGGTGCTACAGAGATCCCGGAGACCACTTTCGACGAGTTCCGTGGAAGATCCGGGCCGCTTCAAGTGAGTGCATCAGCGTGTTCGTTGCGTGGACTGCTAAAGCGCTAACGCTTGACGCAGGCTTCGTACAACGTCTTCTACACCAATATCACAACACCGTATGTGGAGACCGTAAACAGAATGGGCATCCCAACAAACAGCGATCCCGTGCGTACCCCGCTGATCGTCTTTGCTTGCGGTAGCATGAGGCTCAACGGTTCCGGTAGTATTCGGGCAACGGAACGGACATATACAACACCCAGTTATCAGTTGACCGGTCGAACGGGAAGCGTTCATATTCGGCCAATACCTACTATCGTGATGACCAGGACAAGCCCAATTTGACTGTGTTTCTTGCTACGCAGGTAGGACATCTATACGCTGTGAGCTGCATACAGGCGATTGAATGGTGTGGATCATAGGCAACTAAGCTTAACTTCGCTAGCAATGGTGCCACTGGGCATCTACGGGCCAAGAGTGTGAATGTTGTCGCGGTGAATGTCACTGGCACTAACGGAATTATTTCGGCGCGCAAGGAAGTTATACTTGCGGCGGGTGCGTACTATCTGCTTTCACGTGTGTTGGAGGAGGATACTGATCCATCTATCAGGATCAATCCAGACGCCCCAGTTGCTTGAGTTATCCGGTATGTGCAGCCTGACTGGTCGTTGCAACAACATCACACCTGACCCATTCCGTTGTAGGGGTTGGGAACAAGACTGTCCTTGAATCCGTAGGTATCAAGACTCTTATAGATCTTCCGGGAGTGGGCGAGAACCTCCAGGTTAGTTTGTACGCGTTGCACATAACTTTCGATTGGTCTCATCGTCCTCGATCAGGATCATACCCTTCTCGTTCAAGACTTCCAGGTGCATGACGATGTCTTCACTTATGGTATGCGGATGTGTGTTTGCTGCTGCACCATGACTTCTTTGCTGAGGCAGCTATATAGACGAGCTTCGGAACAACGCTACTTATCTGGCCGAACAAGAAACGGAATAGTAAGCAGTCACATATTCAAGCACGAGTATGATCCTAACCCCTCGTCTCGCTGCAGTGCGGCCAACGGCACTGGCATTTTCGCATCAATCTCGTTTGCCCTGGCCTTCCCTGCGGCGAAGTCCGTGGTATCGGCCGACGTGCTCGCATCGATGCGCGACAAGGCTGCGGCTTTGCTTGCCTCTCCTGGTCTCTCGGAGCTTACGAAGGCACAATACAAACTGCAGGCCGAGTGGCTCGTCGCCGACGATGTGGCGTCCCTGGAGTACATCATGTTCCCGACGGGAGGAGAGACGGCCATAAGCCCTACCCTTGGCTCTGCGTATATCACCATCTGGATGGGCACGATGGTACGAGGACGCGAACGTTCACTCCTCCGTTGATATTGACTTGCTCACCTCAATTCAGCACCCCTTCGGTCGAGGTTCGGTGGTGAGTCTCCTTCCTTCCGGTTCACCCTTGCCAAACCTGATTGTACTGTAGCACATCAATTCCAGCAGTCCCTTCGCGCAACCGGTGATAGACCCGCAATATCTCGGAAACGATGTCGGTGCGTTCCAACTCATCTTCTAGTCTGAATGTGCCTCTGCCTCAACGTCCTCAACGATTGTCCGCTTAGATGTCCAACTCGCCCTCGAAAGCGCCAAGTTCGTCAGGAAGATAACCGAGACCGAACCTCTCGCCTCATATGTCGTTGGCCCTCATGAACCGCCCGCGAACCTCTCAAGTGATGAGGATTGGGTTGAGTACGTAGAAGTTACTCCCGTATTATTGGACGAAGTACACTGACATGGATGTTGCAGTTACATCAAGACCTTCTTGGGGACGATCTACCATCCTATGGGCACAGCGGCGATGCTACCACGCGACATCGGAGGCGAGTGCCAGTTCTCCTACAGCTCTCGAGAAAAGGTGCTGAGATAAGCTTTCAGGCGTCGTTGATCCGGCCACTCTCAAGGTGTACGGCACGACTAACTTGCGAGTCGTCGACGCATCTGTGATACCGATGTTGTTAGGGAACCATCCACAAGCCAGCATCTACGCGGTCGCGGAGCGAGTAAGTCGGAACAGTCTTCAACACAAATCCTTGGACTGAGGTTTGAACAGGCCGCGGACATCATCAAAGGCCATATCTGAGGGAGTGCATGGTGGTTCCAGATAAGCTACCAGTCCAACATGGCACATGAGATCAACTAGTGATACAGTAAGATACAAAGGCTTAGAAAACAAACAAACAAGCACCAGAAACGTTAGATCATGCAGCAGCGACAGCCGCGGAAGAAGAGCCTGCGGGTTTGGCAGGCTTCGCACCAGAAGCTCCCTTGCTCCTTCCCCAGCGGACGTTGACCATCTCACCGTCGATCTCGAGCCCATTTGCCCAAGCTTGTGCGGCAGTCTCAGCCGACGCCCTGTCTTTCCAATTCACGAAGGCGCACCTGCACAACGCTAATGAGCATATTTTTGCATGAGAGATGTCACGTCACGTACCTAGTCTTCGCGACATGGACCACAGACTTCAACTGCGACGGCTGCACTGAAGGCAACGACTTCAGCACACGTGTTCGCACGCTTTGCTCGGTGGATGAAGGCGAGAGTGAAGTCAGGAAGAGGGAGGTCTATGAAGACGTCGTCAGCAACGAGCCTGAGCTCCACCCGAGGCATACTAACAATATTTTGGTCTTCGGGTGGTTGCAAACCCATGTTGGCCGCGTGAGCGGACATGATCTTTTTGGCGACAGGGTCGTTGTGACCATGATAACGGTCCTGGATGTTTTGCTTCGACAGCTCATTCTGCACTGGCATCTCGTGCCTGGACGACATGAGGGGTAGGGACGACAGGAACACAGAACATATAAACGTACCGGTAAGGACAGTCGTCTCCACGATTGCACTCCCCCTTGGCATAGAACGAACATATGTGTGGACGATTACGCTTGTAGTAGGGGTCGGTGCGGGCAAGTTGCTTCAGCATTTCCTTTCCAGCACTTGTCTGCCGACTGTTCACGTCCAATAACGACTTCGCACCATCCAGCTGCTCGCCGTAAGAATGCGACATACAAGGAGACTACACATGACACGTACCTTGCCCTCCATGTTTTGTGCATAGTACTCCCGGTTGATCTCACTGGTTGGTGCCTCGCTCTCCACACCTAGTGCCGTATCACGGACTTGCGTAGGCAACCCGTACTCCAGATCAAGCAGGCATGTTTGGCAGACGTTCTTGATCTTGGCGCACGTCTGACAGATGACGGTGGTCTTGAACCTCATACCGGTGCCAGGGTTCCAACGGAAGACGGTGAAGGGGCGAGCACATGTGCCACAGGAGCGTCCGAACTCTTGCTTAGACTGATTATACAGTAAGTCCCACATTCTTCTTGTGCATATTATAGCAAACATACCATGCGCACGAATGCATTGTCACCCAAACCTGCAGAGTGTGGTCGGTTTCTACTCGAAGGCAGCGGCGATGGCATTACTCACAAGTTTCGCAGAGGATGGGGAACTCGCTCTGCTCCCAACCAGCCTTGTTTATATCCGCCTTCGGCATGTTGTTCCTTCTACGAGAGATGTGAGAGAGAGAGCACAGGGAGGCAGTGGACGTATGCAGGTAAGTAAGCTCAGTCAGGCTGGTTCAGCTTGCTCCAGTTCGCCGGTTACGAAACGTCTGCTTAGTCAGCTCTTGCTGGATCAGCGTCTATGTACGTGGTTGTTACTTCCTGACCTTCCGATTGAGTCAGGCAATTGCATGAACACCTGTGCGTGGACTGTTTAAACCAGGGTTACAGGCCATATACTGATGACATGTTGCAGAACACGCGTGAAAACACGCACCAGACGCGTAAGACATCGTCTCCGCACGAAACATAAAAGTAGCGTTCATACGATGCATTGCAGGCGGATATCACAAGAGGCTACTTGCTGCTTATACGCTATAACCCCTCGCAATGTCCCATAACGGAGCTTCCTTCCTTCCTCGTCTAGAATCGGTGTTCTACGCCGTCTTCGATGTCGAACAAGGGCCGAAGATTGTCTCTCAAGTCCCCGAGGCCCTAATTGCCACCACCACCTCCTCCGGCCATGCATCCGGCGCGTCTAGTAGCACCCTGTTCGCCGCTTCACCTGCATCTTCAACCCCCTCGCTCCCAGATGTTGATCTTCCCTCACGCGCGGCATCCAGTTCTACCCTCGCCTCTCCTCTCTCGCAACGACTGGAAGCTAGGGGCATGGTATCCCCCGACAAACGTGGCAATTCCGTTAATCGCTTCCTGTTCCAATTTGACGATATCTCGAAGTATGTAATCCCGTCAAAGGCGCTGTGCGGGCGACTGGTCATCTGCGCAACAAGGAACCATCAGATCCTTGGATTCCCAGTGCGACTGGACGATGACTCCTACCCACGGAATTATTTCTTATACAACCTTTGTTTCGTGTTCGAGCGCATCGCCGACCTCAGCTGCTACGAGCCTGTAGCAAGGAAGGTCAGCAGGGTCTTGACAGCATGCGAGGTAGGCGAGTCCGTGATGCAAGGCGACTTAAGACTGTACTAACCCTGTGATCATCGAAGAAGGAGTCTGGGTTTCTCTCCTCACCGGGAAGTGCCCCAGCTGTCCATGCAATACTCGAGCAACTATACGAGGACCTGAATTCGTATTCCGAGACGTCTATCCCCATTGATCCATTCAACTCGATCGAGTTGAAGATCTTCCCCTTCTATCCGAACCCTCCTCCCGTCAAGGACTGGCTGGTACCACTCGCCCTCATCAACCTAACAAATAGGATTGAGCCGAACTGGGACCTGACCATTGTGAAGGTGAGCTGGTCGAAAACGATGTCCAATGTCTTGACTTTGTATTTTGGTAGATCTGTCCGTTCATCGATGGCATCAACCATGTCAGTCGAATCGCACGTCTTGCCAACTGCGATCCCAACCTCACCCGTCTTGCCATCTCGCACCTACTGTGAGCGATTTAAACCTTTTCTTGAAAACTACGGGCGCTGACACCCTGTTAGGTACTACCAAGTCATCATGATGATAGACATCTTCCAGTATTCAAACATGTATACCCTCCGCAAGAGCATGCAATGGCTTGCAGATAAGGATCACATCAGGGACGAATGTGGACCATATGTCACGAAACCCGGTAAGCATACAGCGTCCTTGTCTTGTAGAGGTATTGTCCTCATGCCCATCGAAGGCTCTCCAATCCCGGACTGGCCGACGTTGCTTCACCTCTACTCCCGCTTCAGGGCAGGGAAGACTGTACGGGACTGGATGGAAGAGTATGAGGTACACAAGCTCAACCTAGACGTCAGGCGGTTCACGAGTTTCGGTGTCATTAAGGTCTGTCGCGGGGGCAAGTAGGGTTGATATTTACAGACCTAACAACCTTTTACACTAGGGATTCCTACGTCGAGTCCATCGATGGCCAGTTCTGCTCTCTACGCCGGAGCAAGCGCAGGACAGACGGCCATCCATGGCTTCACTTGGTAGGAAACGCGGCAAAAGCTTCGCGTCAGCCATGACAATCTCAACAACAACTGCCTCGCCTCCAACGACACGAACAGACCCTGAATCCCTGCGTTCTCGAGGACGCGTCCAGGAAGCACAACCCACCATCGCTTCAGCTGGGGCGGAGATACTCCCCGCCTCATCTACGCCTTCCTTGCCTACAACTTTGGCACGAACAGCACCGGCCCGCCGCGCCAGCGCAGCGGAAAGTTCCCTCGAAATGCTCCGCAATCGTGACGGTCGCAAGCCTCTGCAAGACAGGGCGTATCAGACGATGTCGCGTTTATATGGCCGAACAGAGACCATGGCCCAGGATGCTGCGGGCAAACAGGGCGATACGCTGTCCAGGAGGATGACCAGGAACGCTGTCTCCTCGTCTCCTGATGCATTCGAGAAGCGAGGCCTATCAACTACCGTTGGGGGCATGACATCGGATACACTCGACAGCGAGCAGTCGAGCGGAGGGAGGTCGAACTTGCTCGGAACCGCCAGACCACGGATCCCGCGCGAGCTCTCGACAACCAACCATGGACTTCTGCAAGGTCCTGCACAGTTTCCCCCTGAACTGCTCACGATGCTGGATGGCGAGCATCACACGGACGAGATCTGCACGAGGTTCGAGGTTGGGTGGCCGATGCTCAGACAGTGGCTGTTTGCTGCAGGCGGTGCGCAGGAAGGAGATGACGATTACGGCAATATATCCATAATATATCGATAGGGGACGTGTACGCTCACGCTAATGACCTGTTGGCGTTGACATAACCGACACCATAGCAAGAGAACAACAGGTCCGGCGTGCTTAAGTCGGAAGGGTCTGCCGGTACTATTTTGAAGGCTGTACCGAAACATTGCTTGACGTCCCGTAGGAATTGGATCCTACGGAGAGGGTAAGCATCTGTAAAATGCGAAGGATGGATTGCTCACGTCCGAGCTGTCGGCTCGCCCATCCTGCATCGTCCAACGTCTTCGCTGCCAAGAACCATCATGAGGAGGACCAGCACTTGGTGTTGGCGATCTACGCAGCCTCCACGTCTTACTTCCGCGAGGAGGGCTCTAGAGGCCTGTAGTGCGATATCTTCTGGAGGCACGCCAGGTTTCGACATTGCTTCAGAGCAGTGCATAGCACCAGTGGTCGACTCAGCGAGCAAGCTCAGTGCGTAACCAGGTGACCTGCACGTCTCGTGAGCATTTCCTTAAACAATCCCGAACTCTACGCATCTCACTTTCCACTATCTTCGCCTTTGTATACGTCGGAATAGAGGTATATGTCGGGTATGTAACGGTTGAGGACGGAACGCGAGGCTTCAATCATCCGATTGGAAAACTGAGGATTGACGCGAACAGCATGTCTATGAGATGTGAGCTGCGAATCATAGAATGCGGAGCTGGCTACACTCACGAAATGCCCCGTATCCTCTTTATTTTACCGGGATCCACGAAGTTCAAGGTCTTCACCTGTTTTACGATCGGACACAAGAACTGCACTTCTCCCCCACCTAGCGGAGGACTACCTCGCTTTTTGATCTGGTGGTATGTGAGCGTCAGGTATTATGTCCTCCAGTTCATGACGTACTCGAAGTTCCAGACCCTCGGACACGCCGAACAACTGCATATGCGGCAGCGTGACAGTTCGAATGATATCCACCTGAGTATTTGTGAGTTGCTGGCACCGCGGCTCAATCAAATGCATGAGGCGGGCTCACAGAAAGATCGTTGTCGTCTGTGGTGATCCCCCGAAGGGTGAGTTGCAGAGGTTTCTTCGCGAACGGTGCGAGCATGATGACGGGCTCAAGGTAGTAACCGATGGCGCGAGACAATGGACAGTCATGCACGATGGCTCCTCCCGCGATGATTCCGGGCTTCAGCAAAATGGTAGTACCTATTGCGGATTGAGACCTCAGTATAAGCGCAAAGCAAGACTACGCACCAGTAACGGATATCTCAATGACCGTGCCGTTCGTGATCCTCTCCAACAATCTCAGAAAGCTGACTTCATAGTCTTTCACAAGTCGCAATGGAGTTAGAAAGGAACCTTCCGTAGACATTCAAGCATTGCACACCTCGTAAACCAGGGTTCTTGTCGTCCGACCGAATCTTGTCTATGCGGACAGGCTTCCCGCTCAGAATCCCGAGGACAAGCCGATGCCTGAGGTACTGATGCCCACTAAAGTGCAGTACTGTCGGTGTTTGTGCCATAATCGCCGATAGACTGCGCGAGACGGAGAAAGCTGCAGACGAAGCAAGAGGCAAGGCGGCCCAAGGCTGAGTTTGACGAAAGGAGCAGTCAAGCGAATTCTCGATCAAAAAGTTCGAGACGCCCGGCAATACAGATATGGGCGCCTAGATGACTCCTGCAGCTTCATCATCGCGTAAGTACGCGTCCTAGGTTGAGGCTGTTCGTTCCTTCCCTCAGCCACCCATCTCCCCTCCCTCCACTAAACACAACATGATGGCCGCCGCCGTTGCCGTTAACGGAACCGCGTCTTCCAGCGACTGGGATGGTCGCTACTACCATGTCGACCAGATTCTCGATAGACCGGGTCCCCGGACGGACCCTTCGTTTCTTGCCGGCGACGAGGTGCGTTAGATAGCCCTTATACGCGTCCATATGCTGACAGATCGGCACCACAGGTGAAGGAGTTCCTGAGAGAGAAGTGCAAGATTCTCGTCATCGGTGCCGGTGGTTTGGGATGCGAGATTCTGGCCAACCTCGCGCTCTCTGGCTTCAAGGATATCCATGTAATAGACATGGACACTATTGACATCAGTAACCTCAACCGACAATTCCTGTTCAGGTGTGTCTGTCTCTGCTTTGTTGCTCTGACAATCCTGAACCACGCGGTAGACCGAAGGACGTCGGAAACTCCAAGGCGATTGTGGCGGCGGAGTTCATAATGAACCGCGTACCAGGAGTGAAAGTCACACCGTGCGTAATCGCATATGCCTTCCGTCCAGCACCTATCTGAATTTTATTTAGTTATTTTGGCAAGATCCAGGACAAGGACGAGGACTACTACATGCAGTTCAACCTCATCATCTGTGGACTTGACTCTGTTGAGGCGCGACGATGGATCAACGCTACGCTGGTGAACATGGTGGATCCAGAGAACCCGGAGAGTCTTAAGCCCCTCATTGATGGTGGAACAGAAGGCAAGTATTGGCAGTTGTTCTCGGTGTGCATGCCACTAACCCTTTCCAGGTTTCAAAGGTCAAGCTCGTGTGATCCTGCCCACAGTTACTTCATGCTACGAGTGTTCGCTAGACATGCTCAACAAGCCGACCGCGTTCCCCATCTGTACCATCGCCAATACCCCTCGTCTTCCAGAACACTGCATAGAGTGGGCCTCAGTGCTAGAGTGGCCTCGTGTGCACGGAGGTACGTTCTATCGTTCCGATCCCAGTATGAAGTTGACTGAATTTATCGTTCAGAGAAGAAGATGGACACTGACAACCCGGAGCACATTTCATGGCTGTACCAAATAGCTCTTGCTCGCGCAAAAGAGTTCAAGATTGAAGGTGTCACATACTCGCTGACGCAAGGCGTCGTCAAGAACATTATCCCAGCTATCGCTTCGACTAATGCCATCATTGCCGGTAAGTGATGAATGATGTGGGATGCTGAGGCGGATATTTATACCGTCTACCAGCATCATGTTGCAATGAAGCATTCAAGATCGCGACGAGCTCAGCAGCATACCTCAACAATTACTTCATGCTCATCGGTACTGACAGTGTTTACTCGTACACATTCGAGCACGAGAAGCGCCAAGACTGTCCAGTGTGCGGTGGAGAATCGCTGGATATAACTGTCAACAAGGAGTGGACAGTGGATCGCCTCATCGAGGTGCTCGTCGAGAGACAGGACATGTAAGTCACCCTCGTGGTTCGTTGTTCGCGTTAACTGAATGTTCTATCAAGTCAAGTCAAGAAGCCATCGTTGTCTGCGCCAGGCAAGCAGATCTACTTCCAGGCACCACCACAGCTGGAGGAGGCGACGCGTCCGAACCTGGAGAAGAAGGTGTCAGAGCTGGTCCCAGATGGAGGGGAGATTACAGTGACAGCGACCACGCTCCCATTCAACTTGTCCTTGCGGGTCAAGTACATATAGATGTAGACTACTTGCTGTGCATACTGCTGTCACTTGTTCTAAGCACGGACACGAATCCGTTGTACATTGGACTCGAGGTTGCACTTGGCGTCAGGGCTAGGCCGGTCCGAGTGCCGTAAAGCAAGGTCATGGGCGCTTGCGTGCTCAACAAGCTGCACGTCTGCACGATGACTGTGGCGGTCTCTCCAGCACGCCTTCCCCGACACTTCTTCCGCACCTTCCAATGTCGACGATGCTACTCGACTCGACCGCCTGTCAGCTTGCTTGGCCAGCGATATGCGGCCGACTCGTCCACGAACATTACCTCCGCAATCATCGACAAGGTTGGCCGTAACCTCTACATGAACCCATCCCACCCGCTCGGGATCTTACAATCCCTCATTTCCTCGCACTTTCATAACTTCAACTCGATGGTAGGGCTGAACCCTGTGGTAACCCCGGCGCAAAACTTCGACGACCTCGGTTTTCCCCCGGACCACCCAGGACGCGCGGCGACGGACAGCTACTACATCAACAAGGACCTCTTGCTCCGCACGCACACGTCCGCGCACGAAGTCGAGACCTTTGCGCGCGGCGAGCGGAAGTGGCTTCTCTCTGCGGACGTGTATCGGCGCGACGAGATTGACGCGTCGCACTACCCTGTTTTCCACCAAATGGAGGGCGCACGCGTCTTCTCCGCGGACGCGGTCGGGCGTGCGGAGCTCGAGGACGACAACGCACGGCTCTCGCACCACCTCGCACGCTCGAACATCGTCATTGAGGATGTGCCTCATATCACGGCGTCGAACCCCCACCAGGACGTGCACGACCCCGTGCTGGCGGAGCTCGTCGCGCTGAACCTGAAGCTCTCGCTGAACAGTCTCATGCTCACTCTGTTTGGGGACAGAGCGGGCGTGAACGAAGGAGAGCCGCTGCGCGTGAGGTGGATTGAGGCGTACTTCCCGTTCACGACACCGAGTTATGAGGTCGAGGTGTTCTTCCGCGGCAAGTGGCTTGAGATTCTTGGGTGCGGGGTCGTCCAGCAGCAGACGTTGGACCGTGCAAGTGCGTACATTCCTACGGAATCTTACCTGAGATGACTACATGATGCTTCTTCCATAGGAGTACCTGACAGCATCAGCTGGGCCTTCGGTCTCGGACTGGAGCGAATTGCTATGATTCTGTTCTCAATACCGGACATTCGACTCTTCTGGTCACAAGATCCGCGTTTCATTTCTCAGTTCACGGCTGGACAGATCAACACCTTCAAGCCATACTCCAGGTACCCTGCATGTTACAAGGACGTGAGCTTCTGGCTGCCGCACACTGGTCTGCACGACAACGACTTCTGTGACTTGGTCCGGGATACCGTGGGTGACTTGGTGCAGGACGTCGTCTTGGTACGTCCTTTGGAGCCATTTCAACCGTGTTTCAGAACTTCATGCTGGAGTAGATTGACTCCTTCACCCACCCCAAAACGAACCGAAGCAGTAAATGCTACCGCATTAACTACTGTTCTATGGACAGGTAATCAGACTCTGAAGTCGTACATACCGCCTGACTGTATGCTAAACATGCCCCACAGGTCATTGTCCAACGACGAGGCGAACAGTGTCCATGCGCAGGTGATCACTAACCTGAAGGACAAGTTTGGAGTAGAGATTCGTTAATTAGTGGGCATAATACTATCATAGAGGTCTACCACCGCTCAACATCGCCTCCCCCTCCGCACACGTCACGAGGCAACGTGTCAACCCTCCGTCCGAAGCTATGCCCGCGGTCATGAGGACGTATCCTGGACGACACCGACCTGCGCAGCCCGCAAGACACGGTCCTTGATCGTGTAGCCGACCTTCTGGCATTCCAACACAGTTCCGGGCTCCTTGCCAGGAATAGGTGCCTGGTAGAGGGCTTCGTGCTTGTTGGGGTCAAACGCTTCGCCTGTAGGGTCGAAGGGCTTGACGTGGTGCTTGAAGAGAGTATGGAGGAGTAGACGCTGGGTCGCCTCTACACCTTCGTAAAGTTCTCGAAGGTGCGTGGCCGGCGACTTCTCAGCTGGGGCATCGGAGGATGACGTGGATGACGGTGCGTCAGATGACTCTGGTGGAGGGGCGAGGGCAGATTTGGGGACGGACTTGAGGGCCATGGAGAGGACGTCAACCGTCTCGAGGAGGTCACCGGCGAAGCGCGAGATGGCGAAGTCGCGCGCCTGCTCCTTTTCCCTCGCAGCATTACGCTGAAGGTTGAGGAAGTCGGCCTGGAGGTAACGTAGCCGGCTCTGAAGAGATAGCAAGTGAGCACAAGACAAGTGACAACCAGGAACGATGCATGTGCACGCATTCGTGTGAGCTGGACAGGCTACTTACCATGCAGTCGGCCACCTTCGCCTCTTCAGCCTTCAATTTGTGCAAGAGCGTCGTTTCTGGCGACACCTCGACCTCATCCTTCTCGTTCTCCTCGCTGGGCTCCTCAGATTTCTTCGACTCCTCCGGGGACTGCGCCTTGTCGGAGTACTGGCGTGACCGCATGGCAAGTGCAGCTCTCCTCCCCGCAACGTTCACTGAAGTACGCGCGAGGGTGCGCGAGGACAATGCGCCAGTGCATGAGCGGAAGACTTGTGCTGCCTGGGTGTTGAACATGGTGAGGAGGGGCGGGCGTAGGACAGCGGTGGACGGATGACGGAGGTGAGCAAGGCGCTGGGGAAGCGCTGGGGACTGGGCTCGGGAAATTTTGGGCGATTCGGTCACATGACGCTCTCGGATTCATGCTGGCGAGAGGTCGGCGCAATTGAAGAGTCTCGTCGCTCGCGAGTTGTTGCACGCTTTCCTGACTCGGCCGCTGCGCCTGTATGCTCTTTCTCATCGACCGCCACGTCGCACACACACATCGCGACTAGTTCTCGCTGCTGAGCAGTAGGAAATCACTCGCGCGCGCACGAGCCGCGAGAAGGAAGACACGCGAGCAGACGGCGCGCTACGCGTTCCCCTGCCTGCCTCTAAAGGGAATTTAGGATGTCGCGATTCCTGCAGGCTCTGGGATATCGCTCCCTCTCCTCTCCCATCCGCCATCTCCGCACCATGGCCTCCTCTGCAGCCAAAGCCCAGGTCATCGATGGTACCGCCATTGCAAAGTACGTCGTCGTTCGTCACCCCGTGCACCACTCCCTGACCTATATGCACGCGATCCCCAAGATCTATTCGCGAGGAGGTCGCGGGCAGGATCAAGTCCCTGCAGTCGCAGTTCCCCCGCTTCAAGCCCCAGCTTGCTATCATTCAAGCTGGCGCGCGTCCCGACTCGGCCGTGTACGTGCGCATGAAGGCGAAGGCCGCCGAAGAGGTCGGCATCGCGTTCAAGCACGTTACCCTTCCCGAGGAGGCAGAGGTCTCGGACATTGTAGACATCGTCCAGAAGCTTAACGAGGACGATTCTGTCAGCGGTATCCTCGTCCAGCTTCCTCTTGGCCCGCATGTGGGCGCAGACGGCGAGCGTATGGTGACTGAGGCGATTAGTCCCGAGAAGGACGTAGACGGGTGCGTACCAAGTCCCCACTTCATGGACATGTTTGGGTTCAATGGCGATACCGACTGCTGTCGGTGTGCGCAGCTGTGAACGACACGTCCCTGCGGCGTTTGTCGGAGCTAGTACCTCTTGTTCGTCGTGGAACTGTTTACTGACTACTTCCGCCGTACACCTAGTTTCCACGCGTACAACATTGGCCACCTCTCTTCCCGCGCTTCGGAGCCATTGTTCACGCCTTGCACTCCCACTGGTGTTATTCGTCTTTTGGACTCGACTGGTGTCAAGATCTCGGGCTCGCGCGCGGTAGTGCTGGGCCGCAGCGACATTGTAGGCAGTCCTGTAGCTGCCATGCTCAGGCACCGCGACGCAACTGTCACTCAATGCCACAGTCGGACGCAGAACCTGCCAGATATCGTATGCTTCAGTCTCATATCCCTACCAATTGACTGGGCCGTCTCACTGATTACTCTCACGTCAGGTCAAGACTGCTGATATTCTCGTCTCTGCTATCGGGAAGCCTCAGTACGTGCAAGGCTCATGGCTGAAGCCAGGCGCTGTCGTTATCGATGTCGGCACGAACTACATTCCCGGTTAGTGCGCGTGTCCTTGTAGTGGGCGCGGAGGAACCTAACGTGTGATGTACAGATGCTACTAAGAAGTCTGGCCAACGCCTCGTTGGTGATGTCGACTTCGCGTCTGCTTCTGCCGTAGCCTCGCACATCACGCCCGTACCAGGAGGGGTTGGCCCTATGACTGTTGCGATGCTCATGTCCAACACGCTGAGGGCAGCAGAACGTCTCTGGGAAGAGGCGCGCTCGCTCCGTGTCAAGCCTCTGAAGCTTAACATCCTGGAGAAGGTTCCAAGTGACATTGAGATATCCGAGGCACAAACGCCCAAGCCTGTGGCTCATCTTGCTCATGAGCTCGGCATTCATCCGGATGAGCTTGAGAGTTATGGGAAGTACAAGGCCAAGGTCGAGCTTAGCATATTGGACCGCCTCGCTCACCGTAAGGATGGCAAGTATATCATCATCTCTGGGTACGTCCATCGGTTGTTGAGAGGTGAGACTGCACTAACGCTGCTGCAGTATCACCCCCACTCCCCTTGGTGAGGGCAAGTCCACGACCACGATCGGCCTTGCGCAGGCTCTTGGCGCTCATCTCGGCCGCCCTGCATTTGCTTGCGTCCGTCAACCCAGTCAGGGTCCCACTTTTGGTATCAAGGGCGGTGCCGCCGGCGGAGGTTACAGTCAGGTCATTCCTATGGACGAGGTATGGGCCCCGGCGAGCTGTCTGGATGTTTGTCGTTTCTGACTGCCCCCTAGTTCAACCTGCATCTGACTGGAGATATTCACGCTGTAACTGCCGCGAACAACCTGCTCGGTATGTCTCCTCGTGCTGTATCGCTCTCGTTGAATGCTAATTTTCTTGCAGCCGCCGCCCTTGACGCGCGTATGTTCCACGAAGCGACCCAGTCTGACAAGGTATGTCTCTTCTGCATCATAGAAAAGGCAACAACTGACTTGAAACTCCCTAGGCTCTGTACAGCCGCCTTGTTCCCGCGAAAAAGGGCAAGCGCGAGTTCGCCCCTCTCATGTTCAAGCGCCTGCAGAAGCTCGGGATTGACAAGACCAACCCGGACGACCTCACTCCCGAGGAGATCAACCGCTTTGCCCGCCTGGACGTCGACCCCGACACAATCACCTGGAACCGCGTCCTCGACGTGAACGACCGCCACCTGCGCAAGATCACCATCGGTCAGAACCCGACTGAGCAGGGCCACACGCGCGTCACGGGCTTCGACATCTCTGTCGCGAGTGAGTGCATGGCTGTCCTTGCACTGACGACGGACCTGGCCGACATGCGGGAGCGTCTTGGTGCCATGGTTGTTGCGACGAGCAAGCGTGGGGAGCCTGTCACCGCTGACGACCTCGGTGTCGGAGGTGCCCTCGCCGTCCTCATGAAGGACGCGATCAAGCCCAACCTCATGCAGACTCTCGAGGGTACGCCGGTATTCGTCCACGCCGGTCCTTTTGCCAACATTGCGCACGGTAACTCTTCGATCCTCGCTGATCGTGTTGCGCTCAAGCTCGCGGGTACTGAGGAGGGCGACTCTTCTGACCGCGTCGGCTACGTCCTGACTGAAGGTGGCTTTGGGGCGGACATGGGTATGGAGAAGTTCTGTAACATCAAGTGCCGTGTCAGCGGCCTGAAGCCTGATGCTACTGTCATCGTTGCGACTACCCGTGCCCTGAAGATGCACGGTGGAGGTCCCGACGTCAGCCCGGGCAAGCCTCTGCACGACACGTACACCAAGGAGGATCTGGTCACCTTGAAGGAGGGCTGCAAGAACCTTGCCAAGCACATCGAGAATGCGCGCAAGTTCGGCTTGAAGGTCATCGTTGCCATCAACCAGTTTGCGTGAGTATCTGGTTCTCGTGCCTTTGCGCTGTGCCTTATTTCACCCACTCAGGTCGGACACCGAGGCGGAGCTCCAACTCGTCAAGGAGCAGGCCTTGGCTGCGGGTGCGGATGCTGCGGTGGTCAGCAACCACTGGGCCAAGGGTGGTGCCGGTGCTCGTGACCTCGCTGAGGCCGTCATCGCCACTTGCGAAGGCTCCTCGAACTTCAAGTTCCTGTACGACCTCGAGCTCCCGATCGAGAAGAAGATCGAGATCATCTCCAAGGAGATCTATGGTGCGGATGGTATCGAGCTCAGCGAGCTTGCACAGAAGCAAGTCGAGACGTACACCCGCCAAGGCTACGGCAACCTTCCCAGTAAGTCGTCCATGGCGTTGGCTCTTCGTATTGTGTCTGACCTTCACATTCAGTCTGCATGGCGAAGACGCAGTACTCGTTCTCTCATGATCCCAAGCTCAAAGGTGTCCCAACCGGCTTCACCATCCCCATCCGCGCCGTTCGCCTCTCAGCCGGCGCTGGTTTCCTCTACCCCATCCTTGGCGATATGCAGACGATGCCTGGTCTCGGTACGCGGCCTGGATTCTGGGAAGTCGGACTCGACCCCAAGACCGGCAGGGTTGTCGGTCTCTTCTAGACGCCAGGCTCCGCATCGAGAACACTATCTTCACCAGATAGGCTCTAGTCACCCATCGATGCGCTGCATACCGTTCAACACGGCACACAGCAGGCCTCAACGGCCTGCAAAGCGATATATGTGCAAGAAAGTATGACGGTAGATGCTCTCCGGCGAAAGGAGCAGCGCCGAGGGGCGGACGAGGAGTCGAGGTTTGGTTACTCATGGTGGGAGCTCCCTTGCTTGGGTTCTGACATGAGTCTGTGCTGTCCACCATCCAGATGTATCTGCTTTCCAGCGATAATGTGACATGGATATATAATGACGGTAGCTTGGCAGTGTGACCCATGCCGTTCAGTTGACGATCTTCCTAGCTCCAGGCAACCTGGGCTTCGTGATGACCAAAGGAGTTTGCTTGTTCTCCATATCCGAAGGCTCCGACAGTCCTGCGGTCTGTGACGCCAGCGTGCCGCCCTGGTGGTCGGCGGTGATGTTGTTGTTCACCACTGTCACTTCGCGATCGTATGTGTTACCCTTGGTATCAACGTATGAGAAGGTATTCGAGTTGGTGCCGTTGCCGATGTTGCCGGTGGACGCGACCTGGAAGAAACCACCTGTGCATCACGAGGTTAAGGCTGTACTCAATAACAGCGTCATCGTCGATATGGATACGTACTGGCAAGCTGGTGGTTGTGGATTGTGGAGCCCAGGATGAAGGGCGCTGGGTCAGACTCCCGATCATAAGAATGGTCGAACGTTGACACAACTGCACAGAAAGGGTGGTTGTGAGTACGTCGTTAAGGAGGAGCGGAAATAACCACGAACATTGGGAACCATCTGGTGTGAGGAGCGTGAAATTGATGATGAGTGGGTACGAGAACGTGTCCGTCAGCGACGGTACACCGTTATGGAGCGACAAGAATTTCCCAGTGGCACTTTGGTTCACAATCTACATCGGCATGGTCAGCGAGTATATGTCTACATCGCGCGAATGACGTACCTGAATGGTCGCGTTGTCGAGGTAGTTCTGCGTGTTCGAGTACTGCAGACTCTGCGTCCACACGACATGCGTCGTCTTCCCACTGCCGCTAGTGATCTCCGATTCAATGTGTATGTTCCTAGTCGCGGATACAGTCACGTTGACGTCCCCATCCCCAACGCTGCCGGTGATAGACGTCTGGGCAAACGGCTGTGCATCGTACCGCGTGATTTTGCCCGTGGTAGGCTTGCCCGACGGATCAGTGACGACCTGCAGGTTCCCAGAGACAAACCAATTCTGGTTAATCGTGTGGTTGGCCTCGGCGGAGACGACGTCGAGGCTGATGTTATGCGGCTGACCATCAGTGAGGACGGGGACGAAGGGGGTGAGGTCGATGAAGTAGGTGGGGAGATCGATTGCGCCGTACGACGTGATCGGTCTGGCGTGGACGACGTTAGTGATAAAGCATAGAGTATCCCGCTGATACAAAGTGCACAGACTTACCTCCATGCAGTCGGGACGATGCCTCCGGTGAAGATGACAGCGTACCTGTCGAGGGTAAACAAGTGCGAACTGAGCAATACGAGCAGACCTACGGAAAAGCGACGCCAGCAAGTTGTCCGTCCACCAACATGCGCACCTCGCGGAATGGGCCGTTCACAAAGGTGGTCCCAGGGGGTAGATCGGGCACGAACTGAGTTGCAGTGTTGAAGTACTGGTGCGACATGGCCATTAGACAGGTCTTGAGTCGGAGTACCTAATTGGCTTACCCAGAACTCCTCGTTACCATTGCCGGAAGCAAAGAGCTCTGCGTAGATCTGAACAGCATTTTGTGGCACAGTAACGTTCAACTGTCAGGGTAGTGGTGAGAGAATAGTTCTCGAGTGCAAAAGCGCAATTGACTCACAGAGAAGGTCGGCGGGACGGAGGCGTCGTTCCCGGTATCGTTTGCAAGTGTGCTGACAGGTATAATCACATTAGCCTTTGGCGCAGGTGGGTGCTTCGCGGATGAAGCAAAGAATGTCGCGTGTAGCGTAGCTGTGAATGAACGTAACACATTAGCATCCTGGCGTCTCACGCGGCATGACGGTCAAACTCACTAGCGTACTGGCCATCGAGACCCGTTTCGAGCAAGTTGTCAAGCTGAAGAATAAAAGTGCCCGGCTTTGCGAAAAGCGGAATGAAGCGTGTCGCGTCCTTGAGGTACGTCCAAATGATACCATCACCGCGGGTAGGCTCCGGGGTAGATGTACGCCAAACTGCAGGTAGCGGTGGTCAGTTGGCCACGATGCATGCATACTGAAAGGCAATGTACCCACTCTCAACGTTCTGGAAGGTGAAGATGCCTGTTGATTCCGCGTATCAGGTAGACCACATGGTTGACACGCACGATTCAGCTTACCAAGTCTGTCGAACTGAGTGCCATTCGAGGTCACCGTGAAGTTCAGACTGATACCGGTCCAGGATCCGACCGGGCCACAATCTGTCGGCGGCCTGAGGAAGAGCGGTCCCGGTCAGAGTTCAGTCTGGTCAACCCTGACCACAGTGGACACTCACTCGAATTGCACAACTTCGGCCCTTTACACGCCCGTCAGATCGGTGCGCGACGTTCCACTGTAGCAAGAGACACTCACGCGCCAAAGGAGTTCCCAAATGTACGTCTAGAGCAGCGATGCACATGTTAACTTTCTCTGTGTGCACATAGATAGATAGACATACTGCAAAATTTGTATCGTACACTGTTTGGCATCTTGCGGCAATGGTGGCGGCTGTGCAACCTGGAAGTCAACAAGAACAGCAGCGCGCACCGCAAGCACCGCGAACAACAACCCAGCAAGCGCGCTCTTGACGGCAGGGGGGAACATGGCTATAGTCCCGCAGTGGTCGAGCTAACCAAGCAACGTCGACGTAGCAGATCACAGGACAGAGCGGCGGGAACGGGGGACATCATCACGCAAACCGGCCTTATATACGTACAGCGTTACGATAGCTGATGAGAAAGTGCGAAGAAGGAGCTTCTCGACAGAAATACCCGAGATGGAGGTCGTCCCTGCGACCATGTGGAACGAGGTGAGACGCGACCATGTTCGCAACACCTTCGACCCACAAGCGTCGTCACAATCGAGAGTACAGCTTTGCACCGTCTATTGGTGCAGTCAACCGGCTTGTGAGACCGCGTTTGGAGTCGGCTAAGCAAGCTCACTGATAGATACACTAGAAAGCAAATCTCAATATCCCACGAGATGCAACGGGAAACGGTACATGCACGTCCGTCCCTATTGAAGCGGACCTCGGGCCACGGTTCGTGTACATCGTACCTGGGAGGAATCATCAGGATAATCCACGGTGCACCAGAATAGCGCCGATAAGATGGTAAATAAATACCGAAGTCCTGCAGTGAGCGGGACATGTACATGAAGCCTACTCTTCCGCGCATGCGCATCGCAATGCCATGAAAGGCAGGGAAGTCAAGTGTCCCCCATCAAGCCCCGTGGCCACAAACACCGCGCCCAGCGTTTGCCCACATTCACATCTACGTCCACATCTCCAACTTAGACTTCGTGATTGAAGATGTAGTCGTCGTTCGTGCGGCGAGGTTCGTTGTCGTCGCGGTTGCGGTCGAGGTCGTCCGCCCCAGCGGTTGGACGGCGATCACCGTACAAACCGCCCTCCGGGTCTTCCGGGAAGCCGTTCGTCGAGTCACTCCTCCGCTCGAACGCGTCCCCATCGTCCGCGACCGCGCTCGACCGCTTCTTCTTCGACTTCTTCCTCCGCGACGAGCTCCCGTTCTCCGACGCGGCATACGCATCCTCCGTGCGCGCCCATCTGTCCTTCTTGTCTTTCTTCTTCTTCGACGACTTCTTGCGCGCGGGTATGGCATCTTCAAAGTTGGCAGGGTAGTGCCACCTCCCCGAACCGTTCGTGACTACGCTCGAGCCGTCCCCGTTCTGCCCGTAGTAACGCTCCTCGTTCGGGTTCCAGTACTCGCCCCGACGCCCATTTGCATCGCGCGAGTTCTCTTCGGAGACGTCGACGCTCGAGCCGCCTTCCTGACCCTCCTCTAGTGGCTGGTCCTCAAGGGTCGAATGAGGTAGGCGATCATTGTAGCGGTTCGCCCACTGGGAGCGGCGTTCCTTGCGCCTGATCTCGGAGGTATCCACCAGGCCATACTTCTGCACCCACTTGGGTGTGCGTTGGTGAGTCTTGTTGTTTCGGATGTTCTACAGCACTTCGCGTGGGCCTGCTGCGGGGATGGAACGAGGTTGGAGCTACGCACCTGAATGTAGAAGTTGTGCACGTGTCCTGCAGGAGGGGGAGGTGTGAGCGTATTGTCTACGATATCATCGGCGAATGGGGGCGCACCGGGTATGTATCCAGCGATGGTGAGCAGCAGGTTCAACCAGAAATCGCTCCCAATCCCAAACCGCGCTGCGACAGCTAGACAAGGCCTTTAGCTACGCGTTGGCAGACTCGAGATGGATGATGTGAAGTGCACCTAGTGGCGGAAACAGGGTTCCAAAAATGAAGAGGAGGACGGCATAGCCATGATGTCTTCGTGGGGTAAGGTCAACGTTGAACGACCGCACTCGGTCTGTCATGATGAGCGACGGTTTGTGTCGGTGACGCCGCGGTGGACGGCAAACCCGTCGATTCCGACGGTGAGCAGGTTGGAGTAGTGCAGTGAGTGAGGGGAGGCAGAGAGATTGAATTCGGCGCTCGGCGCTTTCTCCGATGTACTTGCATGGGCGCCTTGCGCAGCGCGATATACGAGGCCTGTACGAGGCTTGTCGTGCATAATCCTACACGAAATGATACATGCTTCTATTCGAGATGATGGAGTACATGTATTCAGAAAGACTGTCGATGCACTGAACAAGGCTGTTCTGAGCGGAGGGTGCTATGCTGGAATGAGACTTCGGTCGACAAGGTTGAAGGAAGTGTGCGGTCGGCAATGGCACGGACTCTATCACCTCCACCTTCGCAGCTACAGCCTACGAGAATAAATGTATGGGCTTACACTGCCAGCTTACTTTGCAGCTGCAGCTGCCAACCGCGCATAAAGTCGACAGCAGCTGGAACTACGCTTGCACAGCCCAGCTGCACCAGGCGACGCGTCGCCCCTGTCAGGCATCGCGCAGCAAGACATGACTTAGTGTCCTTGAGAAGGTTGGAACCCGCGGCGAGTCGGGGTGTATGACCGAGCGATTCATCGTATAGGTGGGAAGACGCGGGTGCATGATATTGGCTATACGCTACTGCGCGCGAATGGGCCTTGAAACTTGAAAAGTCCATCGGGTAATTCGGACACGCACCATGATTAGGAGACGGCAGAGTTATACAATCGAGGGAGACACTAAGCCTAGTGTGACACTTGTTTCGCGGTCATTTGCTGGAGGAAAGGCGGGAGTGAGTTGCCTTCGATCTCTTGTTGATGCTTTGGCTTGATTCGGCATGCTAGATGCTGGCACATCTGCAACAGGACTTGAGGTGTTGCTACAGCGTTGACTGGTAGCAGGATGCACGGTGTGATAATCAGGACATTTCAGAACATAAGACGACGGAAAAGGATGGGGGAGTGGCGCTAGACGGTAGCTATGTGGAGCGGAGTTTAAACATGCCGATTATGAGTTGAACACGCCGTTATAGCAGGAGCTCTCCTCGAGAGGCGATCGCCCGCGCAGCGGCTGCTCTATCCCGTTTCGCTGACTGTGCTCTTTCCTCGCTTTCTCTTGTCTACCCCTCATTGACCTACGCGTTTGCTGCGCTACCGTGTAGGAGACGGGGTGCGAACACACGCGGCTATCAGGTGCATGCGCTTCGCTCTGAGGGTCGTAGGAGACGACTAACACTGCTCGGGGAGTACAGGAAGACATAGCGTTCTGCACACACGCTCAGACGCGTTTCTAGGCCACATTACTTGAAGCAAAACCAACCCACCATGGACCACGACGACAACGGACCTGCGCTCGCCCTGTCAGACGTCGTGCACGATGAGCCCCTGCCCGACGACCATAACCACCACCATATTCATGCCCTTGCTGTCACCTCACCCCACACGCACCAGCATTCTCCCCCCGCGCCATCTCCATTCCAACACCAACCTTCCGCGCACGCGCGCGACGTCCACATCCTGCCGGACATATCCCAAGTCCCGCACCCAGAACAAGACCACGAGAGCGACTTCTCCAACCTCTCCCCAGACTCCGTCGGCCCTACGTTCACTATCGAGCAGCTGGAGCACGAGATCTCGTCCCTTCTGCAGCAGAATCAAGCAGCCGCGCTGGGCAAGCTCGCAGACGGCCACACTGCTGAACACCCCATCGACCTCTCCGGCCCTCCATCCGACCTTCATGGACCCCCTCATGACCCACACGACCCACACGACCCCCAAGATTCGCATAACCCCCTCTCCGAAGCGCTTGCTGGGGTGCTCGGTATCAACCTGAGCGGCCTCGCGGCGGTGCTTCAGGCTGCGCACGCTCAGGCGGCAGAGAACGAGCGCGCAGCGGAGGCGTTGGCCGCCGCCGATCCCGACGGAGCACGGAGGAGGAAGGAGGAGGAGCATGAGATGAAGCGTACGAGGAATGCGCCCGCCTTCCACTCCCTGACTGCTGGTGACACTGTGCCCCTCCTCTCGCATTCCAGCAGCAGTCCCACAGACGGGTCTGAGTACTTCTATGATGATGAGGGTGATAGCGAGCGGGAGGAAGGGCTGGGAGGAAGCGGCCACCACGATTCGTCGTCCCCCGTGGAGAGCAGTGGATCTCCTTCACATCCCCCCGAGTTCACGGAGACGGACATCAACGACATCTTGAGCCATTTCACGCAGTTTGACCAGGACCCACCTCCAGAACATCAGCAAGAGCACGAGCCGCCGCCACGATTGGAACCACATCCCCCTCTCGCCGCCACCGTTTCGCCGCCCCCACCGCCTACTGCCGATGTGCATTCCTCGCCCTCTACCCCACCGCCTATCGCCTCGCTTCCTCCTACATCACCGTCTTACGAGACATTTGCGTCTGAGCCAGAACAGCCGGTCGCTTCCAGCTCTGCGCTTCCCTTGGTCCCTGTCTCTGCGTCGAACTCCAAGCCTGCAGCAGAAATGCGCGATCGGAGTGGGAAGTTGCAGCAAGCACACGTATGCGATCAGTGCTCCAAGTCGTTCAGCCGGCGAAGCGATCTGTGCCGACATATGCGCATACACACCGGAGAGCGGCCGTTCGTCTGTCCTGAAGTTGGCTGTGGCAAGACGTTTATCCAGGTACGTCATACCTCTATTGCGTCATGAGACTCGCCACTGACAAGCTATGCAGCGTTCTGCCCTTCATGTGCATCTGCGCGTACATACCGGGGAGAAGCCGCACTTCTGCGAGTATCCGGACTGCGGCAAGACGTTCGGGGACTCGAGCAGTCTGGCGCGACATCGGCGCACGCATACAGGGAAGCGACCGTATCAGTGCGAGGACCCGGCGTGCGATAAGACGTTCACGCGGCGGACGACGTTGACGGCGCACATGAAAACGCACGATCCGACATGGGAACCCGATCCAAACATGTGAGTGGGCTCTGTCTCTCTCTCAGTCGGGACGAGTCGGAATTGACATTCTGTTGTCAGTAAATACAGCTTCAAAGCTAAACGGCCGAAGCTCATCGACCCTGCCAAGGAAGAGCAGGACCTGGAGGCCTCCGTTCGGACGCTGTCTGCGTTGCTCAATCCCAACATCATGCCGCCACACCCTCCGCCTATCATAGACCCGTCACTGGACGAACGGGTAGCAGCGACACTGGGCGCAGAGTTGGCTGCTGCACTCGCCCAGGGGCATGTCAACGGACGGCCAAGTGTATACGACGATCCGGCAGAGGAGGAGGACGAGCTGGGGGACGACCCGTACTCGTCCGGGCCGGAGCACGGCGGCTCAGCAGCGTACCGGAGCCGTGGGGGCAGCAGCCGCGGGAACTCGCCTGAGGTGCAGGAGGCGGAGACGGGAGAGAAGACACTGAGCGGGCCAGGCGGGGAAGTGCAGGTGATGCTTGTCGAGGGGCTGGATGGGGAGGCGTTCCCGATAACGCTTCGGGCACGGGGCAAGGAGCGGGTGGGAGCAGCGACGGTGGTGAGCGGGGTGAAGCGGAAGCGGTGACGTTGGATTGTATACTACTACTTGGATGATCTACTCTACTAATTCTGCTACTAGTGCGCATAGACACGGCTGAGGGGCAGAGGCGGTGAGTGCGAGAGACAAGTCGGAAGAGGCCCGGACCTGGCTGAGAGAGTGCGGGGGTCCGGAACACAGCTGCGAGGACATGTGAAGTGGGGGGAGTTGCCAGAATAGGCAGTCGAGATGGCGCAGGATAGCGCAGGACGCGGAGAGGGGCTCCTGTCTTTCCGGCCCTCATAAACATTCCCGTCCTGCCCCGGCACTCATCTTGCTCTCTCCTCTCTTGCCGTCCTTCCGCATCACCACATACCCGTCTGCACATACCACCGTCGCCCACCATGTCCGGAGAGGAACAGCCCAACACCGATCTCATTACCCTCACCCGGTGCGTCCCCGCGTCCCCGCGTCCATCCCGCGCACTCGCTCATCGATGTGCATCACCTCGCGCGAACCCCCCACAGCCATGTCCTCGCTGACCAGTTCAGCATGGGCCCCGCCGCGACCGGCGATCTCACCCTCCTCCTCACCGCCATTCAAACGACCTCCAAGTTCATCGCGACCAATGTCCGGAAAGCGCGTCTGATTAACCTGTGAGCGACCTCGTGATTACGGCACCGCGCCCAGTGACCTCATCGCGACCCCCTGCGTGCAGCGTAGGACTCGCTGGCGAGACGAACGTCCAGGGCGAGGAGCAGAAGAAGCTTGACGTGCTCTCAAACGACATCATGGTCAACTCGCTGCGCGCTTCGGGCAAGACTGCCGTGCTCGTCTCGGAAGAGCTCGAGGATGCAGTTATCATCGAGGGCAAGTACAAGGGCAAGTACTGCGTCGTCTTCGACCCGCTCGACGGTAGCAGCAACATCGATGCTGGTGTAAACATTGGCACTATATTCGGGATATACCAGATTGTGAGTTCCGCCTCCGGTTGCGTTCCGTTATCTCGCACCCCACCGTCTTCCTGCTACCCCAAGGGGTAAGGGTGGCGCGCGCAGGACGCTAGGGGTGCCCGTTATGTGGGAGTCAAGCTAATATCGATGGGAAAGGCGCCAGGATCGAAGGGAACGGTTCAGGATGTGTTGCGGCCGGGCAGCCAAATGGTCGCTGCTGGTTACACGATGTGAGTTTCTAGTCATTTGCGTGATACAGCGACCACTCACACGTCGCGGCGCAGGTACGGTTCGTCAGCAAACCTGGTCCTGACCACGGGACATGGAGTGAACGGATACACGCTCGATGCTTCACTGGGCGAGTTCATCCTCACGCACCCAGATGTACGTTCGCATATGATTGTTTGATTGGGGAATCATGCATTACTCACTCTTCGCGGACTGTAGATCAAGATCCCGCCACGAGGGAAGATCTACTCCTTCAACGAGGGCAACTCGATGTACTTCCACGAGCCCGTTCTCAAATACCTGAACAGCATCAAATACCCGGCCAATGGCAAGCCATACTCGGCGCGTTACATTGGCTCCATGGTCGCAGATGTGCACCGGACACTGCTGTACGGAGGCATCTTCGGCTATCCTGACGACAAGAAGAGCAAGCGCGGAAAGCTTCGGTTGCTCTACGAGGCCTTCCCCATGGCATTCCTCACAGAGCAGGCGGGTGGTATCGCGACGACGGGCACGAAGCGCATCTTGGATATCGTCCCGACGAGCATCCACGAGCGCTGCCCGGTCTTCCTGGGCAGCCGAGAGGACGTCCAGGACTTGATGAAGTTCTACCAGGAGGCGGAGAAGACGAACGGGGACGCGAAGGCATAACGTGCGGACGTTGTATCAACAGGCGTGACGATGTAGCATTTTGTCTGTATTGTATTTCATGCAATCTATCGCTATCTGTCCAAGGATCATGAAACACCAGTACTGCGTGAGAAGCAATGCGAATACAAACATGGGGGAAGCAGCTTGGTGTGGGATAACCGAGACAAGAGTCCAGAAGTAATGAAGCATACCGTACTTCGAACTTCATACAAGCGTAAAAACCTGATGCAATTGAACCCCAAACTGCGGAACCTCACTCCCAAACATTGACTACCTCCGACTCGTGCGTCATGACCGCGGCATCCTTGCGCACGGGGTTGACGCGTGGGTTGACGAACTGTGGTTAGAACGCCAATCAGCCTCTGCACGTGGCTATCGGGCGGACGGTAACAAACCTTCTCGTCGTACTCGTGCATGACCTCTGCAGCGATGATTGCACGGTCCTTCAGCAATGCCTCGTACGAGCGGGCGAGTGCGCGAATCTGGCGGGGTAAACATCGTTAGCATCAAGATACGTCCACACTGAACAAAAGATGTAGAGGGCACGTGCCTGCACTCCGACGATGAACATGATGAAGAACATGAGCATCCAATTCGCGCTTGTCGTCGCGATCCAGAGCAGCGAATGCACGGGGGAGTACAGCGAGAACAGCGCCATCTCGAGCGCGCCGGGCGTCCACACCTCGAGCTGCTGCACCCGCTCGTCCTCCCACGGCTGCGGCGCGCGAGCCTTTGGTGGGCTGAGGTTGAGCAGGAAGCGCATGCTCAGAACGAATCCGCGCCAGAGGGCAGAGAAGACCGAGCCGAGGAGCGCGAGCAGGAGCGCGGGCACGGAGCGGCGTGGGACGAGGTCGTCGGAGGAGCTGCGGTGCGGCGTGCGCGGACGCTTGACGAAGGAGGCGTGTGGGGAGGAGACAGGGTCGGAGGCGAGGTTGAGGAAGTAGGTCTTGGTGCGGGTGAAGAGGAAGAGGGTATTGAGGATCGAGGCGGAGACGAGGATGAATGTCATTGGAACGGTCTGTTATTGTCGAGGGTCGGGTAAGACGCGTGGCGGACGTGTGCGAGGTGAGGTAGAGGATGCACGTACCCAGTCGAACCAGGACTCTCCTTCACCTTCTCGGTACATGTCTTCCCAGCCCAGGTCGGAGTCGGGTACTCGTCGGATTTGTGAGACGCGTACACAGAGATGTAGGAAGTGCAGTGCACCGCCGAGGACTCTTGCGGAGTTTTGTGGGGTTGGTAGTGGGACATTGTGAGGAAACTGGGAAATTTCAAAGGAGACTTGAGACGGTATAGAAGTGATCCTGACGAGGTCTGGTCAGCCAGCTGAACCGCGAATGTGCTCAGGTATTTGGCGCTTTGAGTGTTGCTCGGCTGAAGGTTGGTTCATGTATGACGATATCAAGTCTTCGAGCACCAGGATGAAACTCAGACACGCCACAACGAAAGGAGGCTGGATTGCTTCGCGGAAGACATTTACAAGGAAAACCGCCACGCGACACATGGTTAGGTCAGAACGACTAGGGACTCTCGGTCGGTCGGACATGGACTCTGACTCAAGTTGCGCAACCCATTGTTCTGTATGCACGTAATAAAACTCACCTGTCGTACAAGGACTTCTGGCGCACTACACGTTTGCCAGGTGTCCTCCCCGGCGTGCCTACATCACTCGTCCGATTCTTCCGCTTTGCTAGAGGCGTGGCATACGGTGGTGGTCGTCTGGACCTAGCAGCTTCCCAGTCAAACGGTTGCGACGCGGACAGCGACGGTGAAGTAACGGGGGAGATCGGGTAGACGAGTCGTGTCCTCGAGGTGGTTTGGCGGACGGGGGTAACGGGCGACGCAGCGGTGGACGCGCTCGAACCGCCTCCAGCCCGCGGAGAGGCAGAGACGGCGGCTGCATTGGTCTGGGCGAAGCGTCGAAGAGAGGACATGGGATCCAGAGAGCGAGAGACGGAGGAGAATTCCTCGCAGGCGGAGGACGGAGACTCGTGCAAACGCGCCGGTGGCACCGCACACGCGTGCGTGATGCATGATGGGCGAGAACGCGCTGTGACGTGACGTGTCAGGCCCTCCCACGCCACATCAGTCACCCTCGTTTCTTCTCCGCTTCGGAGTGATGCAGCCGAGCCCTCCCATTGGCTGGGGCAAGCCAAGCATGTGTTCGCACGGCCAGAACGAAAATTCCATGGGGTGGAATAAAGGAATGGTGTGACAATTTATCAGCGGGTGGGAAAGTGGGGACACGTGTTGGGGTGATGTTGTGACATATTTGCGGACTGGGTGCCGGATTAGGGAAAACGAACCAAGTTGAAAAGTCGGGCTCGCTTGGGGACGTTCCTTGCTCTCTGCCCCTTCCACCCATCGCCTTTTGTTCCCCCCGTTAAATTCTAACGACCATTCCTCCCCTCCCATAACCCGACAACGCGCTACCCATCTCCCCCCGCTCCGTTTCCACCATAACGTCCACGTTCAGACCCCACACTTCAACATCCTTGTCGCCCTCGAACTCCGTCAGCGTCAGGATGGCCCAACCCTCCTCGTCTCATAGAGAACGGGAACGGAGCGAACGCTCTTCCTCCCGTCACCACCATCACCGCACAATATCTTCCACGACCCTCCTTCTCGTCCTCTCCCTCGTCCTCGCCGTTCTCGCCGTCATGCTCTCTCTCCCGAGAGACCAGAGCGCCAGCACCGCAGCCGCAGCCGCCAACGGCGTTGACACCAAGAACGAGGGCTTCTGGGGAATTATTACTCCCAAACGTACTCAAGCACTCCTCGCTCGCGAGAGCAACGTTGCCGTCCGCGAGGCCGAGGTCGCTCGTCGTGAAGCCGAACTTCTCGCTGGTGCGCCCGGCGGTGTTATCCCTGCCACCCAAGCTCCCCTTGCTTGC
Organism: Lentinus tigrinus ALCF2SS1-7; assembly: GCF_003813185.1. NCBI lineage: Eukaryota > Fungi > Basidiomycota > Agaricomycetes > Polyporales > Polyporaceae > Lentinus > Lentinus tigrinus. Next base: position 1,486,255 of record NW_027137912.1, on the reverse strand, counting down.
CCCCCGTGCCCTACTGTCTTCGAGAAGGTTACGGAGGCTCCTCCTCCCATTCAGACCGTCATCAAGGAGGTCGTCAAGGAGGAGTCCCTCACTCCTCCGGGATGGTGGGACCAAGCACGCATTCGCGCTGAGGATATCCTTGACCGCGAGCTCAAAATCGCCGAGCGCGAGCGCGAAATCAGCCGTCGTGAGGAGGCCGTCAACCGTCGTGAGCACGACGCGTCAAGACGCGAGAGCTGGATCATGGAACAACTTGTGTACGTGTCGTTTTTCTTGTCTACGTCACAACATTAATCACCGATTTCGCTTAGTGTCCTCAACGAGGCTGAACCTGAGACGGTCGAGGAAGAGTACATCTACAACGAACCGCCTCCCATCGCTGCGGCGAGACGGAAACCCAAGGTACCCCCGACTCCACCCCAGCAGCGCCGCTCCGAGCTCTGAGACGAAGGGGGAATTCAACGTTTCACTTTTATTTGCTTCATTCATGTACAGTTCGTATCCTTCGTCGCGTCCCTCCCCTCCCTTCGTCCCGGGCTTGGGGGACCACGGTGTTTGTCGTCTTGTTCCCCCGCGTCCTTGTGTATGCTGATAGCCTGTTTGCACTCTCCGCGTCTGTTGTCGATCGATCGGTGCGCGACGCGCGTGTTGGTTTCGCGCCCACGTGATGTTCGAACGCGCTCTGTCACCCGGCGTGACGGCGATTAGAGTGCAGACCGATTATCAGCCTACATCCCCCCTCCATGTTTTTCGTGAACAGCTCGCTGACTAGAATATTTTCCTTATAGGCCCTTAACCCCCCCGCAATTGTTCTAACTGAAACCGCTATCGAGTTTGCGACCGAGACCAGGACAGTCACGCACACGCAGCACCACACGGTCCAGTCGCCGGTTACTGTCCAGCAACCGTCGAACACCCGTCGGGTTGCCTCGCCGACCCCCAACATCATGTCTTCTTCCTCTACTACGTACATCCCGAAGACCACGTCTGTCGAGGTCGTCGTGGAGGAGGAAGTCCTTGAGCCCGAGGAAGTCGAGACGACAGTCACTGTCATGCGCAACCCTCGGAAGCGGCCTCCCAAGCGGTGGTTCGGTGGCTGGTAAACTGACCCAACGCTGGACTGTTGACGAGTGTGTGACGAACGATCATGTCCCGAATGTCCTGACTGTACGAGGTCCTCTCTCTTTTATTGCTTTCACTTCTATTTCCCTCCCTTGACGGCTGGTGCTTTATTTCGATTGATTACTGTATTTTTGCTCGAACCCCAAACACCCCTCTGCTCTCATCGTCTCATCTCGGACCCGCTGCGACACCTGCTTTCCCTCTTCCCGCTTTGCCCGTACGCGCGCGTGCTGCGCTGCTCACCTACACTCGGCTAGTTCTTAGCTACACACTGGTACTCACCTGATTACGACTACTACTTGGATGCAGGTCCAATTAGCACGGCATGTTTACGGTCTCCCTATTCTTGTGTACTGGTGACGATGGTGACGAGTGCTGGGATACATGTAGAATATTAGGACTAGGATAGCTACTGTCGCGATATTTGCTGAATCTTAGACTCGGACTCAATCCTGCGTGTGTAGTGAGCACCTCGCTCTTGGAACAACGTTGCAATGCTCATATCTCAGAGCTCGAGAGGGCTTGACGGGTGAGCCTATTGTCTGACTGTTCGAAAACGCGAATGGCATGAGGCATCGCAAAGGCGGTTACCAGTAGTTTGGTTCAGGCTCTACGACGGTCTCGTGAATCGATGAGGGATGCACTGCAAGATTCAGTTTGCGTGAAGAGCCGGCAAACTCTCGGCGTTTTGACGAAAAGCCTGAGGCGGGATCTTCCAAAGTGGGCAGGAGCCGAGGTTTCAGATCGAGATCTGCGTGCGCTCACGCCGAGCGCATGGCGGAGGGCCGCAAAGACCTCTCTTCCCTCCTCGTATATCCATCGCGATTCTTGTGCGCTCCTCTTAACATAGTCTTCATCGCTCACAAATCGAATCATTGACTGCGCCTTGGCCTGCAAAGAATCTCTCAAGACCTTCAATCACGCGTCGAACGGGGACCACAATTGACCCTGATCTTGAGGAGACTCTTGCGAACGGAAGCACGTTTCACGACCTTTGCCCAGGTGAGAGCTTCGTTTCGTCAGCGACCAGGGAACGCGCTTTTACCCGTCGAGTAGGACTATTTCTTGCCGTAGCACACCCGCACACCCCCACCTGTCCCTCTATCTCATTGCGCCCATTCTCGCACCTTCACCCAGAAGCCTCCGCACATGGCACCAAACGTCCGCTGTAGGGTGAGTGTTGCAGACCTTTCCTTCTCGCGCGCAATGACCAACACACGCGATCGGCCATCCCAGTACTACGACCAGGACACTGGCGCACCCATCGGACTGGGCTGCCCCAGGGGCAGCGACTGCTTCTACATTCATCCAAGTTCATCCCAGTGGGCGGGCGCACGTAATGCCAAATTTCCCTACCAAGACAGACGATCATCCGGCACAGGCCGGGGCGGCCGCAACGCTGTTGACTCTCGGAGCAGCGGATGGTCTAGCTCATCTACTACCACGGGTGCGAATAGGACGCGCCCGTTGAGACAGTCACCTATCCCTACTGCACCTCGTGCGATGCACGCAGAGTTGGAAAGTACGTCGGGATGGGGCTCAGCGCCCATAGGCGGGACTACTTGGTCTACGTCTGAGACCAGCCTCGCGATGGGGACGACCAATGCGGTAGCGACAGCATCTACTTCGACCAGTACCCGGGACTCTGCCAACGATACGTCGTGGGGCGCTCCAACTGGTGGGGGATGGGGCGCACCGACCTCAGGTGGGTGGGGAGAACCGACCGCGGTAGGAGGATGGGGAACAACCACTACTGCGTCTACATCCACTCCTCCACCTGCCCCTGCATTCTCACCTCCTCCGCCCCCCATCGCAGCGCCGCCGCGCGCCCCCGCCTCGGCACCTCAACAGTCTCCCACACGCGAGAATCCCGAAAGCATCATCTGGGGTGATAGGAAGGGGAAGGGAAGAGAGGTCGCGGGCGTAGGCACCCCCCAGTATGCCCCTTTCACTCCTCGTACCCCGCGCTCTCCCAATCGCAGTCCCGAGAGGGGGGATCCTCGCAGGTCGCACGCTATCGCCCCTCCTACGATGACCCCGACAGACTACGTCGCTGTCGCGTCGACGGTCTCGAAGGAGATGCGACAGGAGAAGGAACGCATGCGGATGATCAGCTCGGGGATCTACGTCCCAAAAGCCCTGGCCGGCGACGGCACGGTTGCGTCCTCGTCAAAGAAGAATCCCTTCGCATTTCCTGCGTACAACCCACCCGAGAAGATGGACGTCGAACGTTATGTCAAGGGTGCCCTGTCCAACGTCGACTCGGATCCTGGTTGTTCCATGGACCTCGAGGCCGATGCAGAAATCCCGGTGTCCCTAACAGATCAGTGGAAGGATTACTCACGGTACGTCGACGCCTTCATGTCTCTTTTGGGACACGACTGATGCATGGATTTTAGAACGCTTTCCAGCGCGATTTGCAGCAACATAGACATACGAACACTGCAACAGACTCGTCAACAAGTCAAGCGCTTGCATAACAGCAAGTTGATTGCGAGCGCATCACAAGTGGCCGCTCACGCTAGGCTGAACGAGCTGGATAGCGACGCAGTTACGCAGCTCCAACAGGCGAGGGCGCGATACGACACCGCCATCAAGCATCTCATGCGCTATCCGCTGGAAGGGCTGCCCCCGCCGTCTGACAACGATCCTCGGATGAAAGACGCAGAGAACGTGCGCCGCCACGTGGAGGATATCAGAAACTGGATGGCCAAGATGAATGAGTCAATCTCGGAGCTTCAGGAGACGATCCAGGACGTCCAGGACGCACAGCGCCGCATTGAAGAGGAGAACCGGCAGATCGAAGAGGAGCAGAAGCGCGCGGCAGCTGAGGCTGAGATTGAGGCTGAGAAACAGCGCGCTGTGCAGAAGTGGGTCCCGATCAACTCGACGCGCAAGGCCGTGACGGAAGTCGAGGAGAGGGTCACCAGTCTGGAAGAGCGCGTCGCCGACCTGGAGTATGATCTCGAGTATTTGCGGGAGACCACACCCTCTACGGGGGACGTCGTCCTCCAACGGCTCGTCGAGCTCGGCATCTGCAAGTCTACGGAGCCTCCGGCTGGTCAGCTGGAGCGGCAGGAGTCGCTAGAGGAGGGCGAGATGCCGTTTGTACCGCCTCCGCCCCCGAAGTCAAACGAGGAGCTCACGGAGGAGTGCGAGAGGCTTGGGAAACGGCTTGACGAGTATTCCATTGTCGCCGAGCATGGGCAACAGCAGTTGAAGGAGCTCCAAGAGCGTAGGTTCACCAGGGATCGCAGCTATCATGAGCTCGCTGGCGACAACGCCCGCCTGGCCCTCACGATCAGGACTGTATGTGCATCGTTTATAGCTCTTCGTAGGCTGTGTGCTGATTGAAAATTTCTATGATGTAGCTCGAGAAGACACAACAGGACCAGGCGGACCTCCTCGCGAAGACCGGTGAAGATATTGCACACCTGGAAGAGCTGTTGGAGAAATACAAGAACGACCGGCCGCCGCCTCCCCCGCCTCCTCCTACGTCGGACGAGATCACCGCTGAGGTTGTCAAGAACGTCCTGCCCGAGCTGCGCAGCATGGTGACGCGGGCCCTGGGCAGGATGAAGATTGGCGTCGACAAGGCGTTGCTGAAGCAGCAGGAAGCCGTCTGCGGGCAGATTTTCATGACGCTCCAGCCGGCCCTGGTCATCGTGCAGACGGCTAAAGCATTCATGGACCGCCAGCCAGAGGTGCTCATGCCCCCACCCCCGCCGCCGGTGCAAACGCAGAGCGTCCAGTACTAACGTGAACGGTTTTTCTGTGTCTTCTGATTCACCCCGCCTTTTTGCCATGTAGAATACAAGCCTCCTTCACCTCGCTCCCTGCGTATATACCGCGTCGTCTTGAATATTCATTTCAGCTCGTCATCTTAACCAGCCTTGATGTTTCCGTGTGTATCATACCTCCGTACTTCATCCTCGTCCATCCCCTGAATTGTCGCAATGCTATCGATAGCGTTTCCTTGGCTTACTGTCTTTGTATATTCCATCCATGTATACGTTGTGCAACGTAGTTATCGCGTGTCCTTGTACATACTCGAGCATCCGCCATTTCTGAGTGAGCATCGAATATGTATTGCGAAGTCCAGTATGACGATGATAAGTTACACACAAAGGTATCTAGAAAGGGTTTGAAAGTGAAAGTAACATAGCGCTGCAGCATCATGCCCGCAGGTCAGGCTTTGGACCAGACCTTCCGCTGGTAATCCAGGATAATCGGTACGAAGTCCCACATTCCAAACTCGGGCCAGTACGTTGAAGAAAACTGCAGCTGGGTATCTTCGGAGCACTACACGCGGGGTCAATTTCTTCCCAATGAGGTGAGCAAGGCGTTCCAGCGTACCTGCCAAAGAAGATAGTCGCTCAAACGCTTCACGCCGCTGGTACGAACGAGGATGTCCAACGGCGGACTGCCCGAGAGTGATGTCATGAGGTGTGCCTCTATGTCGTCCGCAGTGATCCTGTGCATAACGTTCCAGAGAAACGTCGAGGACAATGGGGGAAAAGATGGAGGGAAATGCCTACGTGTCATCGCCGTCCTCGTCCTCCAGACGCTCTCGGATTGTGGACTGTACTGCTGTTGCAATCTCGTCGCGTGAGGTGTATGGCATGCAAAGGTTGAAGATAGCCCTGGCCAAAATGATCGGTACATAGTCCGCGCATAATGGTCCGTACACACCTGTTGTTATTCTTGGTTAACTCCTCCGCCTTCTCGGCCGCTACCCTGACACGTTCCGGCAACATATCCCTACGGCCGACTACGACAAGCTTGATGCCGTACTTGTCTAGGATGTCTCTTTCGGTCCCCGTTGAATTGCACATCGCGGACTCCAGTAAATGCGAAACGTACCCTTTCTGACAAAGTTCGAGCAGCTTGTCCTCCGCAAGGTCCATGAGCGCGTCCACCTCCTCGGGGGAACGCTTGAAGTTCTCTATCGAGAACGCGTACGCGGTGACACAACGCACATTCATGTGTATACAAATTTCGAGCATCTAAAGGCACAATTACCTCTCGTGGAACAACGGTAGGTGGCCATTAGAACGTACCTTCCGCAGTGTGTAGAACCCGTCCGTGTGACCCTGCTTTATCTGCATGTGCTTGCTCCGGGCATACCGCCTGTTCCCGTCAAGAATGAACGCAATGTGCTGGGGCACCGGGCCCGACGCAAGGACGGCGATGAGGGCATCCTGGGCCTTGGCGGACGCCTGGGCAGAGAGCCAGCCGAGCGAGTGCGAGATGAGCTGGAGTAGCATAGCGTGGGAATCCGACGCGTCGCGCTTTCAGTTTGTAGCCCGCGCCGCGCTTTGCCCTCAGCGACGACCTACATATAATAATACCTCGCCGCCCCTCGCGTTTCCTCTCTCTTCAGAGACACCCCCGAGCTACGCTCTCGCTCTGCGCAATGCCACCTAGGAAGAGAAAGGCCACAGAGGACCCGTACACAACTTGTGGCTATCCGTACCTCTCGGGTACGACTTACGGCACTGCGACCGCTGGCTCTTCGGTCAATCCCATCGCCCTCGACTCGCCTCCCAAGGCCAAGCGCCAACGCAAGGCGAAGGATCCTGATGCGCCAGTTCCAGAGAAGCGCGGTGCCATCCACAAGAAGCAGTGCCCAAAGAACATCATTGAGCGCGTCGAGAGAGTCATGGCTCAGAGGTGTGTTCGTCCTGGAAAGTTGGGACGCGCCTGATGTAACTCAAACTGTGCGTCTCCGGTCGTAGGTTCTATATGATTGATAGGAAGCGCGAGGGAAATGAGCTGAGGGAAGAGTTCAGCGTTCTCGGGTCGACTGGCAATGTAAGCGGCCAACCACGCCAGCCATGTCTCTGTTGCAGCATTACTGAGCTTCGCGCAGGTGTACACCGTGGTTATCGACAAAAAGCCTTCCTGCAACTGTATGCTCTTGTCCTGTCTGCTTGTGCGCCTGTGTTGAAGTTGTACAGGTCCGGATGCACTGAAGGGCAACCATTGCAAGCATATTGTGAGTGTATCTATGGCGAGCCAAACGAAGACGGGTATTTATCGCTCTCATAGCTGTTCATCTTCCTGAAAGGTTCGTTCAACACCATACATGTTAGTTCATACTAGTATATTGAGTGTCCCAACCAGTGTTACAGGTCTCCCAGAATTCGGGTCACTGGTATCAGAAGTAAGCATATTCACCCCGTCCTGCGAGGCATTCAGATTAATCGCATCTTATGCAGGGCACTCATCACGTCGGAGCTCGAGGACATCTTCACGAAGGCCCCGCGTGCTCCTGCTGCCATTGCTCACGAACGCATCCGTAATGCGTACGCGCAAGCCACCGGAAAGAAAGTTGCACCGAGCTCCGAAGCCAGCTCCAGGAAGCGACTCCCCGGGGAGGAGGATGACTGTCCCATCTGCTACGAGAACATGCACCGGGAAGCTGAGAGCAAGCTGACCTTCTGTGAAGACTGCGGCAACGGTCTGCACAAAGTCTGCTTCCAGCAATGTGAGTGCCATCTTATATCATATAAGAGGCCAGCCGCTTACCTTTTCTCCTCTTCCTCAGGGGCTAATGCCGCAAAGAACGGGATAACCTGTGTTTTCTGCCGTGCGAAGTGGCCAGAAAGCGCGCCGGCTGGTTCCTCTAAGGGTGCTGGCGCGCGCTCCTCTGAAGGGTACCTCAACCTCGGCAGTCTAGCAGGTGTTAGCACAGTCCGGGACACGAGTTCTTGTAAGCCAATAACATGTGATCATCCTCCCGGATCGCTCACAATATCGTGCAGACTATCAGGGGCCCACCAGGGGCAAACGCTTCTATGGGTACCGGGACTACTTCTGACACCTTTCGTCGACGAGCCTTCTCCTTACCATACTGTATATTCTTCTTGGCCTACAGTACGTTATCTTGTTTATTTGACACCGGCACTTCTACTTGGCCGTTGGTTTTTCACACAACTTAAGATCTCCGACGAACAACGAGCTCTCGAGCTGTTCGGCACCTCGGGATCTATGTCGTGACACCATCTGCTCGAGGCTAGCGCAGATGTCGGGAAGCATGACCTAGGTGGCTCAAACCGCAGCCAGTTTTGGCCACATCATTGTCAGGTGAGAGAGTTCCGGGTATGAGAGGACGTGGATATGCCGGATGGCATATCGGGCCCACGGAATGCAGTATTTAGTAGCATTCCCGGGCCCCACCCCCTGACCACGTACTAGGAGCCCCCCAAGCTCTCGCGACTTGTCTTGTCTCCTACAACCGCCACGGACTACACCGTACCTTGTCATGTCTCCAGTCGCCGACCCCGTTTCACGTAACGACAGCTCCGCTATCCCTCAGGCCGCAAGGTCTGCTGGCGTCGGCACCTTCCCGCGACCGCCGACGTTCACGACGAAAGAAGAGGAGCGGGAGTATCTGAAGTTTCGCCTTGCCCAGGCTTTCAGAATATTCGGTGAGTTGAGACCACATGTCACGAAAAGTCTGTTGGCCGGCGTTTAACCTTTCTACTCCAGGAAAGCTCGGATACGACGAGGGCGTTGCGGGGCACATCACAGTCCGGGTAGGTCGACCCGGTGGGCGCTCAAGCGCTCACAGCCGAATAGTCAACTAACTTGCGCACTGTTACCAGGATCCCGTCCGCCCTGACTGCTTCTGGGTGAACCCTTTTGTAAGTCACCTTATATATGTAGGGGCGAAAGAAATGGATTCATTCATGCCTGTACATGGTAGGGAAAGCACTTCTCGCTAATCCAACCGAGCGACCTCATCCTCGTCGACCATCATGCGAATGTGCAGATCAACGAGTCTGGCCCGAACAAGTTGCTCAACAAAGCCGCATTCATGATCCACTCTGCTATACATGAGGCGCGTCCGGATGTCAATTGCGCGGCGCACTCCCACTCGGTCTATGGTCGGGCGTTCTCGACGCTGGGGAAGGAGCTCGACATGATCACCCAGGATAGTTGTGCGTTCTACAAGGTAAGCAGACACTCCATCAATGTCAGAAACCACTGAGCTTAGGCTACGTTGTAGGACCATGGCGTCTATAGGCAGTACGGAGGTGTCGTGCTGGACGAAGAGGAAGGCGCACACATTGTGAAGGCGCTCGGGTCCAAGAAGGTGCGTCTAATCCTATGGTACCAGTTACTGTCTGATGCATCCCACTCACTCCACCTTCAGGCTGTCATTTTGCAGGTCTGTGCAGACAGTGCTACTCGCATCTCTCTTGTTCGTCGCGACACACCCTGACTGACAGATCCTAGAACCATGGCATCTTAGTCGGCACCACCAGCATTGAAGCGACAGTTCACTTCTTCATCGCGCTGGAGAAGTCGTGCCAGGTTCAACTCATGGCGGACGCGGCGGCAGCCGGTACCGGTGGGAAGATCATCAAGATTTCTGAAGCGGAAGCTGCGATGACCTACGGGGTTGTTGGGACCATGGCCGGTGGTTGGTTCAGCGGTCGGCCTCACTTCCAACTCTTGGAAGCACAGGAAGGCTCCTCGTTCAGGTTTGGGAGTGGTAAATGATGAGTTAGTACGGTTGGTATCACATCGGACCGAAGTCGGTTGTACGCTATCTGTTTGTGTAAGTTCCGTCTTCTCCGAGCGCCGTGTTCCTTGTTCCTAGGTCTTTGTCTGAACTAGGGTCACGCAGATACTAGTCTCATAACGAGCGCAATGTACACTGCGAACTTGGCATGATAGATGAACCGGAGTGTCAGACCGGACGTTGCATCCTCTAGGACTCATGGCTCCATGGCTGGTTCGCGTGCCCACGGTACGTTCAGTTTGTGGCGCTGATCTTCAGTAAGAACTCCGAGAACTGGCGTATTAGGTCACGAGAATGTAAGGACAGGAACGCTGTGGTCTCGCACGAACGATGCAACGACAGTGTGGGAGCGTCTGCACAGAAGTACGTACTCGTCTGTCCACGTGCAATGTTCTTGACTTCTCACTCCGCTATGCAGCATGCGCATCGACGGTTGCGGCCCGCCACTGACACCGGGGAGGAAATTGAAGCGTTGGTTGTATCCAGCTCACACCAATCACTAGTCAACTGTACGAACGTGCGCACCCTGACGCCCTCCAGACGACTTCAGCAAAGATTCCGTCGGATCACCTTACGAAGCCTCTACGTCTTCTGTGTCATCCACGTTCATCAGAGCCATGCTCATAAAATCGCCTTGTGGTGACTCCTGTGCGTCCACTTGCCTCCCGAGGAGCTGTGGTCACCATGCTTTTGACCCTGCTTGTCAGCGTCGCGCTCGGTGCTCTCGCTGGCGCGACAGAACTATTCGATCGCAACTTAGCGTATGCATCGCCGTTCACCAACGCGATCCATGTAAGTTTACATCCATTCTGTCCGCATGATGTCATTGCAGCTGACGTCCTCTTCCCTCCCATTAGCTGTCACACGACACTCGCTCCCTTCAAAAGCGCCATGTCGAGTTCGTGAAGCGACAGTCGCAACTCGATGACACTCAAAGCTCGGACGGTCTCACCGATGAGCACTATCCGACCTTCTACGGCGGCGACTTCTCGAGTGTACGACAAAGTTTCACATCTCTTTGATGCTGTCTACACACCAACCCTTCCACCATCTAGAGCCCCTTCATCTACAATGGAGGCATCAACTTCACTCACTCTGGTACGCTTTGGTTCCATTTTTCTATTCAGTCAGAGTAATAACTGATAGCCCAATCTTGGATACCTCGTAGTCGCTAGCGTACGCGCATTACGTCTGAGAACACGCTGGAGAGATTGTATGCTGACACGCCGGTCCAGGGGGATCCGTTAGACACCTCGGTACTTCTGTGGACCCGCGCAGTCCCAATCGGGTCTCAGCTCCCCGATCAGAGCATCCCGGTTTGCGTAACGTTCAGAATCTTCAACAACGCCAACCTGTCTGGCAAGCCGGTCGACTCCGGATCGGCCTTCACCACTTACGACGTGGACTTCACTCTGAAGGTCGAGGCGAAGAACCTGAAGCCCGACACGCACTACTCGTTCCAGTTCGCGGACTGCACGAACCCGAAGACTGTCAGCCCTGTTGGGACGACGCGCACGATTTCCAGCCCCGACAGTAAGTGTTGAACAATTTTGAAACGACTTCGCGGACGAGCTGACTCCCGGAGTGTAGCTGCGGCCGCCAAGGTCAACGGAGGCAAGCCTCTGACCTTCGCAGTATTCAGTTGCTCGCGTTACCAGGACGGTGAGTCGTCATGCATGGCCTGACATTGTAGTTAAGCTGAGGCTTTGTCCAGGTTGGTTCAATGCCTACGGCGTTGCTGCACACAACACTTCGGCGGAGATCTTTGTGCATCTGGGTGACTACGTACGTATATGTCAGTAGTCGTCATCGAGTGCAAGTGCTGATGCGCAACTGTCAATAGATATACGAGTCCCTTGGGAATGGGTGAGCGATAGGCTGCAGGCATTGGTGGAGCTTGGGCTCAAGGGCTTTTCAGCGCGAAAATTGGCCGTCAAACGTTAGGGCGGGAGCTCGCGACAATTGCCGACTATCGTCTCCGCCTCAACCAGTACCGGACAGACGTGAGCTTGCGTGATGCTCACCAGAAGGCCCCTTGGATCACGGTCTGGTGAGTTCGTTTTACTTGGAGTCAGTCGACGAACCACCCACTGACAGCGATATTCTTCTTCGCAGGGTAAGCTCTTTGCGTCCTGTGGTTGGCTTGTGATAATAACCCTGCGTAGGATGACCATGAAGTCGCGGACCAAGCATGGAAGGCCGGTACCGCCGACAGCAACGACACGGCCGTAGGATGCAGCTTTTCGCCATCTGGCGCATGTTTCACTGACAGGAAGCTCGCTGCCGTGCGGGCCTACCATGAGTGGATGCCAATCCGCCAGGTGGATCCAGATGACAAGTTGCGTATATGGCGCAATTTCCAGATTGGCAAGCTCTTGGTACGTCCGTCACACGAGGTGTATAAGTCGTAATGCTTACTTGCTCTTGCGCAGGATCTTACTATGCTGGACACTCGTCAATATGATCGTGATATCACCGACGTAAGACTGACTACACATTGTCAACTAAAGATGTTCGCTGATGTTGAGTGGTCTCCCTACATAGCTGTACTATAACACCGGTACGTCGGCTGTCCACATTCAAGCGCGAATATTCACTCACGTTGTGGTCGCTCCCCAGGCTGTATGTCCTTTCTACTCTCTCGCACAGACGATTCGTTGAGAACGCGTCCAAGTCATCAACTCGATCGCCGACGTAACCAACCGTTCTCTTATGGGTCCAGAACAGGAGAGCTGTATGCGTCACCACTCGTGCCTATTGTTTCGAGTCTGAACCGCCGTGCCCCTTAGGGTTCTATAATACGCTCGACCAATCGAAGGAGCGCGGAGCGATCTGGCGGGTCGTCGGGTTCGTCTATCTTCCTGCTCTCAGCCTGTTTTGTACTGAAGCTCCGAGTCCCTCTAGCCAGCAGATCGTCTTCACGCAGCTGAACGAGAGTGACGCTTGTGAGTGCTTCACATGACGATGGCCTATTGAGACATCCACTAATTGTCGCCGGATACATTAGTCGATGTTGTAAGTGCCACGTACTAGACGGTGCCCAGCTTCGATGGATTAACGAGCGTCGACGTCAGGACGCCTGGGACGGGTATCGCGCCAACCGCAACCGAATCCTCGACCACCTCTACGACAACAAGATCAGCAACACGCTCATCCTCTCTGGCGACTCGCATGCGAACTGGGTCAGCGACTTGGCTCGTGAGTACCAATCCATCGTCTGCCTTCTCCAAGTGTGGCTGGCTGAAGTGTCCCCATAACAGACCCGAATGACACTACGACGTACGTCTTCAGTGCTCTCTGTCATTATCACTAATGTGTCTGAGTACGCGCTCCTGGTTAGCTATGACCCGGTCACCGGCAACGGAGCCATCGGCGTCGAGTTCGCGGGCACGGCAGTCACCTCTAGCTCGCCCTTTGGCAGCGGCGTCTCCCCCGCCAACGCGGACAAGCAGTCCCAAGTCCTCGTCGGCGTGAACACTGACTTACAGTGGAGCGAGGGGTCGTACCGTGGCTTCTTCACGCTCACGCTCAACACGACCCACGCGAACGCTACGTACTTCGCCATGCGCAACATCAGTACGTCCTAATCCTTCTTCTCACCGACTCAGCTTCGCTGACGACTAGGACGCAGGCAATGCGAACCTGGACGGATTCGCCAGCGCGACGTTCATCGTGAAGGCGGGCGCGAACAAACTCTCTCGTCCTGTCGCCGGAGGTAGCGTACTTGCTGGCGTGCTTAAGAACCAAGGATGAATGGGAGGGAAGGCGTGAATAGAAGGACAAGTGGCGCTCAATTTTCGTAGCGCTGTGAATCGAGAACATTGATCAGTTCGCTAGTTCTCGTAGTGGACTGTCCAGGACACTATTGCATGAAGTTCGCCCAATCGTCACAAGATGACCTCACGTACATGACCGAAGTCCTATTGTTGGCCTCACCTCCAGTGACAAGGAAGTTAAGACAAATTTGTTGCTTCAATTGGTCGCACACGCTCGCACACAAAGTTGGTTGGGAGAGAAAAAAGAAACTATGTGCAGATTCTAAGAGATGTGACTAATGTACATGCCAATAATTTTGCTTCGTAGTCCGCAGAACATGTCGTGATCGTAAAGCACCAAACCAACACGAACACAGAGAGACGAGTCGCTTAATCGACCTCCTCGACCGAGGGACCCTCCTCTGCGCCGCCTGCGGGCGCACCACCGGGGAAGCCGCCTGGTGCAGCGCCGCCGGGGAAGCCACCAGGCGCACCACCCGCAGATGCGTAGAGCTTCTGCATGATGGGGTTGGCGATCGCCTCGAGCTCCTTCTGGTGCTCCTCGTACTCCTCCTTCGATGCCTCCTGCGACGAGTCGAGCCACGAGATCGCCTCGTTGACGGCGTCCTCGAGCTTCTTCTTGTCTGCAGGATCGAACTTGCCCGCGAGCTTCTCGTCCGAGAGCGAGTTCCGGAGGTTGTACGAGTACGACTCGAGGCCGTTCTTGGCAGCGATACGGGCGGTGGCCTCGGCATCCTCCGCCTTGTACTTCTCGGCCTCGGAAACCATGCGCTCGATCTCCTCCTTCGACAGACGGCCCTTGTCGTTGGTGATGGTGATGCGGTTCGACTTGCCGGTCGTCTTGTCGGAGGCAGAGACGTTCAGGATACCGTTCGCGTCCATGTCGAAGGTGACCTCGATCTGAGGAACACCACGGGGTGCTGGCGGGATGCCCGAAAGCTCGAACTTGCCGAGAAGGTTGTTGTCCTTCGTCCGCGCACGCTCACCCTCGTAGACCTGGATGAGCACACCGGGCTGGTTGTCGGAGTACGTCGAGAAGACCTCGGCCTTCTTCGTCGGGACGGTCGTGTTCCGCTTGATGAGCGGCGTCATGACACCACCAGCAGTCTCGATACCGAGGGAGAGAGGAGCGACATCGAGGAGAAGCAGGTCCTGGGTCTTCTCAGAGGTGTCACCGGTGAGAATGGCAGCCTGGACAGCGGCACCGTACGCGACGGCCTCGTCGGGGTTGATCGACTTGTTGGGCTCCTTGCCGTTGAAGAAGTCGGAGACGAGCTTGACGATACGGGGAATACGAGTGGAGCCACCGACAAGGACGATCTCGTGGACCTGGGACTTGTCGATCTTCGAATCGCGGAGGACCTTCTCGACGGGCTCGAGGGTGCTGCGGAAGAGGTCCTGGCAGAGCTCCTCGAAACGAGCACGGGTAAGGGAGGTGTAGAAATCGATACCCTCGAAGAGGGAGTCGATCTCGATGGTGGTCTGGGCAGCCGACGAAAGAGTACGCTTCGCACGCTCGCAAGCGGTACGGAGACGACGGAGAGCACGAGGGTTGCCAGAGAGATCTAGATGGTGATGACGTCAGTTATGAATTCACAGGTTGAAGTCACAGCGCAAAAACTTACCCTTCTTGTGCTTCCGCTTGAACTCCTGAGTGAAGTGCATGACGAGACGGTTGTCGAAGTCCTCACCACCCAAGTGGGTGTCACCAGCGGTGGCCTTGACCTCGAAGATACCCTCCTCAATGGTCAGGAGGGAGACATCGAAAGTTCCTCCGCCGAGATCGAAGATGAGGACGTTGCGCTCGCCCTGGGTCTTCTTATCGAGACCGTAGGCAATGGCAGCCGCGGTGGGCTCGTTGATGATACGGAGGACGTTGAGACCAGAGATGGCACCCGCATCCTTCGTTGCCTGACGTTGCGAGTCGTTGAAGTATGCGGGGACGGTGATGACGGCGCTGGTGACAGTGCCGCCGAGGTAAGACTCAGCAACCTCCTTCATCTTGTGGAGAACCATGGAGGAGATCTCCTCGGGCGACTGGAAAACAATATCGTTAACACGAAAGTTTGTGCACTAGTTGGAAAAAGTTACTTACGAACTCCTTGTCCTCACCACGGTAGGAAACCCGGATGTAGGGCTTGCCACCCTTGTCGAAGACGGTGAAGGGGAAGTGCTTGATGTCGGACTGCACCTCAGGGTCGGAGAACTTGCGGCCAATGAGACGCTTGGCATCGAAGACAGTGTTGTGGGGGTTCATCGCGACCTGGTTCTTGGCGGCATCACCGATGAGACGCTCCGAGTCGGTGAAGGCGACGTAGGAAGGCGTCGTGCGGTTGCCCTGGTCGTTGGCGATGATCTCGACACGATCATTTTGCCAGACACCGACGCAACTGAAGACCCAGAGTCAGTACAAAGTTCTGGCGCGCATGGTAAAGCAAGGAAATACTCACGAGTAGGTAGTACCAAGATCGATACCGACTGCCTTGGTCATTTTGGCGTTATCGAGAGCGAGAGAGAAAAGAGATTAGAGAAGTGGAGGGATAAGAGCGTACAAGAGATCGTGAAAGAAGAATTCGTTGTGGGGGCCAAACTGGGAGGCATGGCTTATATACGGGCTGGACAGAGGGACGTTCGACTGAGTTCGGAGACGTTCCGCGTTCTTTCTTGCCCTTTCCAGAGCATTCCAACCCGTCACGTCACCGACAAAGTCACGTGTGTCACGCCCAGCTCGTGCTAGCGCTCGCCGGATCGGGGTTGCGCGTGTTGACGAGAACATACGGCCACAGTCGCAGAATATCCGCCTTTCTCCCAGAATGCGCTCCTCGACGCGTGTCTATCCACGAACGTTCCAGGCGGCGCTGCTCTGTTCAGGTTGACGCGAGTCGACGCGCATCTATCACGTCGGCCACTTAGGCGCCCGTTGAATCGTCGCGGTGATCATCTCTACTTCTTGGATGTGCACGAGAAGGCCACCAGCAAGTGCTCTACCTGTTTGGTAGGTGCACCGGCGACGAGCCATCGATACAATCATGAAGCAATACACGAGTGTGGCTCTGTCACTGTGCTGTGGATAGATCGTCGCGGCCTAGAAAGCGATGTGCTCAGGATGAGCCAAGTCTTGTGAATTGGATTCAGAGGGTCTGTCATTGACGTGCAGCCATGTAAGTCGTATACTCAGACTCTGTACCACCACCCTCGAGTGCGGCGGCAGCTCTCGCGACACGACGGGCGCGCGCTCCGGGAAGACGCGGCCAGGACACGTGGGAGTTGCCAAAGGGGGAGGGTGCGCGGCGCAAGAGGCCGATTTTTTGGGACTTGAGCGCGCCCGCGGCCCATCGTCCTCAGTCGTCATGTCTTCGTCCATCCCCGTCACCGTCGACCCCCCCGCGCCTCCGCCCCCTACGCCCGGTCCCTCACGCTGGCCATTCAGCTTCTACAACCGCTTCTCAGCATGGAGGACGTCCCTCGACCTCCCCAACCCGGGCACTTCTGAAAACCTCACCAAGGAGGCCAAGAGTACGTCCTATTCCTCGACGTGTCAGGTGGCACATCTCATCCCAGGCCATAGACACGCTCTTGAACAACTATTTGTTCGATGGCGCGAGGGCCGAGCTCTCCAAGGGCCTCTCCGTGAACCCTATGTTCTCAGTGACGCACTCTTTCAACCTGGGGTCACAAACACTCCCGCCAACATATAGCTTTGGCGCGATGTTTGCAAACGAGAATGTCAGCTCATCTTCCAAGGCCCTTGTTGTTCTTGAGAGAAGCTCATATCCTTCGCACGTTGCAGCTCTTCATGCACGGTAGCATTGACCACGAAGGCAGCCTGTCAGCACGATTCAACCAGGGTTGGACTCCCAACAACGTCACCAAGTTGCAGGCGCAGGTGAATCTCATGTTTCTGCACCCCTCCAACGCGTCTTGTCGCCCCGACGCCGCCACGTATGACTCGCGTACTGATCGCCACGTCCGCAGTTGTCTGGCACACCAGGGCAGAGTGTCCTCCAGGTGGAGCACGACTACAGTGGCACGGACTACACTCTGAACGCCAAGGCAATCAACCCCTCCCCCGCGGACCTCACGGGCATCTACATGGGCTCTTACCTCCAGTCTATCACGAAAAACGTCGCGCTCGGCATCGAGGGCATCCTCCAGCGTCAAACGCCGGACATGGCCGACATCGCCGCCGCGTACCTTGCAAAGTACACGAGCACGGACAAGAGCTGGATCGCGACCGCGCAGCTTCAGGGTGCCGGCATCCTCCAGGCGACGTACTGGCAGAAGCTGAGCGACAAGGTTGATGTCGCGGCCGACCTCCAGGTCGTCGCTGCTCCCGGGAGGAGAGACGCCCTCGCGACGCTGGCAGCGCGGTACGAGCTTCACACGGCGTCCTTCCGCGCGCAGCTCGATTCGACGGGCAAGGTGGCTGCGTTCCTCGAGCAGAAATTCGCCCCGACGTTCTCGTTCGTGGTCTCGGGTGAGATCGACCACTTGAAGGTGCGTAGCCCGCTCGTCTCTCCCTTCGCAGACCTCCTCACTCACTCCCTCGTATGACCGTGTTTGTCTCTGCAGAACGCGGCGAAGGTGGGCGTGGGTGTGATGATCGAGAGCAGCAGCATGACGCCGGAGGAGATGGGCCTGATCCCGCCGCCTGGACACCTCCCCATGCCTATGCCGCAGCCTTGAGATGGACAAGTACTTTACTATTTCCGTAGAATATTTGGTGCATACTTGCACCCCCCTACCCCCTCCTCACGCTCTGGTAATACTGCAATCGCATCCTTGCATTGTCGTCGCATACACGATACCTTGTTCAGGGTGTGCCACGAGTCCGGGATATGTCTTCGGGCACCGCTGTGCCCGTATCATGTCGTTGCCTTCTCAATCATGGTCAGAGATGTCGAGTTCACTCAGCGATGATTCTGGGCTATGCCAGCTCTGAATTCTGTTTGACAGAAGGTGATTATGAGATTAAACCCTGTTGGGCGCATTCGTTCATTCAATGTCGCGTCAGAGTATGTTGTACGTCTGCAATTTTCTCTGCGACGTGAGGCACACGGTCTGCCTACAGCACATGTGGGAGATGGTGCTGGGACATCCAGTGCTGCACGCCGCTTGCTATGTATGCCAGTCGGTGGTTAACTACGGAGTCGGATAACAACGTCCGCCTTCACCAGCGCATTTGCGATCGACAACACGACACAAGAGACAGAGACAACGGCGTGCGAGAGTATGAAGACATTAGGGCATGAGCGTACGTACACAACACGGCAGGGATATAGATTGCAACGTGGTGGGATATGAATGGATGGATGAATGGGGTCAGAAATGCAACGGCGAATGATTAGTGGGGATAAGTTATGTCGACCGAGCGACCGAAAAGTGTTCAGAATCCGAACATCGTCGAGAATACGTGCCGTCGAAAGCGTCTCCAGTGCAACCGCTATACCCACACCCTCCCACTCTGTGGCCTTCACTCCACTCTCTCCAGACAGCTACGGCCGCATCGTAATGTTGATGGCGGTAGATCCGCACAGAGCTGACTGTTCGCGGCTTCCTCCACGTACGTCGCCCCGAGAGCCCAAAGCGGCGCAGAGCAGGCAGCATCACCCAGCGGCGATAAAAGCCCCTGTGTGCTATAGCAGCTTCGAGCCCCAAGACGGATTGGCGCTCCGATTGCGCGACAAGTTGGACGCCAGTCGCCCGTCCTCGAGCCCGGGCGTGAACATGGGCGATGGTGTAGGCAGCGGCGACGGCTGTGCGGCGAGACCGACCATCGGGGAGTACGAGCGCAGGCTGGGCGTCGGCGCGGAGGAGAAGGACGAGACGTGGAGGAGCATGACGAACTCCTGTGTCGCATTCGTGAGCTTGACCATCTTTGTCCGGAGCGTCGACGAGAGCGGATTCGGGTTAGCGGCTGGGGCCTGGCCGGCGGCGATCGATGCCGCGGGGGTCAAGCCGCCGCCGCCCGCTGCCCCTCGTGTCTTGAGCGCGTTCGACAGCTGAATGACAGTCTGGCAGGGGCAAAAGAGGGGTGAAGTGGAGTCAGCGTCCTATATCAGAGAAAACCAAGCCTAACATAGCATAGACATGGCGGAAGATGATGACCGCTAATTCGGGAGACACCCCCCGGTGTGTAGGAGTGCCGAGGGCAGACAGGTGTAGTGCACGAGGCGGCGCATAGTGTAACGCACAAACTCACCTTCACAAATATATGCGCATCGTCGCGGAGCGCTTTCCCGTCCACAGCTTGCGAGTGTGCTCCCTCCTGCACGGCTGCGATGCTTCCTCTTAGCCGCTCCGTCACGTCCTTTGCCCGGCCAAGCATCTCCCGGAACTCGTCCTTCTCATCCGCACCCTCCGCGTCGAGCATCTCGTCCATCAGCTCCCATATCTCAGGTGCGGCCTCTACCGCAGACCGCATCGCACCGATAACCTCCTTATCTACAAGAGTCGATGTCCCAGAACCGGACAGCCCGCCAAGCGATGGAGATGAACTTGACGCGCCGAGTAACGAGCTCTGCGACCCCTGCCGCGAGTGACTTCGTGAGTGGCCTCCCATCTGCAGCTCGTGCGATTGCTGCCCTAGTGGGAGCACGAGCCGCCGCATTGTCCGCATCGCCGGTGTCGGCGTCGAGTGTGGCGCCCCATTCAGATTCAGGTTGTGTGGAAGTGAGGGGAGCGGGTCGACGTGAGACGGAAGCATCTTCCCAATCTCGACGTCTTTCGAGCTAAACGAGCCAGCATGTCGCCGGCTCACATGGCTCTTGCCCAGATCCACCGAGCGCTGTGCAGTGTTCGTCCGTAGGTGCGACCGTTGCGGCGTCTCTGGTTGCTGCGCAGAGATGAACGGCGAGGACGACATAGGAGGTGCGGACGCCGGCGTTCGAGGCTTGTCTGTCATCATCGTACTCGACGAGCGGAGCGTCGGTGTCTTCGAGCCATACGATTTGGACACAGGGGGTGGCCTTGTCTCCCACAGGTACGGACGTACGGCATCAATGTGCGTCGCCATCGACTGCCAAGACGCCGCGATTTCCGACATTGCACCATACAGGACTAACAGCATCTGTCGTGTATAGCGCACGTCATCATGCTTTGCCAGGACCTTGAGCTGGAGCGACAGCATTCCAACCGCCTTGCCGAAGACCGTCACATTGTCCCGACAATTTTCCACTACGGCGCGACATATTGACGGACTGGGAAGGGCTCGTCTGCTTACGGCGTCGAATCGATCCAAGGAGTGAATGAGTTGCGACATGTACGAACTTGCAGGCCCAAGGACCTTCTGCAGAACCGCTGACAAGCGCTCGTCGATGGCATAAACCGTGTAGTGCTGCAGGGTCTGGTAGATCTGGGACAGCGCGAAGAGGATTCCCCGCACAGCGTCAACGACAGCGAGGAGGGACTCCGGGATCGCCTTGGAGATGGTAGCGGCCGACAGGGTGGATAGACGACGGAAGTATGAGTTGCGTTCAGTATCCATCGAGGGCACTGGCCGATCGATAGATATTGGTGACGCGTACACAGGCTCGTCTGTGATTGAATTATGTGGATGATGTGCGAAGCTGACAGTAAGTGAGCACAACGAACACCCATCACACGTTCACGGGTCACAAACCTAGGAAAGTGGTCAGCGGCATGGGTGGCCGAGCGTTGTGTGCCGTTGGGGAGATGTAGCCGTGCGGGCCTGAGATCGGGCGCGCTCTTCTTCGCAGAAGGGCTGTACCTCAGTGGCACCTTGTGGAGGCCATTACCATTTACATGGGTATGGGAGGCGAAACGAGCATGACCGGCATGAATCCCGTTCGTTGGAGGGTGATCGTCAATAGGTGAAGTGATCCCCTCGGGCGAGCGAGGAGATGGGGTCGTGCTCTTGGGAGCGGTGAGGTGGGAGAAGAATGGATCAAGATGAAGGCGGGTCCCGTCTTCCGTGAACTTCCGGGAAGGTCCAGGAGAAGAAGGGTCGAGCTGGAAGTAGGAGGATGTGTCGGATTCTAGGGAATACGAGCGTGAATGATACGCAGAGTCAGCTACGGACGGTGTCCTATCCCCCCTAGGCGCGTCCAAGCTGAAGCACCGATGAGCTTGAGAAACGCGGATAGAAGTGCGTTACTCACAAAATTGAGGAGTCGTTACCCGGTTCACTTGACATGGAATCGTCGCTTTGCTTGCGCTCGCCCGACGCGCCCGCATTCTCTTCTAGCCATGTCTGTACATGCCGGACCCATTCCGCTAGTTGTTGAGGATCGCTGGTGTCTTTCCCAGGTGCCAGGACGGACGCCGGGGGCCACTCCAAAGGGTTCTGGTCCACCTTCAACACTGTCAACTGGCGGAACTGCGCTAGGTAAGCTGGTAGACGGTGCAGTTTGTTCCGTGCGAGAGAAAATACCTAGAGTTAGAGTTACATCAGTTAGCATGAGTGTGAACGGATGGAGCCCCAGTAAGAATTGACAAAGAGCTTGGTAATGTCCGTGTATAGCATAGCGCGCGTCGCTGTCGCGACCAAAGACAAGGGCGTAAATCCCTCGCCACACAAAGCTAGACATCCGACAGCATGTCACATCCTGCAAGTTGACGCTCTTGCATTCACTACAACACTGAGCTGGGCTAGCCGCTCCCGCAATTGTTGTTCTGACGAGCGGCCGCTTCTGGTTTTTCACGCGTAATTGAAGTCATGTCACGTCATGGGATAGACCAATGCCGAAGAATGGAGGTAGAAACAATAGGACGGGGAAGGAAACAATGCGTACCCGTAAGTTAACCAACGAACCAGGCTCGGACGGAAGGCGCTTGATCTTGTTACGGCTGATGTCCAGGATTTCCAGCGAAGGCATGACAGTAAGCTAGATGCGACGTTTAGTCGATGACGCTTGCAGAATAATAAGCCGACATACGACGTCCGGGAACACAGTAAAGCTGTTGTTCTTCAGGACCAGGTAGCGCAGTCGCGACAAGAGGGAAAACGCCATAGGCAGGGTAGTGAGCCGGTTATGTGCGAGGGCAATCCTGTACCCAAGTCGCGGGACGTTTGGAAGCGCGCACGAAACTATAAGCTAGGATACGCACCGAATGACAGGACTTTCCGTTATTGACTCATCGTCCTGACCGACCGTGGCGAGCTCTTCTGCTCCTGACTCTCCGACATCAGTGAGGCCCTTGTACGCCAGGTCAAGAGTAGCGCCTCCATCCGGAGACTTCGCAAGAGCCTCGGTGATATGGTCGCGAGTGAGCGAGAGGGAAGGAAGGGGGGATAATGCGGCATTCCTCAACGTCGAGGGGGTCTTGCGTAGGGAATGTTCGCCATCAGAAACAGACATCCAGCAAGCGACCTAGGAAGCAGAGACAGCCCAGAGCTCGGTAGGTGGAACGGCGGGCAGCGAGGAGACGGTCGCTGGGAGAGCGAGGACTGGGCTGGGTGGACTCGGATGGCCAGAGCCTGTGCAGGACGCGGTCCCTGGAGAACGGACAAGAGCGCTACCTCTCGACACACATCGTTTCAACCGTCACTGTCACGCGTTCCCCGCCCCGTGACAGCCCGCGTCAAGTTTGCAAGCGCCCGAGTCTTGCCTCCGACTTCGACCTGCCCGTCTGCCATGGCTGCCTCGACCGCCTTTGCCGGGAAGTGGGACGCTCTTCCCGTTACCCTCACGCCATGGATGTGTGTATCTCTCTGTTTCTCTTGTCGAACCGAGTTGACTTCTACTCAGTCTAGACGTTATCCAGTCCATGGGGCACACTCAAATGACGCCTGTCCAGGCATCCACCATTCCCCTCTTCATGCGCCATAAGGACGTCGTGGTCGAGGCCGTCACAGGGTCCGGGAAGACCCTTGCCTTCGTTATTCCCATCTTGGAGAAGCTGATACGACGAGAGCGGAAGTTGGCGAAAAATGAGATCGGTGCACTTGTGATCAGTCCGACGAGGTGTGTTCCTCTCCGTGAAACGATCCTGGGTGCATTACCGACGCGAATTCTCGCTGCAGGGAACTTGCCACTCAAATACACTCGATATTCTCGCTGTTCTTGTCTTCACAGCCTTCTTCGCGCCGGTCATCTCCCTCTCCCGATGAAGCTACTGGTTCAGACGTCCAACTTGACTCTGCTCCCGAATATCCCCCTCCGCTTCTTATCATATCATCTGACTCTCCGCCTGCGGAGGATGTTTCGCGATTCCTTTCAACTGGAGCAGACATCGTCATTGGCACACCAGGCCGCGTGGAAGAATTCCTGCTCGGGAAGGGGAAGAACGTCGTGAGCGTGAGGGAACTAGAGATTCTTGTTTTGGATGAGGCAGATCGGTACGTGCGGTATGCGTGTACCACTCTGTGGAGCTTACCTCTGCTCCAGGCTTCTTGATCTTGGGTTCCATGCGACATTGACTCGCATACTGACCCATCTGCCGAAACAACGCCGGACAGGACTGTTCAGCGCGACAATGACAGATGCTGATGCCCTGTCAGAGCTTGTGCGCGTCGGCCTACGAAATCCAGCCCGTATAGTCGTCAAGGTTCAGTCGAAGAAGACGAAGGGCAAGGGTGCCGCTGCTGAAGGCACGAAGGAGCTCGTAGAAGAAAGGCGAATACCTGCCAAGTACGCATCTCCGCAGGAATCTGTCTCACACGAAGTTAGTGTTGACCACATCTGACAGCCTGCAAAACTACTACATGGCATGTTCTGCCTCTGAGAAGATGCTGCAACTGACACGCATCGTACGACATGAGGTAGAAACTCAGCAATCCTCCCGCTTTATCGTCTACTTTGCGACCTGCGCATGTGTAGACTACTTCTATCGCGTAAGTGGGGTCGTAAGGTCATGATTCTGCGTCAATTGACCTATGTTCACAGGTCCTTGCCCCCCTTCTGCCGTCCCATACCAGCTTGTTCTCTTTGCACGGACATCTTCCGCCCAGCACCCGCACCAAGACCCTTGCTAACTTCACGAACTCCGCGGCACTCCCATCATCACCATCCATCCTTCTAGCGACTGATGTTGCAGCGCGTGGTCTCGACCTTCCTGACGTTGACGTCGTCATACAGTTCGACCCACCTACTGACACCAAGTCATTCTCACATCGCTGCGGACGTACAGCGCGTGCAGGGCGCAGCGGGAGAGCCTGGGTGCTTCTCGTCGGGCGCGAGGTGGATTACGTCGAATTCATGTCGGTCCGCAAAATACCCATGAAAGAGCGGCGTCGATTTTCCCGGGATGGCATCGCTGTATCGGCGAATGACATGGACGCTGAGGACCCTGGCGTGTCTCATGTGCTCACAACCATCAGAAACAAAGTTTTGACCGACCGGGCATTGAATGACAAGGTCAGAAGACATGACTCATTCCTCTCAGTGCCATCAATGCTGACTGTCTTCACAGGCGGCGAAGGCGTTTGTGTCCTTCGTCCGTGCGTACTCTAAGCATGAAGCGTCATATATATTTCGAGTGAAAGACCTGGACTATGTCGGTCTAGCGAAGAGCTTCGGACTGCTCCGATTACCTCGAATGCCAGAGCTGAAGGACTTGTCGAAGGAGGGTTGGGCGGATGCCGACGTCGATGTGAGTATGGGGGATCAGTTCGCATATGTCTGTCCGCTTACCCCATTACCCTGCGATCCAGTGGAATTCGTATGCCTACACAGACAAGGCACAGGAGGCCAAGCGACTCGCAGAGGCTTCCAAGCCGACGCTCGACGCCGAGGAGATCAGGAGACGTAAAGAGGAGAGAGCAGAGAAGCAGAAGACGAACACGGCATGGAGTGACAAAATGAAGAAGAGGGAAGGTCGTGAAAAGCGGCGCGAGAAGAAGGACCGCAAGAAGAAATGGCAAAAGACGCAGACTGCCACCGATGCAGAGGTTGGCACGAAGCGGGGGCGAGAAGGCGCGGGGGAGAGTGGGGATGACGAGGAGGACGACTGGGAAGCATTGGCGAGGGAGGAGAGGATGGCGAAGCGAGTGAAAAAGGGCCAAGTGAGCCAGGGCGAGTTCGACGCAGAGTTTGCAGATTTATAGCGGGAATATATGAGGAGCATTGCCTATCGTAACCATCTCTTTGCTCGCGATGGGTCGTGGGCGTGTCATCTGCGGCACTTGTTCCGGATCGACCAATGCATGCAAATCCCTCCCCGAAACTAGACCGTCTAGCGCTCCCAGCTGGGTTGGGCCTGTCTCCTCCAGGTCTCCTCGTTTTTCTTCCTTTCTCCTTCCCTGCTCTCCTTCCGCTCCTGCGCTGTTCCCGAGAGTGATTCAACATGTCGACGCTCTGGAGGGGCGAGTATTACAAGACACGCCGATGTCATGTACGTAACGCCTGTCCACAGGGCCATACATATGCGCGACCGTCTCTGCACATGCCTGCTCTTAACCACCTTCTCTGTGCGCAGTGGTTTGATGACGACGGCAAGCCGTTGAAGAACTGGCGGAATGACAAGTGGGGATGTCGAATGGGCTCTCTGTGCAACTATGCGCATCCAGAGGACGAGGAGTGGGCCACGGCCTCCCTACCCAAGTTTGAAAGCGGCGCCCCGCCTCGTCCCCCAGGAGGAAGCGCACACTCCCCGCGGCGTTCGCCTTCCCCGTACGGACCGCCCCCTCCGCCGCCAGGGATGCCTCCGCCGCCGGGGCCATGGAGTACAACAAAGGAATTGCCGCCCAGGATGGAACGCGTCGTGAGCGCGTCTTCCGCGTACAGCTCAGATCGTGACCGCGACCGCGACCGAGACAGTGCCACTCGCTCTCCATCCCGCACTCGCCACAGCACAGGACGCCCGCGCGACATCTCCCCGGGCACATCTTCCATCGCGTCTTCGTCAGATCCACGTGCTCGCAAGACGTCGTATTCAACTTTGCCACCGCCCGAGCGCCGGAGGGAGGAGGACCGGGTGCGCTACCGGGACGATGATAGGAGGAGGGAGGATGAGAGGCGCAGAGACGATGACCGGAGATACGACGACCGGAAAAGAGATAGGGAGGATGACAGGAGACGGGAGGACGAGCGGAGACAAAGGGATGACCGGTCGCGAGAGCACGGCAGCCGGTCAAGATCTCTTTCCCTCCGACCGAAGGAGGTGCCCGAGGAGGAGCGGCGCAGGATATGGATGGAACGCATAAAGTGAGTAGATTCTCCCCCTCTTCTGTGCCAGGGCTCCACGATGTTCACCTCGCAAACTTGCTACCCATGCTGTCAGGTTCCTCACCGAGTCCGTTCTCGCGCGCGGCGAGATCGTACGTCTTCATGAGGATGTGCTGAACTATGAGCGAATCTCCAGGTCTGCGGGTTTTGAACGTCTCGAGAGCGCAGACAAGGTCGCGATGGAGGAGTTGATCGCCACCACGAAACAACGAGCCCAGGCGAAGCAGGCAGAGCTCGACGCAACGCTCTCGAAGCTCGTCCCATCAGACTACTACCCTTTCGTCACAGCTCCGTCCTCGCGGGCTAGCGATGCGGCGTTTGACAACATGACCCAGTCGCTCACCGCTCTCCGCAAAGATGTCGAGGCGCTTTTTGCGCACGTCGAGAAGCTCCGAGCGACCGCCGCAATCCTCCAGACTCCTGTCACACCTCTCGCACCCGCTCCCGCCAAACCCGAAGCTGGCGAGATCACAGCTGATCCAGCTCGTCCTAAGAAGCGTCGCCGGCTCTCGGTAGAACAGAGCTCAGAGCCAAGCACACAGGTCTCCGATCCTACCGCTGCCGATTTCGACGTCCTCAAGGATCGTCTGGTATCTCTGGATGGCCGGATCGCTGGCCTGGAGAACGACTTCCGGCAGTACGACACCAAGGTCGCTGACGAGGTGGACGCCCAGCTGGACTACCGTGGCATCTCAAAGAACTTGGGTGGCCCGTCCAACGTCGAGCTGACAGAGACATACGAGAAGCTCGAACGGCGAGTCACTGACGCGGGTGGAAGCGCCGCAGAAATCACGGCCACCCTCAAGCAACTGAGCATTGATGGTGATGCCCAGGATAAGAAGTACGGCGAGCTGCTTAAGGAGAACCAAGGGCTCCAGACGCAAGTTGCCAAGGTAAAGCCTACAAAATGTTCATACTTGGCCAAAACCCACTCTCACACATTCATGCAGCTTCAACAGCACCAGCTGGAGATAATGGATGAGCTCAAGAAGAAGAGGGACACTCTCGAAGCCCTTACTGCCGCCGTCATCGCGTCCATCTCTCAGCCGCCTCAACCGCCACCTCCTCAACCCATCACGGCTACTGAAATTATCACAGCTGTGCAGCCTCGTGTGCTCCGTGCCGTGCGGGATGACATCCAGCCCCTTCTGAGCGATCTCCAGACGGAGATCGACAAGTTGCTGAAGGACCAGATGAACGAGGTCAACGGGACCCTCATAGCCCAGATATCACCTACAATCCGGGCGGTGGAGGCCATTTCTGCCTGGGTTGACCGATATAGGCAACCCCCCGCCAATGGGAACGCTCCGAGTGCTCCTGGCCCTTCCTCCGCGGTCTCTGTAGACAAGGGTAAGAGTACAGCCCACCCATCATAGCGAGGATATTGCCCATATTGTCCTTCTGATTTCGCCCTTGTATTATTCGCATTGTATTCTGTACCCGATGCAGAAAAGGTGCAGATTACCGGAGAGGGAAAAAAATGAAGACATGGTCCCCCCGAGGATCGAACTCGGAACCCTTGCATGACAAGGCAGAGATAACCCTATAAGTACAAAGCTCTAACCAGTTGAGCTAAGGGACCACGAAACTTTGTTCCTTGGTAATATTTATAATGTGTGTGTTTCCCAAGTCATGCAAACACGTACTAGTATTACAACCTAAACCCCGGGGTCAACATTCTCCTCGCGAACTCCGCCTGAGGTTACGCGAATGAAGCGTGTTCCAACGCGCTGCCCTTGCTCGGGCGAGTGTGTGATCCATACAATGGACTTGAGGGTTGAGTCTGGCGACTTGACTTCCGCAGAGAGGTGCTTCTCAATCTTGCTCGAAGACTCCGAATCCAAAGCAGACGTAGGCTCTGCGAGAAGCCATCAGCCTTGATATCTCAGACGCTGTGCGACGATACCGGTACGTGCCATCGAGTAGCAGTACTTCTGCCGATCCTATGCCTACCGCGATTGCGAGCACGATGCGCTGCGCCTCTCCGCCACTCAGATTCGCCCATCCCCTATCCCAGAGCTCGGGCTCGATGCCCCAGGACTCGGCGACAGCAAATGCCTCATGTCCTGATACATTTGGTTCTGATGAACCGAGAGCACCTGAGACCGCCGAAGCCGCCTTGGAGGAAGCCGAGCGGGACTTGTGTACTCCAAAGGTGTAGATGGTAGTGAGGAAGTCTCGTGGTGTGCCGGGCAGCATCGATGGCCGCTGAGGCACATACATGACCCGGGTGCGGAAGGTGGGAATACCTGGGAACATCATCAAATGAGCTTCGCAGCGTACGCGAGGACCACCAAATGAAGTCGCTCCAACCATAATGTTGTGGCTTCCTAAGCAAGTAGGGTATTAGCATGACAAAGAGAGGTTCGAAGTCCACGCACTTCCGGACAGTACTTACTGGCCTCTATACAGAACTTCTCCTTTGTAGATGTTGAGGTGAGCTATGCACTTCAGCAACGTCGATTTGCTGAGACCACTCAGCTCGGTGACCATGGTACACGAAAGAGAGAACTTACCCAGCGCCGCTCTTTCCCTGGAGGACAAGAATATCGCCCTCGTTCACTACGAGGTTGACGTCAGTGAACACGGGTTGACCCTTCTCCTTGTACCAGGCCAAGTTCTTCAGTTCAAGTATCGGTGTCGGTGTCGTGGTCATGTTGTCGACTGGGCGGTCCGTCACCCGTGCTCGCCGTGAGAGTGGTGGTACTAAATAGCGTTCGCCGGTCTGCGGCGGCAAGCTTGGACCCGATTTCGGGAGGTGACGTAGTTGACACGCGGATTGACGCTCAAGCGCTCAAGCGCACAAGGACTGTACTCTACATCGTCGAGTCGTGTCTTCGCTCGGTGATCGCAGCCAAATGATCCGCGACGTCGTACGTTGTGTCTAAGGGATGTCTACATATGATGCGGTAGGGTAACATAGAATGCAAGAAAGCGTGATATAGGATATGTAGAGTACTCTAAAGTGCCGATGACGCGAGGATACAATGTATTTGATCAACTACTGATGCGGGAAGTTCGGGTTCTGAGGGTTCTGCGCTTGGGCATGGGCATGGGCATGGGCATACTGCTGAGGTTGTTGCTGTTGCTGTTGCTGTTGCTGACGCATCTGCTGCAACCGTCTCAATACCACTACAGACCGAAGAACTACCCGTAACCTACCTGAGCGAGAAGGGCTTGTATCTGCTCGGGTGTCACCCGTCCTTGCAGACCATGTTGCAGATTCTGCATTTGCATGTAGTACTGCGCCGCCGCCACATTTGCCATGTTTGACATGTTGGGCATGTGCAGCATGGGATTCACCGGAACACCCTGCACAGGCTGACCAGGGACTGAAGGGGGTCGTTGGACAGCATTCGCGTTCACGGGACTGGCGGCAGGCAATGGAGGCGACTGCTGCGGAACACCGGGAGACGAGCTGGTTGCTCGAGCAGCGAAGGACGGCGAGAGATGTGCTGCGCTCAACGCCGGAGCGGCCGCAGTCAGCGCGGCAGAGGCATTCGAAACGGGAGCAGGCACTTGGGCCTGTCCTTGGCCAGCTTGGACTTGAGGTTGCGCCTGTGCCTGTGCTTGCATTTGCGCCTGTAACACGCGAAGATTTGCCGCTTGTGTTGCTGAGATGTGAGGCGGGGACATCCGAGTATTTGCAAGGTGTGCCGCCATCCGCTGCTGTTGAGACTGCGATATTCCGACTTGGGGTTGCGCACGCATTTGCTGAGCAATTTGCGCTTGCGAGACGCCATTGGCGGTTCTGGGTACTCCATTCGGGGTTGCTCCTTGTGGCAGCATCTGCGGAGGCTGTGATTGCTGCAAAAGAAAGAGGTAAGGTGAGGTACACCAAGCATGACGGTAGGTGCAACACATACAGCATTCGGTCCAACGCGCGTAGACTCCCGTATCGCATGCTGTCGAGACAGTTCGTCATTTTTCCTGCTCCGTATGAACAATTCGTGGGCATCTCTCGCCTCCTTGTCTGCCTTCATCCGGCTCAACTCGGCCGGTGTATATTGTGGCAGTTTCGTGAATTGACCATGGGTGTCGTGAACCACAGAGGCTTTCTGTCGCGGGGCAGCTGCACGGTAATGAGCCGCATGGTTCTTATAGCCGAACAAGGCTACACGTACCGTTGGATTTCTGCACGGCCTCTCTTCTTTTGGCGGCCTTTCGAAGAGTTTCGTGTATCGCCACATGTCTACGACGCTTCCTGGGCTCGTTCGGCGTCGCAGAGTGAGTGGAACCGCTCCCGGAAGCTAACGCCTGACTGGCAGTCCGCTTCCTGGTCGTCATATGGGACGCGATGGATGAGGACGCAGCAGCAGGGCTGTGTTCCTCTGCAGCCTCCGCGCGAGCCTGCGCACTGAACTTCTCCTTCCAGCGTTCCAAGCACTCCCAAGGGGTGCGCTTGTCCGTCGAGATAGTGACTCGCAGCGAGTTGAACGTCTCCGCGATGAGGCTCCAGTTGTACGGATACCTCTCCACGGCTTGCTTGAGAAGACCATCTTCCACTGGTGTCCAGGCAACGGCCTCGTTGTGATGATCGGCGTTGCGTTTGCGGACATCCCTGGGGGGCGCAGGCATGAGCATCGGGTGGCTGGCGGGAATGTTCGGCTTGTTCCCTGTACCCTCGAAGAGAGCTGTAACAGGTGATGAGCGACATCAATCCGATTTCTACATAGGAGACAACTCACAGCACAAGTTCTCGTCAATCGGACGAGCTGGAGGCACCTCCACATCAGCGAAGACCGGCGTCGGTTCGATGGCCGTCCAATGTCCATCCTTGAAGTACGTGGCGGGCTTCACGGTACCGATAAGTGCAGGCTTTACGAACATGAACTTGTTCACGGGTACGAGCTTGGTATACGTTGCATCTTCTGCACGCCTGTTCGGGTCGTCCTTGTCGCTCTTGCGCTCCGACTTCTTCCTGTATTCGGGAGTCGGTGCAACTTCGAGCATAGCATATGGCTGCAAGTCGGGGAAGATAGCGGCAAGGTCATATGGCGCGTGTGAGGTTATAGTAGTACTGGAAGCAGCCGGCGGCTCGTCCGTCGATAGCTCCGACATACTCTTGACGAGGTCGAGGTCATCCAGGTCCACGAAGAGCTTGTTGACGTCGGAGTAGACGATGTGCTCCCGTACAGCAGCGAACTGGTTGATCTTGTGCTTGGTCTTCCCATGCGGGACTTCGCCTTCTCTACCTGGCATACCGAGAATAGGGTTCTTCGAGGACGACTTGAGTCCCGGATGAGATCCAGGAGCGCCTTGTGCCGAGGTGGACGTCGCGGGGTCGGCTGGCTTAGCCATCTCAGGTTGAGATGGCTTCTTCCTGTCGATGTCCATCGCATTCTCGTCCCGGTCGGCAGCGCTGCCTCTTCCCTTGAGAGCCGTCAGGTCCTCGATCTCCTCGATCTTCGGTTTCAGAGTGACACCATCAGACTGCGAGTTAGATACGTTCGCCTGATCCTCCAATTGCTGGAGAGCGTCTTCGAGCGCCGACGCGGGCTCAAGGGAGTCGATCGCATCCTTGTCCTGCTCGTCCTCACTCTCGTCGTCGGACGCATAGCCGTCCATGGGAGTACCCGTTTCTCTGGACTCGACGCCGTTTTCGTCAGTGTCTTGGGTGAAAGGCCCATCAGCCTGGTCGCCTTCGCCCGCATCCGCCATCTCGGTATCCTCTGGAGGTGGTCGCTTCCATAGGACGACGATCCCCTGGCGTACGCGCTCCTCAGACGAGCCAGCTTCGTGCCACTCCACCACGGCAAGAGCGAGCATGCGAGCAAGTGCAATCTTCCATCTGCGCTCCTCTCGGAAATCCGTCCGCATCCATTTCTGCATACGTCCGTCAGAGGTGGCCATGACAGGAGCGGAAACTCCCACTGTACCATTTCGTCTAGGAGGTAGTCCCAATGGGTCTTGTTCAGACCGCCAAGACCACGCTG
Source organism: Lentinus tigrinus ALCF2SS1-7 (assembly GCF_003813185.1). Lineage (NCBI taxonomy): Eukaryota > Fungi > Basidiomycota > Agaricomycetes > Polyporales > Polyporaceae > Lentinus > Lentinus tigrinus. Next base: position 1,453,761 of record NW_027137912.1, on the reverse strand, counting down.
TTTCCTAGGCTGTCTGAAACCCCAAGCATTGTCTTCTTTGAGCTTTTCAATGCGCTCAAATACGCGGAGGAGGCGCAGCTCTTTGATCCCAATCTAAATCATTGCCCGACAAAGTAAGGACAATAACGATATTTCTCCAGCAATTCACACTTACCGACCAATCCCGAGTACTCAGCGCCTTGGGCGCCCTAGACAATCTCGCATGTACCGGATTAGCCTTCATGACCGCCGCCCACTTATTCAGAGGCATTGGTTGCCACTCTTTTATTTCTCCTTTCTCCTTGTCTCGCTTACGCTTCGACATCTTGCGACGCGAAAATTCCATAGGAAGCAAGTTCGCCGGAGGCAGCTCGTATGGAGGGTCAGGACCGAAGGGTGCCGGAGGTTCGGAAGACTCTTCAAACCCTATGAGCTCCTCCGCGCCGGGAGGTAAGGAGAAAGTGAGGGACGGCTCGATGGCGGGGAGTGGGATCGAGTAGGTAATGGCAGGGTTATGGTCCTCCGCAACAGTAACAACAGGGGCGGGCGATGAACGAGGCTGAGAAGGTCCGAGGATGTCCATAATCTGGTCTTCGCTCCGGTCCTTGGAGATCTGGGTGGGCGCTGAGGCTGCCGGCGTCCAGGATTCCACCCCTTGCGTAGGAAATGAGGAAGCTATCTGAGTCTGCGTTTCGCTGACTTCCATTACTTCGTCATCCAGCGGTTCCACCTTGACGGCGCTGCTCTCATCTTCGGCGAGGCGCGAAGCGTGGGATGGAGAGCGCTCCTCTCGCGGCGGTGACAGCCTCGAGGTAGACGGTTCCCGCGCAGAGGTTGTCGGCGAATGCGTAAGAAGAGTCTCTTGTACCGCAGCGACACCGAAGGGTGTTGGAAGACGTTCCGGCGTAGGAGAGGATTCCACAGGTCCGGGGCCCTCCGTGAGATGTACCTCTTCTTGAGTGGGTACCGGAGACTGTGGTGCCGTTTTCGCTTCCTGGGACAATTCGGGAGACGATATATCATGGGATGCGTCCGCCCTCGGTGGAGAAACTGCAGGTTGCTCGGCGGGCGGAGCGGGGACGGCCTCGTCAACCTCCATGGGAACCTCCGATTGAGACGTCTCAACATCACACGGCTTCTCCTTCTCTTCGCGCGTTTCGGTGGGAGGAGAGGCGGGGGGCTCGGACATAGGCGAGTCCAAGACTAGATGGGGCACACCTTCCGACACGGGTTCCGGCGCGAGCTGTAGCTCTGGCCCACCAACCGGAGAGTATTCGGGCGGGGTGTCATGAAGCGCAACCTCGTCCTCCAACAGGTTCGAGATGTGGCCCGTCTCCGGACTGAGGCGCCGACATGAATACGCCCGCTGGCCAGGGACACAAGGAAGGTGACATAGAGCACTCACAACTTCTGTAAGTCGAACCTCTCCAGGAAGCCCTGCAGCCCATCTTCTTCGAAATCGTCTTCCATATCGATCACAGAGCCGAGATTGTCGCGTTTCTGTATGAGTTGGTACATCTCGCGAAGCAGGTCATTCCGGCGCTTGCTTATTTGCCTGCAGGGCGTATATGAGAGGTGGTTTGGGATGGGGAGGAATCGGAACCAACTGTAACTGCATCACACGCGCCTCCACAAGGGACGCCGCAGTGTTCTCAGCGGAGGGAGCCATGTTTCCGTGTGTGAGATAGACCACGGTACGGAGGATATGTGACAAGATTGCGGGGAAGTCGCGTGTGTGGCTGAACACTTGGCTCGCACTGGCCGTGATTGTATGGTTCCTAGTAGGAGCGCAGAGAACGACAGTAATTAGGTGCGTGCAGCAGTGCTCAAATGCTGTTTCCAGAGAGTCGTGAAGGCGTAAAGGACGGATATAGGGTCACGAAGGCCGAGGAGGATGAGATGTAGAGGTCCAAGGTCAAGAGCAAGTTCGGCAATGTCCGAGACCGTGCTCTTCCGCATATGGCAGTCATATAGGTTCAGCATTTTCCCACGCTGGAAGGCCAAAATAAACCCCTCCCATGCATGGGCTGCTTCCGTGGCAAGCAGGAAAAACCGGCTTGAACAGCATGGTTGAAAGCCGTTCAGGGTCCATCAACATGCTTTATGCAAGCCGACGATGCTGGACGTAGTGTAGTTGACGAGCATATGCATAATAATTATCTGTTGCGACTATGCGGCCCCTGGTGTTGCTCGTGCACAGTCATCGCATCTCACTAACTCACTAAGTAGTAACTACGGGTATCGAAAACGAGAAAATGCATCTGTACAAACGAATGAGGTGCGATAAGAGAGGGATGATGCTGACGAGGACCTGGACCCATGATCACCACAGTAAGTTATAGAAGAGCATAGTCTATGAGCGTCCGCGACGGGGACCAGACACAGTCCCCAAGTGCCCTCGCAAATCCCATGCGGTGCAACCAACCAGAACGTATTACTGCTTTGAGTCCGTGGATGCGACTGAGTCCGTTCTCCGCTTCCCTCCAAGCTTCCCGAGCTTCTTCAGGCTGGACGAGATACTGCTCTTGTTCCGTGCATGCTTCTTGCTGGCCGTCGATGCCTTCGAGTCCACAGACTTGATGGATGCCACCTCCGCCACGGCGTCGGCGTCGGCATCGGTTTCGGCCTCCGGCTCCTCGACCAGCACGCCGTCGGCCTGCAAGGGATCCTCCGACGTGCCGGATACACCGCCGCCTCCGACTAGCCGGATCGTGGTATCGGGTTCTTGATGTAGTGTCACATCCGCAGCATCGATCAGCACGGGCGAATCTTCCGACTTCACCGATGCTTCCGAGTGTGATGGGCCTACGAGCGTCGTATCGTCCACGAGGAGGTCGGGCACCGGAGGCGGGAGCTCCACAGGGTGTGCTTCAGGTGACTCGACAAGCGTGGATTGGGTCTGCAGCGTGAGCTTGGGAGATGGTGACCGTGACCTTGCTTTCCGAGGAGGTACTGACGTGAGAGGAACAATTGATACCGAACCTGTCACGACTGGGTTCCCTTCAATGTCATTTTGTAACGGGAACTCGCCCGTCTCGTCCTCGGGGGTGAGGTTACTCGGAGAGGGAAGGTCGACAGGCATGGGAGCGGGAGGCTTGGTGACGGAGATCGTGGGCAATTGCCTTGCGGCGGAGAAGTTGGTAACATTCCCTAATGGCGTCGGCAGAGAGGATTCGTCCAAGACAGTCGTCTCCTTCTCCTCGTCGTTGACCGGTATGGGTACTGTTGTGTCAGCTGCACTCGATGTGGAGCCGACTGCGATAGGTTCCAGGGCGGGCTTCTCCTATACCAGTGTTGTAGTGAAAAGTATGAAGAAACAGTCGTTGAACGCACCTTGCCCTTCTCCATCAAGGGTTGCAGGACGGTTTCTGGCACAATCCCAGAATCGATCCATCGCCGCACGCTCTTGTCCGCCCAAGCCTCAAGGACATTCCATCCCTTGTACTCCCCAGCCAACCGCAACCCGCCAGTCCCTGCATCACCGCCCGTATCACCCTGCCCTCCACCCACGCCATCGAAGAAGTACCCCTCATATCCAATGGAATCCTCACTTCCCTCGCTGCCATCATGACCAGAGCCCATCTCAAAGCCCTCGCCGCTCTCCAGGTCTTCAACGAAACCGGCCAGGAACTTCGCCCACCCACCGGGGCCATCTCCCCGCCACATGACGACCTTGGTATCGAAGTCGCGTCCGAAGACGATCACTTGTCCGACCGCGCCGCCCTCCCCAGGGTTCATGTCGATGCCCAGGTAGTTCCCGGCCTTGTCCGCAATGAGCGGGATCCAGCCGCGACACGAGTACTCCTTGCGGACCCAGCCGGCGGGGATCGAGTCCATGAGCTCCCTAAGCGCAGCATTCGCACCTGTTGCCGGATCGTCGTCGACCTCGCGCCAGAACCTCCACTCCTCCAGCACGTCCTCGAGCGGAAGAAGCGTAAGCCCAAAGAAGAGTCCCTCGGAACATCCCGCAGCGCTCTCTGGCTCCTGCCCGTCCACGCACAGATAGGACTCCCTCACCGGCTGGGGGAGCGAGAAACCAAACGCCATTTCGATCTGCGCGAGGTCCTGCGGGAGGATGCCGTAGTTGAGCGTGTCTCCAAGTTCGGGGTATTCGCGTTCGAGCCACTGCCGAAGCCGGTTCCAGGTGTTCGAGAGCGGCGGGTATGGGTGCCCAGCCCCTGCAACGGGGTTGTGCAATGGGAGGATCGACGTCTGTTTCGGGCCCACAGCACTGCGGGCATTGCCCCCACCGTTAGCATCACGTCGATCAAGGACGTGTTGTCCAGAGAAAACGGAGATACGTACGAGCTAGGGACGTCATAATATGGTCCAGACGGGGAAGAAGGAGGGTATGAGTAGGCCGTAGAGGGAGTATATTGGCCGGCTGCGATGGCATTTCCGTCGAATGCGTCAGGATGGGCAGACTGGCTTGGGGAGGATGTCGGGAGGGAGAAGGCCTCATGGGTGGACGTCATGGCCCTGCGGTTGGTAGTCCGAGTGTTTTTTGAGCCAAAGAGGTTCGCGAGCCAGCTCATGGTTGAAGGGAGGTACCAGGAAAGCAGGCCAGGACAGCAAAGTGGGCGGTGATGTAGAAGCAGTTGGTGGAGCCAGAAGAACCGGCGCGCTTGAGCAAAGCGCTAACTGTCGGGTTGGCAGGCGGAAATCAAGCTTATGCTGCGGATCGCTGTTGGCCAGAGTCGCTCTGAGTCGCTGTGCGCAACGGACGGACGGCGTGCGGGCTGCGAGACTGGAGACGACGATGGGAGAGCGGGAGAACGGACGACACTTGGCAGGAGCTTGTCACAATCTAGGGCGCACTCGACGCATGAAACATATCACGGTGACGATGCAGGCGCCCACTCGAGGGCGGCGCCCGGGCCTCGCGGGCGAGACCCGTCTTCAGCGCCTCAGCAAGACAGTGGCTAAAGTATAGGATGTATTAAGTGTCCCAGTGTCCCCGTAAGTATAATAATACAATGCTAGTCTACGTCGGGCCAGGCGGTCTCAGAACGTCTGCAGCGCGCTGGACACCTTGAAGTCGCATGCAGTCTTCGCCCGGAGCTCGTCCAGCGTCACGCCCTCCGCGATATCAGTCAACTCGAGCTCGCCCGCCACGCGGTCAACCTTGAACACAGCCAGGTCCGTCACGATCAGGCTCACGGCGCGAGCACCGGTCAAGGGCAGCGAGCACTCCCGAACGATCTTGGGCGCACCGTCCTTCGCAACGTGCTGCATCGTCACAATAACCTTCGTCTTGTCGGGGTTTGAGACGAGGTCCATGGCACCGCCGATACCTGCAGGAAGTTGTCAGCGCAATGCCTTCTGCTCGACCAAGAGAGACAACATACCCTTGACAAGCTTGCCCGGGATCATGAAGTTGGCAATGTCACCAGACTGCGAGACTTGCATGGCCTGATGCATGCCATGTGAGCGTGCTGATGTGCAAAATAAACGAAGGATAACGTACGCCAAGGCAGGTAACATCCATATGGCCACCACGAATCATGTTGAACGACTCGGCGGAATCTGATACCGAGGTTAGCAATTGGACATGAAGACAAGAGTCTGCTTCCGCTCACCGAAAGTCGACGCGCCGGGGAGAAGAGTGGTAGTCTCCTTGCCAGCGTTAATGATATCCCTAAGAACGATGTGAAACGAATCCTTCCACGCATAACAGGAGCCTGCTTACGGGTCAACTTGGTCGGGCGTGGGGTAGGGACCCATGCCCAGGATACCGTTCTCGCTCTCGAGCCAGACCTTGACGGAGGGGTCCAAATGCTCGGGAATGAGGGTGGGGATACCGACACCGAGGTTGACGTAGAAGCCGTCGCCGATCTCACGTGCGGCACGCTTCGCGATGCGGTGACGCCAGTCCTTGTTAGCCTTGCCTGAGCTCTCGGCAGGGTTGACCTCTTTGGCTTGCGAATCCTTGCTGGGTGCGTACTTGACAACCTCGATCGACTTGGGCTCGGTCGCCTTGACGATACGATCGACGTAGACACCGGGTACGTGAATGGCGTTGGGAGAGAGCGATCCTACAGGGCTGCGCGGGAGGATTAGCTAAATTCGACAAGGGAGTAAGTAGGATGCGAAGGAACGTACACAATCTCCTCGGCCTCGACGATAACGAGCTTGGCGTTGCGAGCCATGACGCCGTTGTAGTTGTTCGCGGTGTACCTGAACACCAAGTTACCAACCTCGTCGGCCTTCCACGCGTGGACGAAGGCAACGTCGCCGGCGATGGCAGGCTCCATGATGAACCTCCGGCCGTCGAAAAGACGGGCCTCCTTAGGGTTACCGGGGATCATGACGCCAGCCTTCATACCGCCAGGGTTGTAACGGATGGGGATACCACCGGATTCGACAGCGGTGTTCGCGCCGGTGGGGGTGTAGATGCATGGCTCGCCGGACGCGTGGGCGTGCAGACGGGCGACGAGGGTGCCTTGGGGGACAAGCTCGATGCCGACGTCACCGTTGAGGTAGGCAGACTCAAGATACTTGTTCCTGTAACAAATGCACGGTCAGCCTGTGCCGTAAGGACGAATGAAGAACCTCGGTGCCATGCTGGCTAAGAGCGAGTTCTCCCGCGATTCGCAGGGTTCGAGGGGCACGTCGCGGGAATTGAATAGATACGTACCCTCCCAAGTACGAGATCATGACCTTGTCGAGTTGCTTCGACTTGATCAGTTTTACTGCAACGGGTGTGAGCATCTGGGCAAAAAGGGCGCCCGGAAAGCGGTCGGAAAGGACATGATGGGGAAGACGTACCAAGACCATGGTCACCTGCACCGGCATTGTTGGAGATGGCGGTGAGGTTCTTGACCTCGGGTCGCTTTGTGAGCGCGTTGATGAGTGTTTCTGGGATGCCAGAAAGCCCGAACCCTACACCCCCGAAGTGTGAGCTGCCTGTGTCCCCCAGCATGATTGCACGACGCGACTCACCTCCTGAAAGAATGGTGTCTCCAGACTTGACGTCCTTGATTGCCTCGTCAATCGAGTCCCAGACCTTGGTCTTCCTCGGGCGGGGCGCATTTGCGACGACAGAGTAGAAGCGTATGCGTGCGGCGACGACGATGCGGCTGCTGCTGTGGGAGCGGGGAATGGCAAGTGCGCGAGCTCTGAGGGCCAACATGATGGATATGCTGTAATGGGGACGGGAGACGATGCGGGGTATGACAGGGGCGGGAGCGAGGAAGGGTGGGGAACGCGGGGTAAGGTGGAGAGAAGACCGCGAAGGTGCTGGAGGAGGTTATATATGTCTGTATGACCAACTGGTGCGGCCGAGTGGTCGGGAGGCTTCCGCCGCATTTCCGTGGACTAGTTTTCCTTGCCATTACAGAGGGGCCAGCAATCGACCGTCGAGCGTGCAGAGGCGGACTGACCAGCGAGCGTTCGGCCGCGTTGGTGCGCCCTCCCGGCGCTCCCCGGCGGCCCAGCCAATCAGATCAGATCCAATTCCAGGCCCCCACAGACCCCATTTTCAGGCAGAACCAGGCAGGAACGCTCCATGTTCCGCCACTCGTCCGGCCATATCACCAGCTCCCTCGCCTCGATTCGGTGGCCAGTCAGCTGCACAAACGCTTCGGGGCCTCGTGGGGTCCATGAGAGTGCAAGAAGACACAAGAAGACGCATCCGGGATGGCACGGTATCAACAATATTAATCAGAGCGTCATGGATGTGCCATACATTACATCGTGCCGAGCTCCCTCGCTATCTTGAACGAGCACCCGGTTTTCGCCTTCACTTCCTCCAGAGATACGCCTTCCGCAAGTTCCACCAACGTCAGCTCGCCAGCAGCGCGGTCGACGTCAAACACCGCAAGCTCAGTGATGATCTGGCTGACCGTACGCGCCCCCGTCAGGGGTAGCGCACACTGCTTCAGAATCTTCGGGCTCCCGTCCTTCGCGCAGTGCTCCATTACAACGATCACCTTCGTCTTGTCCGGGTTCGACACGAGGTCCATCGCGCCCCCGATGCCCTTCACCAGCTTCCCGGGTATCATAAAGTTCGCAATGTCGCCCGCCTGCGAGACTTGCATAGCCTATCAAGTGTGCACCCAATTCAGTGCATCGTCCATAACTACACGGGAGCAATGTCGGACTTACCCCGAGAATAGCAACGTCGATGTGGCCACCACGAATCATGGCAAATGACTCGTACGAATCTGTAGATCGACACTGTCAGTTCCTTGCCGCCGGCATGTCCTCCACGGCTGCATACCAAACACCGCAGATCCGGGCAATAGAGTCACGGTCTCTTTACCGGCATTGATAATGTCACTGCGAAACCGTCGGTCGGCATATCAAGAGCAGATGCAGGTCTGACAACTCACGCATCAACCTGGTCCTTGGACGGGTACGGACCCATGCCAAGGATACCATTCTCGCTCTGAAGCCAAACCTTGACGTCTGGGGGCAGGAACTGCAAAGGCAGTTAGTACTGGAGATTGAGCTTCAGCGAAAGCAACGGACCTCCGGAACAAGAGTAGGCATGCCGATACCCAGGTTGACATAGTAGCCATCCTTGAGCTCCTTCGCAGCCCGCTTGGCGATCCTGTTCCTCATTTCGAGCGCTGCCTGCTTGGCAGGATCGGCTGACTTCTCGTCCTTCGCAGACGTATCCTTCGCCAACGTCAATATCTCAATCTGCTTCGGCGCCGTCGCCTTCACGATGCGATCCACGTATATGCCGGGGAGATGAATCGCGTTGGGCGACAGCGAGCCGACCGGGACGATGTTCTCCGCCTGCTCATAACTGTTCAGCGCGAACTCAACGTACGTCTAAAACGGTTCTGAACTAACCTCGACGATAGTCAACTTGGCGTTCCTTGCCATCGTGGTCGAGAAGTTGTTCGCCGCATATCGGAACACGCAGTTCCCGACCTCGTCGACCTTCCACGCCCTCACAAAGGCAACGTCTCCAGTGATGGCCGGCTCCAGAACGAACCGTCGGCCGTTGAACTCGCGCGCCTCCTTCTTGTTTCCTGGGATTGCAACCCCGGCCTTGATGCCGCCTTCCTTCAGCCGGAGAGGTATGGAGCCCTCCTCGACCGCCGTGTTGGCGCCCGTGGGCGTGAAGAACGCCGGGAATCCTGCTGCGTGTGCGTGCAACCTTCCAACGAGCGTGCCCTGAGGAATGAGTTCCAGTGAGATCTGGCCATTCAAGTACAGTGACTCGAAGTGCTTGTTCCTGTTGCTGCGTGCTCAGCACATCTCGGAGACCGGGGTTGATATGAGACCTCCGTACCCTCCGATGTATGACGCCATGACCTTGTCTATCTGACCGCTGTACAGCAGCTTCCCGAGGCCCTTGTCGCCGGATCCGACATTGTTCGAGACGACAGTCAAGTCCTTCACAACGTCCTTCCGCTTCGATAGTGCCTCGATGAGGGTATCTTGAGTCGTCTCTACGTCAGACCTGACCGCCCTCCACCACAGGCACCATGTCACTCACCAGGTGTTCCACACAATCCGAAGCCTTCACCATAGGTCCGCCATTTAGCCTACAGCAACGTTCGCCGCACGACGGGGCACGCACCTCCGCTCAACAAGATATCTCCCGACTTCACATCCTGGACCGCCTCGTCCACCGAGTCCCACACCTTCTTCTTGCTCGGGACGGCCTCCTCCGCGATGGTGCTGTACGCGCTCCGTTGTTGACCCGGACCATACTGCTGACCTCCAAGCTGGGCGAGAGGAACACGGACCAAGGTTCCGCCCACGTTCCGTGCTGCACATCCTCGTAGGAGCACCCGCGACGGGATCGCCCGCGCCACACACACTCTCCTGGCGGTGTTCAGCATCTCCGGATTGTCCAAGTCTCAGCCTGCCACTTGATGTTCCGACTTTCCCGTCGCCTTTGAGAGTCTGGGCAGCGAGCTCGTAGCGTGGTCAAGGGAGGTCGAGTCTAAGGCTCTGGGCCGTTCCGGTCGAAGAGGTTATATGCGAGCATCATGCAGCGTCCGCCGGCCGGGCGTAGGTCCATGTGAGCAACCTGCCTGTGAAGCTATGGATGGATTTGGAAGAGGATCAACCGGGCGCGCTGCCAGTGGCCAGGTGCTGTAATTACGCGCCCATCAATACGCGCCCCTCCGTCATGCCCGCGACAAGCCGCGACAATTGAACGTGGGGCGATCCGGGGTAAACCAATCTAGACCTGGGGTTATGTACGGTGATAGCGCGAGCGAGCTTTCAGACCAACCGGCCAAACCATCGACGAGATGCAACAAGTAATACAGGCCGATGGCTTCTTACTCTCTTGTCCCACGTGAGACTGCTACGCTACGTACAATTGCTGATATACTCCTGAAATCGTCCCTGTGTGTGGCGGCGCAGTCGCCGACGGTCACCGTTTCCTGCCCGGACCCTTCGGGCGAGCGAATGGCTTCTTCTCAGCACTCGCGGTCGGACCTCCTGCGGTGCTCGTCGGGGCTTCGGGCCCAGCCCAACCGAGCTCGGACACCAGGAATTGCTCATTGACCTCTGTCGGATCGGACGTCTCAAGCTTGCGTGGTGAGAAGGTGGAAGTTGTGCCCATATTCTTGAGGTAGTCCTTCACTTCGTTGACCGTGACGAGACTCGCCGAGGAGTACAGCATACGGTGTCGGACCGGAGATGCAGAAGGGCAGGAGTAGATGGGAACTACGGGAATAGTACATACGTGAGTAATGTCCTTCGCGATGGTACCTTCAATTTGTCAGGATAGTACTTACTGATTTCTCTGCGAGGCGGCGATGTATGGCTTTGCGGCCAGGCGAAGAAAGCATAGGCTGCATCTTGATCAGTCGCCGCTGCAGGACGATAGGCTCTATGACGCACCAGGATCGGATGGAGGGAGAGAATTCCCCACTTGAGAGACGTCGACAGCCGAATTGAATGTCAGATGCAGACCCTCGGTCGCAGGGTCGATGTTCTGAGTATTGTGACGGTGAGATACTTCGCGCGTTCAAGAACAGCATGCACATACGAAGACGACGAGGCGACTTTCTTCCGTTGCTCCCAACTCCTTGACGGCTTCTTCCACCTCGGGAGACCACTTCAAGGAGACACCCTGTCCGACATGGTTCTGTCTTGCCTGGCTGCCTTCGTAGCTTCGCCCCCCTGCTTCGCGTTCTGCGGCTTTAACCTCCTCCATCTCCTTCTCCCATGCGCTCATGGGTTTCGGCGCGGCAAGGTGACGCTTGTGCTTTGCATACGCATCCGCATTCAGGTCATCCTTCGAGGTCGCGAATATGTTGTCCGTGAAGTGTGCAGCGCCAAGACTCTTGGTCAAGATAGTGCGCGTCGCGGCATACAGCATCTTATGCCCTGGTTCATGCTTGTATTTCGAGTACGTAAATTGCAACGCGGCGTACCTTGTCCCTCACTTTGGCCGAGTCTGGCACATAATGCACAGCTAGCCACTCCGACGTGGGATCGTCCATCCGGACAAGAATGTACGCGGGAACGTTGTCCTCCAGCAGGTCGCCCAACTTGTCCAAGTCTTGCTCAAGACTCCCAGACGGTGGATGGACGCCATCGGGCACAAGCGATTCTGGTATTGCACATATGAGCAACCTTCTCGAATATGAGAGCGTGTCATGGACCATTCTTGATTGAGATCTTGAGGAATCTGGTGTCCGTGGAGGCTACAGCATCTGAGAATGCCGACGCGAGTTCAGGCGAGACAGAGATTCCAGTCGGTGCGGACATGATAGTGGCAGCAGAAGGTTAGACCCAGTAGACCTGGGATCGTGCAGCTGGTCAGAGTCGATCGCGACCGTGTGCAATGGTAGGCTCACCTCGACCGTGTCGACGATCCGAGTTTCCCGGGGCAAGCGTGCCGCCACCTTGACGCCGACGTATGCCGAGTCGGTCATGCAGTACTACACTTTGCTTCCGTCCTCGACACACTCACCTCGGATCGTCTGCCATTCTTGCCCCTCGTTTCTCAGCGACGACCACCGCGGCGCTGTTGGGCTGTTCGTATCCAGCAACGCTTGACTTCCTCAACAGCAAGCGGCCTCGGTCAGCGCTGGGAAGCTCACTGCTCCACGCAGTCCACAAGCGCGGTCTTATATCGTGCTGGTAGTCCCGATTCTGTACACGACACGACATGGAGACCCCACCATACGTTCCGTACCAAGCCTACAAGGTGCGTCGTGAACTAAATGCTGTTCTGGACGCCTTTCCTCATCGTCAGGGACAGCCTAAGCGTCATAACCGCGTACTGTCTAATCCAAATACAACACCTTCTGCCACCCCACCTCCCCTACAACCCCGTCCAGCCGCCACGGTCACGAATGGACACACGTACAGTGAATCAGTGGTGACCCATGGCGCCGACGGTGTCGTGGATGCTGAGAAGCGTTCCATTGTGTTGTTGAACGGCCGAAACCCGCCCCAACGTCCCGTGTCCATGATTGATACCCTACCTCATCTACGACAAGACCATCCACACCTCTACGAGCCTCAAGCTGAGAAAGTGCTGATAGCCAAGCCCGTGGACAAACCTTTACCTTTACCTGTGGAAGTGCAGTCTCCCGTTCCTACCACGCCCACGTCCCCCGTCAAGCTGGCTCCGTCGCCACCGTCAGTCGCAAGCTCTCCTTCACCATTGGTTACACCTCCCGCCACTGTGACCCCCCTCCCTGCCTCCCCTTTGTCACAGGCAGGCTCTCCCAAGGCGAATGGAAAGGAGATTGCTCAATTACCGTCCCCCGTGGCGGGCCCGTCTACCTTGTCCCCTGCGGCGTCGGAACGACCTCTCGCTTCTCCCAGGAAATCGTCCACGTTCCGTCACATCCGTCCCCCTACCGCTAGGCCGGCACTGCCCTCCTCTCCTCTCCGCCCGGCTAGTATGCACGTTCAGAGTGTCTCTATGTTGCATGCGTCACCGAACCCCGCCGAAAGGCACCTGCACGAACCCCGGAGCGGCGCATCGTCTGCCGTATCAACCCCGGCTATGACACCACAGGATCGCGTACTACCTGCTATACCCAGCTTCGAGCTGCAGTCACAACGGTCGCCGTCCCTGCTTCCTACGCAGACACCCAGTCCCACGCCCATAGCGCCGATATCTGCGCCGGCAGCGCATCCACACAGAGTATCAACACTTGTAACATCGCCGACGCATGACACAATCCCGTTTTCGCATTCAGTCTCGGCTTCTTCATCTCCAGCATTGACTCCATCTACATCGACATCTTCTGCTGTTCCATCTGCTTCTCGTACACCGACTCGGACGCCGGCACCGTATCGACCTGGGTTCCAGCCAAAGGGTGTCTACAGGCCCCGCACCGACGAGTTTATCGAGGCGCGCAACCAAAGTCGGGATGTCGGCCGCATAGAGAGAACGAGGCTGGAGCGGCGACTCGAGAAACTTATCAACTTGCATTTCCCTCCGCCCGGCCAGCGCAAGCTAGAGGCGCCAGAGCCACGGCCTCAGCAACAGAACCGGCGTGCTTCTTCGTTCTGGGATCTGGATCTGTCAGACTTGAAGAACAAGAGTGCTGGTGATCTGTGGCGAGAGGTGGTCCAGTCGCAAGCTTCGCAGGGAGGGAAGAATGATATTCGAGGTAGGTCATCCAGGTCTGCGTGTATGGTCATGGGGTAACGAGTTGTTGTAGCTGCGGAGCAGAAAATCACCCCTTGGGAGGACGATGCTTCTGTCTCACAATGTCCCCTGTGCTCGTGAGTTGCGTCCGTGTCGCGCCTGTGCCGCTTTAGCTGACCGTCGAAAAGCGCAACCTTTCACCCACTGACTAACCGGAAACATCATTGTCGACTATGTGGTCGCATCATTTGCTCTCTGCCGGTCAAGCATCCTCAACGACCGGAGACATGCTCGCTGCTCTTCGTGGCCGATCAAAGCACTGGTCGAATAGAGGAAGTTGGTGAAGGTGTGGACTACGGCGTTCGGCGACGCAGTACGGCGATACCGGGTAAGCCGCAGAAGAGAGGCGAGGCGCTGCCAGAAGAGGAGAAGTTTCTGAAGGGTGTGCGAATATGTCGCGAGTGTCGACCTGTTTTGCTGTACGTGTTCGTCTCATCTCCCCGCTCACTTGCTGACGATGAACACAGACGACAACAGTATCGGCAAGAGATGGAGGTTGTCCCGTTATTCTCAAGGCTGTATGATGTGCGTTCTCCTTCGCCTCCCTGCATCGTTATACTCACGTCTCGTGCAGGCCTTCATCAGCCTAGAGAAGGAGATCGAGGATGAGCTCCCCCTCTTCCAGGAAATAATCGTCACCCTCAGGTCCGTGGCTCTCACCATCTTCAGCCGTTGCATCTACTCACTCGCGTCGTGGAGCAGCAAGCACGAACGACCCACTCCCGAAGCGTCTGCTGCTAGGAAACGTCTGCTCGAGGCGTTCGCGCAGTACGATGCTCTCGCCAAGCGGATACGAAAGCTGCCGTGCGCGCCTGGAAGCTCGCAGGATCGCATCCAAGGCGCTATCATCATTCGCGCGAACAATTTCCTGCAGAAGCATATGTTCCCACTCCAGGTTCGTCGGACACTACGCGATGGTTGACTGTGTTCTGATCGTAACGTAACAGTCTCTACCTAAGCCCAAGAAGGCTGCTGTATCACCGTCAGCCACAAGCCCAGCACCCCCAGAAGACCAAATCATCGACCCAGATTCAGAAGTTGCCCGCGTCCTGCAGCCGCTCCTGGAACAAGAGGCGCTGTTGGAGACGTTCGTCGAGGAGGCGAAGGCCCACAGGAAGTTCGAGGACGTGAAGACGCTGAAGAACAATCTGAGGGAGATCCGTGCCGAGATCGAGCGTATTCTTGCCAACGCGGAGGAGCAGGCATCTACGAGGACCAAACCACGGACATCGTAGTTTCGTCTGCGTGCCTAGCTAGATGAGCGTCCGGTCTTGAGTTTGTTAACTGCGGTCAGGTTATGGTGGTAGATCTTTGTGGGACATATATATCCTTGCATGGTCGTCCTTGGCATTCTCTTATATACGTCCCAAATCAAACTTGCAACTGGAAGTGCGGTCCGTTTCCTCGCCCAACGTTACACTACTTGGAATCCACACTATGCCTGGGCTGACACAAGCGCGTTCCTAATGCGGTCCGACCGTATACGGTATGCCCAGCATGACGTATGTCATCGGCACGTCCAGCCACAGCCCTGAACGAAACAGCTACTCACGCACCTCTCACACTCTACCCCATACCATCATGTCGTCCGGAAAGACAGCAGAGGTTCGTACTGTCCAGCTGCAGACCGTAGCATGTCTCGGACACCCGTTCACATCACACCCTCATTCGCGTAGGATTCCTCTTGGAAGACGCGCGAGCAGGCGTCCGAGAACCAGTACGCCCGGTCCAAGGTGCGCATCACAACCACTAACCCACCGCAAGTGTCGCGTTTCTCACGTTGTTCTTTGGACGCAGGAACAAGAGCAGCTCAAGGCGATCAAGGACGAGCTCGCCAACAAGCAGCCCGCGAAGTCCGAGCTCGACAAGGACTTTGAGGGCGGCTTCGGCGGTCAGGAGGATCTCGAGGACCGCTATGCCACCACTCTCGGCGAGCATTGATCTGGTCCGCTATAGCATATAACGCTAGCTGAGCTCAAATGCATGTTTCCCAATTTCTGAATTTTATGCGCTGCGCCATGTACCAACACCCTCCTCATATGCTCCAAGCACAGTCATCGTTACCAGACAAACCCATCCACATTTCACATTACCAAGCGATTGAAAGCCGTGCATCTCGAGTGTCAGAGTCCGAAAGAAGTCCGTCAATAATTGACTACGGTAGGTGTAATAAGTAGGCCGTGTGTACCGTATGTACCGTACTATGCGCAACAAGTGTCTCGAGTGAGTCAGTCCAAGCTACTAGCTAGCCCCCGCGGAGCGGTCCAGTCAAGATCATCTACAACACCACCGTGGCAGCGCACGCTGTACGCCGCCCGGTGACCCGAAAGTCCCGGAAAATGCGAACGAGTGCGTACAAGAAGCAATAGGGGCAGGAGACAACGAGGACCACCGCGCCGGCCCCCATGAGCCACGTCTACCGCCGCGACGGCGGAGGGGTGATGTACGCACGACGAGCTGCGGCGGTGGTGCTCAGCGGTGGGCACGCAGCGGGGCTAGCACTAGGACCCATCCAGGGATCAAGATACCCGCACGTCGCGATCGGGACGAACATCTGGGCAGTGTCTGACGGGTTGTTCCAGCCATTGCCAAGGTTCACGCTCGCAGTACCACTCGCAGTGATCGATGGCGCGGGAAGAGTAACGATAGTGCCAGTAGCCGTGTACTGTGGAGCCGTCGCGACATCCGCGAGATTCGTAAGCGAGGTCGGGGGCCAGGTGAACGAGTCGAGGAAGGTCTGGGGGACGTCACCCGCACCCGAACCACCGGTCTGCCATGCCTGCAGAGGAGGGTTGAAGGGGTCGCTGTTATCGCAAGCGCCCTCAGACAGACGAGGGTCCTTGGGCATCCAACCTTCCTGGAGACCAAGTTGGTACGACCAAGCAGGAGACTCCACGCGACCAGAGACCGTCGAGTTGCCAATCTTCCAAGTCCAGAAGAACCAATTCTAATGAAAGTCATGTTCAGCTGTTGGTGCAGGACTCTATCATGTACGTATAGAACACTGACCTGGAGAGCGGACATGCTCTGAAGTGCGAACTGCTGCATAGAAGCCTTCCATGCATCATCATACGTGGTGTAGTCTGTGTAGGTCGAACAGTCGCCGGTCTTGTCGAAGTGGCTGGCGGTAAACGAGCCATCGAAACGGGCGCCGAGATTGACGCCATTGACCCACAGACCACAGTCGTTAATGGCCATACTAAACTCGCCAACGTGGGTCATGCCGAAATTGGTCATCGAGTCGTTTTGACCGGTAGCCCAGGCAGTGCACGGCTGACCCGCAGCTACACGAACCGAGTAGTCGTCCGCAGACTGACCATCGAAGCAGAGGTATTGGTGAATGTCGAGTTGCACGCGATCGCCGTTCGGAAGGAAGGACTTCCACTCGGTCAGACCGAGGAAAGCATCGTGCATGACCATCCAGGGACCCTGGCCCTCACCGGTTCCGGAAGCCTCGCGGACAGTCTGGTAGGCCTTCACGTAGCTACAATACCGTTAGCCGCTACGTTGACGGATTTTAATCACTAGTTACATACTATTGCTTGATGACGTCCTTGCCGATTGTGGGACCAAAAGGCTCGTTCGTAATGCCGAACATGACGACGACGTCACTGTACTCGGGCTGAGAGATGAACTCGGCGATGATACGGATGTAGTCCAGCGACCGTTGAGCGTTGGGGACACCCATAGGGCCGTACAAGACGTTGATCTGGCCCAGACGGCCAGAGTGATTCCAGCCATTCTGGGAACCAGGAAGCGAGTGCAAGTCAAGGTTGATGCGGAGACCGTACTTGCGAGCCCATTGGACAGCCTTCAAAAAGTATCTGTTCGAGGATGAGTTCCAGAACAATCTTGTCAGATTAGCTGCACATACGTCCACGAAGTCTTCGGCAAGAAAGGTTCCTTCTCGCGGACCTCAATAGCCCAATAAGGAATGGGGATACGAACAAAGTTGAGACCGGCAGCTGCGATATCAGCAAAGTCTTTCTCTGTCTGCGAACGTGCAGATTATTGCTCAGTATGAGCATGTAAACCGATCCATGGGACTCACAATGAATGTCTTGTAGTGGTTCTCGAGATCGCTCAGACTGCCATCCGCAGCCATGTTAGTGGTGAGGTCCCACTCATCAAAGGCCGGGGTGGATGTGTTGACGTATTTCTCGTAGAGGGAAGGAACGCTAACAAGGACGTCACGCGAATTCTCTGGGGCGAGCGCCACAATCACTCACATGAACTGCAGGATGACAGGTCAGTAAACGGCATGCTACAATTGTATCGGAGAGTCAACGCACTGGTTCCGTAACTAGCCAACCACCGACGTTGACACTGATCCCAAGAGTCAGTCAATAGACCTACGCGGTACACTGACGATACACACCCTCGAATGTTGTCCTCGCCGAACTTGAAGGTCTCGTTGAGCGCGGGAGTCCAAGACTGCGCGCGCGCGCCACTGGTGAGAGGGTTGGCGGGGTCATAGTACCAGGAGCCACCAAAGGAGTTCTGATAGGTGAAGGTCGAGCCATCATCCATCGTGACGGTACTGCCATCGCCACCAGAGACGACGAGGTTAGTCTTGGTACTTCCACTGTTGCCGTTGTCGCCGCCGCTGTCTGAATTGCTGCTGTTACCGCTTGATGTGTTTCCACTTGTGCTGTTCTTGTCCGACTTGTGCGTGACGCCGAAGTATACACCAATGACCACAGCTGCGATGACGGCCGCGACTACGGCGGCACCGATGAATATGGCCTTCTTACGCGACTTCTTGGCAGGGTATGCAGACTTCTCGTTGAGGTACGGGGAACTACGATAGGGCTCCGTGGCAAAGTTGGCTTGAGAGGTGTTGAGATCCGAATCGGTGTAGTTGAGACTGTAGAAGCCGGCCTTGGACCCATCTTTCATGGCAACATCATCGCCTTGGAGGGTTGGGCGTGAGGACGCGAAGGATGTTCGGTTGTCTTGGCTAGCAGCACCCATGAAGCGGGGGGCGGCAGCGCCTGCGGGCAAATCATCGTGAAGCTGGAGGTGCTCGGTCTCTGGGGTGTAGTACTGGGTATCACGAGGAGCATCGTTGGCAGCGGCATAGGGGTTTGTGTTGGTGAAGACGGGCTGGTAAGGTGTGTTGGACATCCTGTCGGACCGCGCTGCAGCGACAGGACGCGGTAAGTTCGGTGCAAGGAGCGACGAGGGTGGGCAAGGGAAGAGAACAGGACGAGGTGGGAGATGCGGAGAAAGGAGTAAGCACTAGTGTCGGCTAGGTGGTGATGGGGATACAAGGCCGTGGATATGATTCGAAACGGGACTCACGAAGCGGCTGTCACGTCGTCGGAGGGCTTGGTTCGGAGTTGCGGACTTGCGGGAGAGTCGGGGAGGACGACGGGCAGCGAGCAATCGTGAGAGACGTGAGGGCGTCGCCAAGGACGGGAAGAACGCGAGCGCGGCTCGTGTGGGAGGAGAGGGGGAGGGGGAGGGGGAGGACAAGGAGAGACTGAGGAAGAGGAACACCGAACCAGTTGCACAGGAGCATCCGCTTGGGCCGCTAAGCGACAAACACCACCCGTGGGAACCCACTTCGCGGCACGCGTGCCGACAGCTTCCGGATCGACTGCAGCGTCATCTGCCGCTCTACATATTAATGTCATTGTCTCAATTGCTGCGCCCGCCGCCGACGTCCCGCACCGCCAGCTTCAACTGCATCTCGCACAGGTCGTTGCGCGGGCCACGGCCTGCGACTGTTCATCACCATCAGCCCCACCGGACAGAGTTCCCGCTAGTTCCCGTCTGGTGATGCCGAGTCGTACTTACTTGGCGTGTTGTCTTCGCGTCCGTCCAATCATCGCGCGTGAAACATGAGGATAATGCTTCCGAATCCCTCCATCTCGGCATATGTCCAACCTCCCAGTGCTTGCCAGAGCAGTCCTACCGTCAAACCATATGCAAGCCGTTCGATGACCCTCGCAAGATCCACGTCCTTCTCGGCGCAAGTTCTCTTCGCCAGCATCCGAATCTCACCTGGAAGCGTCAAACTCGGGCGGACATGTCGTCCTCATGCACACCGCACCTTGCGACCTGCCGTCCAAGGTTCACAGCAAGCTCTGGCTTCATACGTCGCCCAAAATATCTCCAAAAGCGCAGCCCACTGACTCATCCTCGCCCAGATATAACTTTCCGTGTGGCTTGCGCATGTACTCTCAGCCGGAATATCGAGCTGAGCGCGGCCCATGTATCGTCCGGCGTCCACTGCGGCCTCGAAAATAGATGCAAATATGTCTAGGGTTTGCTCCAATGCCGCCTTCGGCAATCCCTGCAGATTCAATTCCTGTTGCCCAACTCTCCCACCTCGGTCAAAGTCTCGTAGCTACGCCGCACGCCCGTCTCCATCTCGCACGCAATGTCCGTCACACATGCTCTTTCTTGCCACGGACGTAGAGCGGCCGGCTCCCATGCGGTCGTCGCCGTCTATGATCTTCCGAAGTCCTGGTTCGGCACGTACTACTCCGCGCAAGGTTGATGTTCGGCTTCCGAAGCGAGGCGCCTCGACTTGAGGAGAAAGCTAGTGGCAAATACCGTCGAATAGATGGTTTATATGTCTCAAATCACCTGCTCAGGTGCTCCGTGGTACTTGTAGCCATCAAACACATCGACGCCCATAGTGACAGCCACCAAATGCCATGTCTGTCTCGCGCGACGCGCATACATCAATGCAGCCTCGGTCCGGCAATAACGGCCCCTCAAGCTCGGGGATAATTCGTGTCATCGGTTGACCGTACACATGCCATAAGCTATACTGATACGCATTACGAAGACCTCATGAGCGGTGCGTTGTATCAAACTCGAGCGTCGACAGTGCGATGACCGCGATGGCTACAGACATGTAAACCGATTTATGCCCGAACGAACGAAGGTCATGCGACAATGCATCTCCTTACATATCCGCTGGCAGCGCGTCCGCTATTAGAGAGGCTCGTGCCGATAGCCGTTGAAGACGAAACCACATCGTTAAGATGTACCTACCGCCGGACGTTGCCACCTTGGAGTACTGGACATACTCAATCGTTGATGCATGGCCGAGACCACTCCGAGATTGGTGTGTTGTTGCTACCTGGAGACTCGGCTGTTGATCGGTACGCTTGACTGCGGACATTGCCATCATGGCTAGATTGGGTTCTCGGTCCGAGGCTGTTCTGACCTATGTGGCAGGCTGGTAAGTACGTCTTACTCTTATTTTGTCGTCACTAGTTGTCAACACTAGTGGACATTCTTCCGTCTCCCCATCGTCCGCGTACTTACACTTGCGGTCGGAAAAGAGACAGTGATGCAGTTTGCCACCTCGCCTCATTGCTTACCGTGCAATGCGGTTCCGAGTTAACCGATACAAATCGGCCGCATCGTCGGACATGCATCCCCCCTTTAGTAGCCCGCTTGGGTTTGGAAGGACGTCATTCGAGTCACTGGCTTCCTTCCGATCCCGTGCACTTCGGTTCTTGTTGTGGTGTCCTGTGGTGCATCCGTATGTAAGTAGTGCCAGCTAGTCCCGACCGCTTCTCCCAGCTGATGAATGTTCTGATCAACAGGATCTGCGTCGTGCTCGTACTTCGCACAGAGCTCGAGATCACACCATCTTTCGTACGCTGAGTGGTCCATGAGGCGGTAAGTCATATGGCTAGGCCAGAAGGCCCCGGTCCACAAGGTTGACCCGGAGTTGCCGGAGGCCAGCACTAGCTAGAGCTGGCCGTCGTGCAGGACGACAGTAAGGTTGTATGTCTCATTCATCGTTTCCAGGGGTAAGGTAGGTTGATTCTGTAGGCGAGTCTTGGCTTCGATGGTCATGGCCAATGCCCTATGACCGGCACGCACTGCAAGCACCACATGGGGCGCTGTTTACGCAGTACATGATTCACCTGTGCGCCAAGCATAACATATAAGAGGAGTGTTCTGTGCGTCACGTATCGTCCGGCCTTCCTGCCAAGTTGGGCACACCACTACGGATATCACCGTCTCTGCACTTCCTCACGAGTCTAACATGCGTGTACCATTCCTCACGCTGCTTGCGACTCTCTTCGCAGTCAGCTACGCTGCGCCTCCTGCATCATTTTCATCACATGACATCAACACAACCAACGAGCGTCGCACCAACCACGCCCTTGTCCGCCGCGCGGGACTTGTTCCCCACGTCGATCCTACGGCCGTCGACATCTCCCCGAACGGGGTCGCCGGGGCCTATCCCCGCGTCACGAGCCTCAGCGACGGCACCCTCCTCGGATCCTACACCGCGTTCTCCGGATCGACGCGCATCCTCACCGTCTCGCAGTCGACGGACGGCGGGAAGACGTTCACTGCCCTCGGGGAGATCGCGCGCAGCACGGGCGACCTGGACAACACGTTCCTCCTGCAGCTCGCGAACGGGGACGTCGTCGCGGCGTTCCGCAACCACGACCTAGATGCTAACGGTAACCCGACGTTCTACCGGATCACGACGAGCATCTCGCATGACAAGGGCAAGACGTGGGTGTTCTTGAGCCAGGTTAACCAGCGTGCGGCGACGGCGACGAAGAATGGACTGTGGGTATGTGTTTCAATTCATCTCCTTGCGAACCAAGCCCCGTTGCGTATTTCCTTCGATACGACGACCGTCGGCCATGCTTCCAAGCATGACACTATGTACGACGATCCCTCTTCACTGCATCGCAGATGTCGATCTGAGCTGTCGTCGGCTGTGGTGCCTTGGGGGTGGCTGTGAGGGGTAGTGGAGTTTGGTGGGCTGGTGCCTGAAGGATCAACGACGCTTACGAGTTGATACGCTACAGGAACCGTTCATGCGTCTATCGAAGAGGGACGGGTCGCTGCAGGCGTACTACGCATCCGAGAACGCGGACAACGACCAGGACATCCTCATGCAAAGTTCGACAAACAACGGGCAGACGTGGTCTTCGCCCATCACCGTTGCCGGTGGTACCACGACGGGCAGGGACGGCATGCCTGGATGCGCCAGTGAGTGTCGAGCGTCGGAGGTGGATCCACGAATCGAACGAGAAGGTGCTGACGGATCGGCGTAGACTTCAACGACGGCGCAAGCAAGCTGATGTGCGTGTTCGAGACTACCGAGGGCCGCGGCACTTTCCAGGTGAAGAGCGTCGTCTCCACCGATGAAGGTGCTACTTGGGGCCAGCGCAGCCTTGTCCACGCGCCTGCTGCGTCTAACGCGAACGGTGAGTCGTCTGTCTCACCTCCGTCCATATCGGACACGACGCTCAAACTGTTGTGCAGCCGGTGCCCCGCAAATCGTCCAGACGACAGACAACAACCTCGTTGTGTCCTTCATGACGGACGAGGATTCGTCTTCGCACAACTGGCCCAGCCAGTTCGTCTCGTTCAAGATCGTCACTGGCGGTCCCGTGGCGACTGGTAACTGGGGCCATGAGACCACGGTCACTACGCCCCAGTCATCCTGGCCTGGTCTGCTTGCGAAGAGCGATGGGACCGTGCTTGCGTGCGTGGGGCATGACCCCGAAGGCTCAGTATGCCACACCGTCACCTTCACGACGAGTTGAGACCTTTAGGCATGCGCCCCACGGTCTGAGGAGTATTCGATACCGATGTCACTACCTGGACATACACTGTACCATTCTTCAGGTGACGATTACTTGATGGTAGCATTAGTAAGTGAAGGGTACCGTGGATGCAAAGGGCGTGGTTGTGGTTGTGAATATCACGAACTATTTTGAGGTACACCAATATAAAGATGTTTGGAAAGCGTTGCACAGCATTAATGGGGTAGTGGTAACCTGGGTCGTTGCCATCGACCCGCCGGGGGTTCGATTCCCCCTTAATGCATATGTGCTTATCCACACAGTGTTTTCTGCGCAATTTTTGTGTACTCTACGTAGTAAGTACATAGTGGATGCAGAATTTTTGATCGTGCATTCTTCAATAGACCTGTCCCCACCCATCCGTTACAGTGGGGTACGAAACTGCAATGTGTAGATACAAGTTGAGCTCAGTGGTTTGCTATAGTGGTCCGGGATGACTTCGGTTCTCCGCCTCACCGCAAGATAAGTTTTGCAAGAAAGGATGCAAGGTAGAACGCTTCATTTGCAAGTCCGCATGCACCTCAGCCATCAGCCTCAGGAGCGCACACGACGGCATGGTTACTTGCGGATGCACGCTGGTCATGAGGCGGTCGCGAAGGCATGCACCCGTGGCTGCGGTTGCTCATGTGGTCGCCGGCCGTCCGTAGGGCACGAGGCTACACATATGGACGGCGAACGATAGGAAGCCTTGGAGAAGAAAAGAAGGTCAGTCATGCATGCTTTGAACACGCAGTAAATATCAGATTGGCTCTTTGTTCATGCGGCCGTTGGGAAGGGTCAGGCGTAGGCTAGTAGCAGGCGTGCACTGAGGTCTGTTGTCCGAGCGTGCTGGTGCGGACGACGAAGGGGAGACGGAATCACAAGACAAGTGTCTGCATGGGTGTGGAGAAGGCGTGGTAAAGGATCGCCAGAGGCAGTTATCTTGGGCAGACATGTTCAGCAGTCTTGAATGGGCCGTCGTACACGAACAGGCGAGGGGAAGCACAAGGGGATATGTGACAGTTGGCGAGTCCGACCACGGAGTCAAATAAAGCGCTAGGTACCGTGTCATCCGGTATAGCTTGCTATGATTGGTGAACCGGTGACTGCCAGACACGACATTCGACAATTGGAGATCAGTTCGAAAGGGACAAAGTTAGAATTGAAGATCGCATAAAGCGAAAGCGGAAGATTAGTTGACGAAGGACGGGGTCGAGAGACAAGTACTTGTGTTTCAGCCAGGACGTCCTCAGACTGGGCCTGCAGAGCGTGCCTGAGTAACCCCGAGCACCCTTGACAACGTCCGTGATAGACGGTGGATCTAGCCAGGTGTTGACAGCTACGAAGGCAAGGGCATGTAAAAGATTTAGAGAAACGGTGCAACCGGAGGAAAGTTGGTCCTGCCAAAATTTATGGACGATGGCCCTGCTCAACGGCTAGGCAGGGATATACCTCGGATGGGATGAGGGCAGAGAGCAAGTGGAGGTGGAGTACGTGCGAAGACGGAGCCATACCAGGTGCTTTACGGGAGAGCGTGCAACACTGAGGCCGATAGGACAGGACGTCATAGCGCTTGTTTCAGTGGCTGGGTCCTGGGACGCGGTCTCCTCGATTTCAGTGGTTGACGACGACCACACGGTCCCGCACATGTCGCTCGTCCAGACACGCCTTTGCCGACGAAGAATAGCTTGAGCTGATAACGACAGCATGGCTGCACATGCGCCCAGCGATCACGTCGCGACTAGCCCGGACGCTGCTTCTGCGCGGGCTGATGGCAGCGCTGCTGCTCGGGCTCGTGCTCACAGTCACCCGCACCTCGGATCGCGTCTTGTCCAGCGCGTCCGCGACAAGTTTGGCAGGAAGCCCTCTCCTGGCACGTCCCGTCGTACGTACCTCTTGCATCTCCCGGAATCACACACCCAAATGAGCATCATACATCTCCTTCTTTGGGCCTTCCTTGGATTGTGACATGCGGTCTCGGGCCCTCTCCCGTCCTGGCTCTCCTCCATGATATATAAACCCCCGACGCTGCGTCTCGGTCGCCCACTTCACGCTGTGGTCTCGTCGCTGCCCGTCGTTCACCATGCGTGTACTCGACGTCTTCTGCTTCCTAGCAGCCGCTGTATCCTTTGCCAGGCCCGTCATAGGCGCAACAGCGTCCTGCGGCACTGGCGTCGTTGGGACCGCCGCTCCCGGCGACCCGTATTGGCTCGAGAGCATCAAGCACCAAGGCATCGCTGCCTTCAACTCAGCCCCTTCTTCCTACAAGGTCTTCCGCAACGTCAAGGACTACGGTGCTGTCGGCGATGGAGTTACCGACGACACTGCTGCAATCAAGTGACTCTCGCTCTTCTATATGCACCGACAATGTCATGTGCTGATGCTCTCCCTCACAGTGCCGCCATCTCCGACGGTAACAGGTGCGGCGGCGGAAGCTGCGACTCCACCACCACTGAGCCTGCTGTGGTTTACTTCCCCAAAGGGTGTGTCTTCTACATTGCAGAGGCATTCCAAGTGCTGACCACAACATGCTCATAGGACCTACAAAGTTACCACACCGATCATGTCAGTCTCCGCAGCGAACCCTGCATTGTACCTCGTACTAACCGCGTGCCTGCACACGTAGCGCCTACTATTACACCCAGCTCATTGGCGATGCGCGCACGCCACCAACACTTCTCGCCGACGCGACTTTCACCGGAATGGCTGTCATTGGTGTGTTCCATGTTAGCACGCCGGAGGACCGACGCACAGCACCTGCAGGCACACGAAGTTCAGATGTGCCCGAGGGAAGCCTGGCTCGGGCGCGGCTGTGGCACTTAGGCGTCTTGTGCTAACTGACCGTGCTTCTTCCTTGCTGCTCAGACGCGGATCCGTACATTCCTGGTGGCGGCGGCGCCCAGTGGTATGTCAACCAGAACAACTTCTTCCGGAGTGTCCGCAACTTTGTCATCGACCTGCGCAACATGCCCGCGAGCTCGTCCGCCACCGGTATCCACTGGCAAGTCTCGCAGGCGACCTCGCTCATGAACATCGTCTTCGAGATGAGCACTGCCTCCGGAAACGCCCACCAAGGTACGCCCTTGGCGTGTCCAGCGCATATAATGACATTCGTCGACTTCTCTGTCATCGGATGCTGACGAGCATTCAATAGGTATCTGGATGGAGAATGGCAGCGGTGGTTTCATGGGCGGTATGTGCCTTGCTCGACCCGCGGGAGTGTTTGCTGAATCGGCCTTGTTTTAGATATGGTCTTTAACGGAGGTAAGGTGTTTCCCGCAGCCGTCAAGGTCAATGTATAACACTGCCTCCTAGGCAAGTTCGGTATGTGGGTCGGGAACCAACAGTGCGTAGCTCCGATTCTCTTCCATCCAGGGCGGGAGCTTACACGCTTGATTTCATCTCAGATTCACGGTCCGCAACGTCACCATGAACAACTGCAATACTGGTAATGTCATTCTTTTTGGTGTTCTATGTGATATTAGTAGCTGACCACATACATATGTAGCCATCTACTCCATTTGGAACTGGGGTGAGCAGGATATACCTGAGGTTGCACACCACAAGCTGACACCGCGCATACAGGTTGGACCTTCCAAGGTGTCACTGGTATGCATTCATCGTTTCAGTCGCAGGCGTCCAGGGCTCATGATTGACTTCGTATAGTTAACAACTGCCAGGTTGCCTTTGACTTGATGACTGGTGGTGTCACGCAGGACACCCAGGTCAGCTTCTCATCTCTCCTGTCATCTTAACTAGCTGACACAAACACTTGATGGAACAGACCGTTGGTTCAGTCGCTGTCATCGACGCATGGGTTTCGAACACGCCCATCTTCGTCCGCTCCTCGACCGCGTCCTCCGGAAAGCTCGCCGGCTCGCTCGTCCTGAACAACATCCACCTCACGAGCGTGCCGACGGCCGTCGGAGTCTCCAGCGGCTCGGACGTCCTCACCGGCGGGACGATGACAATCGACAGCTGGGGCCAGGGCAACGTTTTCTCCGGCACGTCGCAGACCGCGAGCTTCCAGCAGGCCAACATCCCTGCGCCAAACAAGCCGAGCAGCCTGCTCGACAGCGCGGGGCGCATCTTTGGCAGGACGCACCCGCAGTATGCGGATGTCGCGGTCGACCAGATCGTCAGCGTGCGCGACCAGGGCGCGAAGGGCGACGGCACGACAGACGACACCGCGGCGCTGCAGAAGGTGTTTGACACGTTTGCGGGCTGCAAGATCATCTTCTTCGATGCGGGCACGTACTACATCACGGACACGCTGACGGTTCCTGCAGGTGCGCAGGTCGTTGGTGAGGCGTGGAGCGTTATCATGGGCGGAGGAAGTGCTTTCGAAGACCAGACCAACCCGAAGGTTATGGTTCGTGTCGGCAACGAGGGGGATGAGGGCATCGTCGAGATCAGCGACATAATCTTCGCCACCAAGGGCCCAGGTGGGTGCACTAGTCCTCTCGAACAGCGTAATGGCTGACGTGGAGGGTATCTCACTATAGCTGCCGGTGCTATTGTTGTCGAATGGAACATCCACTCTGATCAGCAGGGTGGCGCGGGTATGTGGGACACTCACATCAGGTATGTCCCAGTAGCTCTCGATTCCATGGAACGCACAGATGCTGATCAAAGACTCACAGGCTCGGTGGTGGTAAGTCCGCGAAGTCCATCGAAGGAGCTTGGTCGAATGACACCTGTCTGTTTAGCTGCGGGCACGAACCTTCTCGCGTCAAACTGCCCCTCAGGAAGCCAGAACACCGACTGCTCGGCAGCGTTCCTTGCCCTTCATCTCACCCCACAATCCAACGCGTACATTGAGGTACGCACCCTGCTGTTTCGAATTCGTGCTAGGGCAGGTGCTGACTGGGGTGCAGGGCGCCTGGGTCTGGCTCGCCGACCACGACCTGGACAGTGGAGGATCCCGGCAGACCACTATTTTCAGCGGGCGTGGTATCCTTTCCGAGTCTGCTGGTCCCGTCTGGCTGATCGGTACTGGATGTGAGTTGTGCTTCATGCAGATTGCTGCCGAACCGAAGCTGACAGGTGTTCGACGTTGACAGCGGAGCACCACACGCTCTACCAGTACAACATAGCCAATGCGGCGAACCACTACATGGGCTTGATCCAGACTGAGACGGTCAGTGCCTTCCATTCGTGCTTGGCGGGGATGTGAGATTTAACTTTCTACGACCATGTCCTGCAGCCATACTACCAGCCTGTTCCTGCTCCTCCAGCGCCGTTCTCGTCAAGCAGCGCATACAACGACCCGACGTTCTCGAGCAGCCAGACGTCCGCGTGGGCGGTGACCATCTCCAACTCCAAGGACATCATTATCTTCGGTAAGCTGCCTTCCCCCCTGTCCTTTAGTATGGCCGACGCTGAGCACATCGCATGTAGGTGCTGGGCTGTACAGCTTCTTCTCAAACTACGGTCAGACGTGTCTGGACAGCTCGTCGTGCCAGAGCCAGATCTTCAACATCGACAGCGAGTCGACCGTGAGCGTGTATGCGCTCTCTACGGTCGGCGTCACGTATATGTTGAGCGTCGAGGAACAGGGCGTGATCCCTGCGAGTGCAAATGCGAACGGCTTCGCATCTACCGCGACGTCTTGGACGCGGTGAGGCTGCCAGGTAGCCGCATTTCTCTCCACTTTTTTAGAGGCTTGGGTGCATGGATTAATGATCGACTCCTTCCGTTTGTAGTACTAGTCATTATACACGGATCGGCTTTCATGTGTAGTGTTAAGCCGTATTTATCGCATACCACGTCGTTTCGCAATGCAAAATGTCATCATCAAGCGACGCGACGCCACAGACGCGTTGAGAGACCACGTGACTGACGCGTCAAGAGTGCGTCGATCGCCAAACAAGGCCAACGCGACGCGGCATGGCCTGTTGTTGCGATCGCCTGCGCGCGAGCCTTGCCTCTTCCCATCCACACACCTATCCCGCCCGCTGCCTTCAACCCTCTCCGTGCGCGTACTGCGAAGAACAGACCACAATGCCTGTCGAGCTGAAGCGGACATACAGCACTCGCGCGGCCACAAAGCCTCTGTTGCCCTCCTCTCCCACCTCCGAGCTCACTTCCCCGCCCTCGCTCAAGCGCAAGCGCCCCTTCGCCGATCGACCCACGCAGCAGAACACCCCGACGAAGAAGGCGCGACGCACGCTTAAAGCAGAGCCTAAGCCTAAACCCGGCGACAAGTCCAAGGACAGCAGCAAACAGCCCAAGCTCACCCAGCTCCACTTCTCCCTCGATACCCCGACCCTCCGTACCTGTCCCCTCTGCGATCTGTCGTACACACGCGGGGCCCCGGATGACGAGGCGCTGCACAAGGCACATTGCGCACGCGTTCAGCGAGGCCTGGAGTGGGGGAAGGAGGAGCAGCGCGAGGCGGTCAAGGTGGGCGTTGAGGAGCTGCAGAGCAACGTGAAGCTCCGGAATGGGGGGCGCGGACGCGTCATTTGCTTCAGACCGGACATCGGTGGCAAGATTGGTGCCAAGGTACGCATTTTATTGGCAGTGCCCTTGAGGTGCGTTGAAACGGAGGGACTTACATTGCACGGCCGCTGTAGCTTGCGGTTCTCCTGGAGACGATCCGCCTCGCGCTGTCCTCGCCCTCACTCTCGCCTGCGGTCCTGCGCCGCTCCAAGATCTACCTCTTCTTACTCTCTGCGCCGGGGATCTCGACGCGAGAGAAGATCGTCGGCTGCGTCGTCGCGCAGCGCATCTCCACCGCGATGGCCATTGCCCGCCCAGCCGAGGTCGACGCTGCGCTCTCCTCTCCGTCCTCCCAAACCCAATCTCACTCCTCGGCCCTCGAGACTGAGAGCTCTGTGTCTTCACAGTCTACACCCTTCTCGTCCCAAGTTTCATCTCTATCCTCATCTTCTCCATCTGTGCCTTTGTCTCTCCTGCCTGTCGACGACTCGACGAACCTGTACGTGCACCCACAGCCGCTCCCCACCCCGATGGGCATCCCACGCCTGTTCGTGTCGTCTGAGCACCGTCGCCTTGGCATCGCATCGCGCCTGCTTTCCGTTGCTGCGGAGACGTTCATCCTGGGATGCCCGCTGAGCCCGGCGCGTGGCGATGTCGCGTTCACCCAGCCCACCGGTGCGGGCAAGGCCGTGCTCGAGGCCTGGGGGAAGGGTGGCGTGCGCATATACGAGGAAGAGGGGAACATATGATGCTCGACGACGACAGCCGTACTAGGTATCTATCTGTACATCATGTCCCTCTGCTGTATCTTTCAGACCACGAGATGGTCACATTCATATCAACCACCTTCGCTGTGTCCTCCTTGTCAATCGCATGATATGATGATCATCGTCACATCCAGCCTATCGCAACCGATGGTGTATGTGTATCCCTCCAGAGACTAAGAGTGAGAGAACGAGCTATATATACAAGTGGCATGATGTATTCCGTACAAGAGTTGGCGTTCGTAGCGATGAATGTGCGTAATAGTACTGTACTTTCCTGCGGGTACTTCTTTCTCGGCTGTACACTGTACACCCAACCAACCCAAGCGAAAGGCCGGACCGAACCAAACCAAGAGACGACGATATGTACATTAGGTGGATGATGAGGGAGGGGGTACGGGGAAATTGGAGCTAAGGCGAGGACAACTCAGGCCTCAACCTCGATGTCCTGGGCACCGCTCGTGAGGGAGCTCTGCGGAGGAATGAAGGTCTGCGAGTATCATGTCAGTTCTGACTGTACAAGGTGTGATTGATGGATGCGCGTGCTTACCCTCTGCTTGATGCCACCGTCGAACGGCAGACGAGTCGAGCCATTGCTGAGGTAGGCGTCGACCTCAGCAGCGCAGCGGCGACCCTCCTGGATACCCCAGACGATGAGCGACTGACCACGGCGGCAGTCACCAGCCGCGAACACGCCCGCGACGTTCGTCGAGTATTTCTGAAAGACACATAGAGATCAGCCGACAAGTTCAGACGTCGCACACAGTAAATGGACACTTACGTTCGGCGGAGTCTGGATGTTGCTACGTGCATCCTGCTTGATGCCGATCGACTTGAGGAGCTCAGCCTCGGGACCGAGGAAACCGAGCGCGAGGAAGACGAGCTGGGCGGGGAAGAACTTCTCCGAGCCGGGGACCTCCTCCATCTTCCAGCGGCCTCCGCTGTCCTTCGTCCACTCGACGCGCACCGTGTTGAGACCCCTGAGCTTGCCCTCCTCGTCGACGACGAAGTCCTTGGTCGAGATGCAGTACTCGCGCGGGTCCTTGCCGAAGTGCGCCGCGACCTCGGTGTGGCCGTAGTCCGTGCGGAAGATGCGCGGCCACTGCGGCCACGGGTTGTCGCGACCACGAGATACAGGAGGCTGGGGCAGCAGCTCGAAGTTCGTGACGGACTTCGCGCCGTGGCGCATGGCGGTACCGATACAGTCGTTACCGGTGTCACCACCACCAATGACGATGACGTCCTTGCCCTTCGCACTGATGTAGTTGCCGTTCTGGAGCTCGGAGTCGAGGAGCGACTTCGTGTTGAGCTGGAGGTACTCCATGGCGAAGTGGATGCCGTCGACCTCACGGTTGGGGATCTTGAGGTCACGCGGCCAGGTCGCGCCGGTGGCGAAGATGACCGCGTCGTTCTCGTGACGGAGGTCGTTGACGTCCACGTCGCGGCCGACGAAGGTGCTGGGAACGAAGGTCTATACACCGAGGTGAGAAGAGCCCCAATGACACGACGAATAGGTACTTACCACACCCTCAGCGGCCATAAGATCAATGCGGCGCTGGACGACGGACTTGTCGAGCTTCATGTTGGGGATACCGTACATGAGGAGACCGCCCATACGGTCGTTGCGGTCGTACACAGTGACCCAGTGGCCAGCCTTGTTGAGCTGGTCAGCAGCAGCAAGACCTGCGGGGCCAGAGCCGATGATGGCGATCTTCCTGCCAGTGCGGAATTGCGGGATCTGAGGCGCCATCCAACCCATCTCGAAGCCCTGCAGTGACGAAGTCAGAGACCAGATCGTATAGACTGTAAGGGACCCTCATACCTTGTCGATGATAGCGCACTCGATGCTCTTGATGCCGACGGGCTGTTCGTTGATACCGAGCACGCAAGCACCCTCGCACGGTGCGGGGCAGACACGACCAGTGAACTCGGGGAAGTTGTTCGTCATGAGGAGGCGGTTGAGCGCGTCGCGCCACTGGTTCTTGAACACGAGGTCGTTCCACTTGGGGATGATGTTCGAGATCGGGCAACCAGTGTCGGACTGGCAGAACGGCACACCACAGTCCATGCAGCGCGCGGACTGGTACTTGAGCTCGTCCTCCGTCAGACGGTGCGAGATCTCCTTCCAGTCCTTGACCCGCTTGCGGGGAGGGCGGTAGGCCTCCGTGAGACGCTTGTACTTCATGAAGCCACGAGTCTTGTCGAGCTTGCCGAGGCGGCTCTTGGTGGTAGCCTCGTCGACGAGCGAGTCCTCAAGATCACCTACGGCAGGCTCATGACGAGAGCGAGAGGTGGCACGGCTAACACGCGATGGGGGCTCCTTGGGGAGAAGGATATCCTCCAGACCCTCCGACGCGAGGTCGACCTGGCTGGCGGTGCGCGAGGGAACAAGGTCGATGACGCTCTGGCGCATCCTCTCCTCCTTCGCCTTTGCAGCCTGCTCGTCGAGGACACGCTTGTAGTCTTTGGGCATGACACGGACGAAGAGAGGGAGCAAGTGGTGGAAGTCGTGGAGGACACGGTCAGCGACCTCAGAGCCGGTGTAGTGACGGTGGTCCTCGATGAGACCACGGAGCTCGGCGATCTCCTTGGGGTCGGTGACCTTGCCGAGGTCGACCATCTCCATGTTGACCTTCGAGGCGAAGGTGTGCGCTGTGTCGAGGACGTACGCGATACCACCGCTCATACCAGCGGCGAAGTTGCGACCAGTGCTGCCCAAGACAACGACGCGACCACCAGTCATGTACTCACAACCGTGGTCACCAGTACCCTCAACAACGGCCTTCGCACCGGAGTTACGGACAGCGAAACGCTCGGCGGCGATACCGCGGATGAACGCCTCTCCAGAGGTGGCACCGTAGAGACAGACGTTGCCAATGATGATGTTCTCCTCGGCCTTGAACGTCGACTGCTTCGGCGGGTAGACGATGAGACGACCACCTGAGAGACCCTTTCCGACGTAGTCGTTGGAGTCACCCTCAAGCTCGATGGTGATACCGGGCGCGAGGAAGGCACCGAGCGACTGGCCAGCGGATCCACGCATGCGGATGTGGATGGTGTCCTTCGGCAGTCCCTCTTCGCCGTACAGCTTGGAGACACGGTACGAGAGGGAGGTACCGAGAGCGCGGTCGGTGTTGGTGACATCACACTCGACGTGGACGGGGAGACCCTTGGTGAGAGCGGGCTCGGCCTCGTCGATGAACTTGTTGTCGAGGCGGATGTAGAGCTTGTGGTCCTGAGCGCGCACACGGTAGGTCGCGGCGCCGGGCCGCATCTGCCAAGCAGGCTTCAAGATTGCGCTGAGATCGAGGTGCGCAGTCTTGGGGGTACGGAGCTTCTCGTCGACCTTGAGCATGTCGGCGCGGCCAACCATCTCGTTGATGGTCCGGAAGCCGAGCTTGGCCATGATGTTACGGAGGTCCTCGGCGATGTAGTAGAAGAAGTTGATAACCTGCTCGGGCTGGCCTGCGAACTTCGCGCGGAGCTGAGGGTCCTGAGTCGCGATACCGACAGGGCAGGTGTTCACTATGTCGCAAAGTCAGTATCGGCATTAGCACCAAGAGGAGAGACTCGAAACTTACGGTGACACTTCCTCATCATGATACATCCCATGGCGATGAGCGGCGTGGTCGCGAAGCCCCACTCCTCTGCACCGAGCAAACAAGCAATCGCGATGTCCCGACCGGTACGGAGCTGACCGTCGGTCTGGACGGTGACACGGCCACGAAGATCGTTGAGAACGAGGGTCTGATGGGTCTCAGCGAGACCGAGCTCCCAGGGAAGACCGGCATACTTGATACCAGTCCAGCGCGAGGCACCGGTACCGCCGTCGTGACCGGAAATGAGGATGTGGTCCGCCTTGGCCTTCGCGACACCACTCGCCACGATACCGACACCGACCTCGGACACGAGCTTAACGGAGACGCGAGCACGCGGGTTCGAGCACTTGAGATCGTAGATGAGCTGCTTGAGATCCTCGATGGAGTAGATGTCGTGGTGGGGAGGAGGCGAGATGAGACCCACGCCCGCAGTGGAGTGCCGCGTGCGTGCGATCGACGTCGAGACCTTGTGTCCCGGAAGCTCACCACCCTCGCCCGGCTTCGCTCCCTGCGCCATTTTGATCTGAAGCTCGTCGGCGTCCGCGAGGTAGTTGGACGTCACACCAAAACGTCCGGACGCCACCTGCTTGATAGCGGACCGCATCGTGTCCCCGTTGGGCAGCGTCTGCGAACGCTCGGCATCCTCGCCACCCTCTCCCGTGTTCGACTTCCCACCGAGACGGTTCATCGCTATGGCGAGTGTAGAGTGGGCCTCCATGGAGATCGAACCGTACGACATCGCACCAGTGACAAACCGGCGAACGATCTCGTTCCAGGGCTCGACCTGCTCGATCGGGATGGGCGTCGTGTTCTCATAGCGGAAGTCGAGAAGGCCGCGGAGATGAACAGCCTTGGTCTGCTCGTTGGCATTAGCAGAGTAGGCATCATAAGCACGCTGGTTCTTCTCCCGGACGGCATCCTGGAGATTCGCGATGCCGGAGGGATCGTTGATGTGCGCCTCCCCGCCGGAACGCCAGTGGTATTCACCCGACTCCGGCATTCCAGGGGGCAAGATGGTCTCACGCGACGGCCAACCACGCTCATGCATCTCGAACGCGTCCATAGCGAGAAGATCGAAAGTCGCGCCCTGGACACGGCTAGCGGTTCCAACGAAGCACTTCTCGATGACCTCGGTGTGCAAGCCGAGTGCCTCGAAAATCTGCGCACCCTTGTATGACTGCAAGGTGGAGATACCCATCTTGGACATCACCTTCAGAATACCCCCATCGACCGAATGGCGGTAGTTGCTCATGACATCGTCGAGAGTCTTATCGTCCTTGACCCTAGAAACAATCGAACACGCGTGAGCTGCGGACTTTCATTAGAAGCAACGTGTTGCACTTACAGTCCCTCGCGGATCACCTTGTG
Organism: Lentinus tigrinus ALCF2SS1-7; assembly: GCF_003813185.1. Lineage (NCBI taxonomy): Eukaryota > Fungi > Basidiomycota > Agaricomycetes > Polyporales > Polyporaceae > Lentinus > Lentinus tigrinus. The sequence goes on along the minus strand of NW_027137912.1, from coordinate 1,418,447 downwards.
GATGCACTCCATCGTGAGCCATGGGCAGATCGCATCGGCACCATAGCCCAGGAGGACGCAAAGATGCTGAACCTCACGCGCCTCAGCGGTCTCGATCATAAGCGCGACCTTCGCACGCTTCTTCTGCGAGACGAGATGGTGGTGAACGCCACCGCAGGCGACGAGGGCGGAAAGAGGAACGCGGGTAGGGCCGGTCTCGCGGTCGGAGAGAATGATGACCTTGATGCCGTCGTCGATGGCCTCCGTCACCTCGCTGCAGACGCGCTCAAGCGCAAGCTTATACCCAGGCAGGCCGAACTCCTTTGGGAAGGTGATATCGATCGTGCGAGAGGGCCAAGTGCCGTAGGCGTGCTTGAGGTTCTTCATCGCGTTCATCTCCTCGAGCGTCAGGATAGGCGAAGGAAGGAGGATACGGTGGCACTGCTGTGGGTTCATTTCGAGGAGGTTGCCTTCGGGGCCGACGTAGCACTCCAGCGACATGACGATCGACTCACGGATGGGGTCGATGGGCGGGTTCGTGACCTGAGCAAAGAGCTGACGGAAGTAGTCGTAGATGAGTCGAGGCTGCGTCGATACAGCGGCGAGCGGCGCGTCGTTGCCCATGGAACCGAGCGCCTCCTTGCCGTCCGTAAACATAGGGAGCATGAGGAGATTGAGCTGTTCAGCGGTGTAGCCGAACGCGAGAAGCTTCGGGTCGACACTGAGGGAGTAGTGGTCGATGGACGGCGCGACAGACATCGAACGCTGTACACGCTTGACAATGTTGGGAACGTGGAGCATGTTCGTCTCGATCCAAGAGGCGAAGTTTTGCTTGCGCGCGGTCGTGCGCTTGAGCTCCTTGTCGTCGACGATGCGACCCTCCTCCGTGTCGACGAGCAGCATGCGTCCGGGCTTGAGACGGCCCTTCTGGATGACCTTCTCAGGAGGGATGTACACGGCGCCGACCTCAGAGGCGCATACAATGATGTCCTCGTTGGAAACGACATAACGGCAGGGACGAAGACCGTTCCGGTCAAGGTTTGCACCACAGTAACGACCGTCGCTGAACGCGAAGAGCGCAGGACCGTCCCAAGGCTCCTGAAGACAGGCAGCCCAGTTGTAGAACGCCTTCTTCTCGGGCTCCATGATGTCATTACCCTGCCATGCCTCAGGGATGAGCAGCATGATGGCCTCAGGAAGCGTCAAGACGCCGTTCACGGTGAGAAGCTCAAGGACGTTGTCAAACGCGGCGGAGTCGGATCCCCCAGACTCAATGATGGGGTATAAGAGGTCGAGCTTGTCACCGAACTGCGACGAAGAGAGTACACCCTCGCGAGCGCGCATCCAGTTCCTGTTTCCGCGGAGCGTGTTGATCTCGCCTATGTGCAGACAATGCGGCATTAACACTCAATTCTGCGATCAGCTGACAGTGTCTCAGACTTACCGTTGTGTGCGGCCCACCTCATGGGTTGTGCACGGTCCCAGCTAGGGAAGGTGTTCGTGGAGAAACGAGAGTGAACGAGTGCGAAATGAGAGCGATACAAGACATGGTTGAGATCGTGGTAGTAGTTGTACACTTGCGGCGGCGAGAGTTGGCCTTTGTACACGATGTTCTTGGACGAGAGCGAGCAGAGGTAAAAGCCCTTCGAGAGCGAACTTCAGACGAAACAAGTCCGATGTTTAAGCTTGCGTTCTCACGGGAAGAGAAGAGAAACGGGACAAACATGGTGTGGGTCGCGTGCTTCCTCAGAATATACAGTTGTGATTCGAAGTGCTTGGCGTCGAACGGGCCGCCCCGGGAGGTGGTACCCTCGCCGTAATGAGAGCGGAGAACGACGAACGGTTGAAGGATGGCAGGCTCCTTGCTCGCAGCAGCGGGGCCTAGGATGGTGCCGTCGGTCGGGACCTCCCTCCAGCCCAGGACGCGGAGTCCGAGGTCGCTCGCGATCTTGGAGAAGACGGCCTGCTGCTGTTGTAGGCCGACGGGGTTGTTCGCCTTGAAGAATAGGTTGCCGACGGCGTACTGGCCGGGCTCGGGGAGCTCACAGCCAAGGTCGCGCTCGGCCTCACGCTTGAAGAAGAGGTGGGGGATACCAGTCATTACGCCCGCACCATCGCCGTCCCGACTATCTGCGCCGGTGGCACCACGGTGGGTCATGGCGCAGAGAAGCTGGCGAGCATCGGAAACGATCTTGTGGCTGTCGTCGCCCTTAATGTGGCAGATGAAGCCGACACCGCAGGCGTCCTTCTCGTAGTCGTTCACGTAGAGGCCCTGGCTTGCGGGGAGAGCGGCGTCCCATGACGTAGGGTCGCGCTCGACGGCGTTGAAGCCATTTTGCGAATCAATATCGGAGACAGGCAGGGAAGTGAAAAGGACCGGAGACTCGGCGTGGCAATCAACGATAGCCATAGAACGATAGCGGATCTCAGGTGTGGGGAGGGAACAGCCGGGGATGCGATGCGATGCGATGCGGATTGACCAGGGGGGACGGCTCGACGACGAGGACGACGACGAGGGGGATGGTGGTGGTCAGAAGGCAAGGACCGTTGCGTCGCTAATGAGGCGACACGCCACAGAACAAAATTTAATTTTGTGTAGGCCAAAGTCCGAGTCAGAAGAGGGACTGGAGTCAGTGAGGACTGCGTTCAAGCACCGCGCCCCGCCTTCACCCGGGCCTCCGCCCGATCGACTCGCTCGGCCAGCGCCCGCCAATACGTCGCGGCTGCTAACATTTTGCTTCTCTTATCGCCCGCCAGCCAATCAGAGCACGCAGAGATATAAGCCCTGACGAGATAATCGCGAATTCATCAGCATCTGATCTAATCTCTCATTTTCACGCGGAAGGCCGCTCCGGAAAGCCGCCCCGCCGCCTCCGCACCCGCGGCCGTCCCTCGCCCGTCGGTCTTTCCTCCGCCCGCGCGATCCTGGCCAGAGACTCTGACCAGGCCTGCACTGGCCCTGCCGTGCCTCCCCTCAACTCTATCGTCTCTCTTCGCAGTGTAAAGAAGACAGAAGGTGCTATGCACCACTCTTCGAAGCCTTTCATGATCGTCCGAGCCTCGGCTGAAGCCTACGAACACACGCCCACTAGGTATGGGCCGAGAAGACTGACGTTGGACTCGGAGGGGTAGCCACCCCTGCGCCCCGGGCCTTCGGCTTCCTCGAAGCCTTCCGTCGGCCCATTCCTCGACGTGGTTCGACTCTCGTATACTGTACACACAATGACATAGCCTTCAAGCGTCCCGAAGCGTCCCTTGACGGTCCTTTTCCGTTACCTTTCGGAGAAACTGCGACCGATGAGTGACGGATCGCAGGGCCTCCCGAGCGCATTGGCTCCCCCAGCAACGACCACGATGCGATGGCCTTGATCAGAAAAGCTCAGATATTCCCCACCATGTGTGTCACCAATTCCCATCGCATTCACGCGGAACGTCGTTCCCTTCGACCAGGGACAGTGGACGAGAGAGCGAGAAGACCTGGCTCAATGCATGCTCTGTTGCCTGTGAGAGTCCCCCTGCGTTCGGATGCCCCGCCGAAGTGCTCGATGCTCCCATCGTACCAAAAGCTGGTTCGTAGAGGCGTGACCGAGTCTATTGCGCTTGCCTTCCTTTTCCTACACCACGCGGCTCGTGAAATGGTTTGCCATCAGGCTGGACAGTTCCATCAGACCAGCAGGGTACGTTCTCAGCTCCCCACCCCGTCCCGCATGACCCCAGGAGAATTGCAACTCGCACTTACACGTACCTCGGAGTCTCGGATGATTCTTCGCGATGACCGGTCTAGAATAACGCGTGGTGTAGTCCGTCGGAGAAGCGTCATAAGAATGCTGCCGTGACGTACCTTCGGACGGTTCCCGAAGCTACATGGAAACACATCCTCCATCTGAGAACCGCAGTTAGGAAGCAGGGTCCACATAAGGGCATTTTCTCCTTCGGAGGAGAAGTATCGTACAACGCCTCCCCGCGAGTGTGTATATTCGCAGCGTGTAAGTACACGAGGAGAAAAGGGTGCAAACTAGCCCGCCCCATCGTGCAATGCGCAACACACAGCAGCTAGTGAGAATGGCACGTTAGCAACGGGTCGCGCCACGCAGTACAACGTCCGAACCTTTCTGATGTCCATTATATTGTCGTACGGTCTCCCCGGTCGACATGTCCCACAAGCGTGCGGTATGGTCGGACGATGCTAGTCAAACACATTTGGGGTCAGGAACGCAGAACCTAGCTGAGCAGGCCATTCACACCTGTCACTAAATACGCTGAGTCGGCGCTAAAGGCACAGTCCCAGACCCAGCGTTGGTGGCCCTGAAGGGTCTTCTCGAGCTTGAACTCGTAATTTGGCGTTATTGACCAGATCTTCACCGTTGTGTCGGCAGAGCAGGTGGCCAGATACCTAGTGCAAGCGACGTCATTGGAGCTGAAGCAACCCAGAAGCTCTGGGGGCACCAACTTTACATCAGGGCTCAAAAGCAGCCGCGTGAGGTACTTGGTATGAGCTTGGAACATCGTCACTGCCTGGAATCTCGGTAGATCGGATCTCTCGTCGTTGATCTTCCATACATAGCACTTCCCCTTGCACGAATGCCGGTTAGCCCGCATCGATCTCAGCGTTGGTTGGCGTACCTTGACGCTTCCCGCTACGAGGCACGACCCGTCCGAAGCGAGACTGATAGACCGCATTGGCGTGTCTCCCCCAGGAGTCTGGAAAAAATATGAGTAGTCAGCGCCATGCGGACCGAACGCAGTTATGTTATATACACGCACCAGTTCATGCGTGCAGATGTTCTCCGACAAATCCCACTGTTTGATTCGTCCGGCCTGGTCGCAGCTAATGAGCTCTCCCTGATTTGGATGGACCACAACGTCGTTCACTGTTTCCGCAAGAGTCTTAGCGGTTAGGACAGCGCGCCGGAGGATCGTCATACCGGGAGCCTCGTTGTCATAATTCCGATGGAGGTGGCTGCTACTTCTGAATCCGAAAGGACCCTCAGAGCTCTGGAAGGCCCAGACCAGGAGAAAGACGCACCGAAGATCCCATATCTTGATTGTTCCATCCTCGCTTCCGGTGACCAACCATTTCCCCTCACTGTGAAAACAGACTGCGGTGATATTTCCGTTATGACCCTCGAATATCGCGACCTGGCCGAACGCGGTATGGCTTCGTCGTAAGGGGGTGGCGCGACCCTTCGGAACGTGCGGAAGGACATACCGGTCCCGCAGAAGGAGCTGCTGCTATCTCATAAATGTACGCCTTCTTGTGGATGGCGGCGGCGAGCAGGCGCTTGCTAGAGATCGACAGACTGAGTGAAGGACGAGGGAGGCGAGGTACGAACCGCTGCTCACTCAGGCGATATGGCTAGGCGGTTCACTTGCTGTTGGAAGCAGAGGACGCGACAGGGGTGGTGAATGAGACGGTATGGACGCACATGGCGAACAGCCTCACACCAGATTCAGCAGCCCTGGGTATGGTCCTGGAACAGATGCCACTCCAAGCCTCCCAGAAGCGGATTTCGTGGTCGTATGAGCCCGTGACGAGGATGACGGACATGTCCGTTCGCGCAGCGGCAGCAGCAGATCTGGAGGAGGAGGATTGCACAGGCATGGTAAACCGACACCGAGGAGCACAAGAGAGCGCCGCGCTCGCAGGGACGGTGAGCACTTACGTAACCTACGCGGCCCATCAGAGACGTGTGCGTGCGGGGGACCGTGACGCCGGTAGTTGGTGCTCGGGGCTGCTCAGGCTGCTGCTGCTTTCGAACGACTACTCTCATCCTCATCCCAGCTCGTGCCGTCATGCGCTGCGGCGGGCGGCCCAGGCCTCTCGAACCCCATGCCAGTGC